>NC_140993.1:136821463-137181742 GCF_052327205.1 Somniosus microcephalus
CCCCCCCAGTCTCTCTCTGTCTTCCCCCCAGTCGCTCTCTCCCCGCAGTCTCTCTCTTCTCCCCCCAGTCTCTCTCTCAATCCCTGGGAACTCCCTCCCCCCCCCAGTCTCTCTCTATCTCTTTCCCTCTCTCTCTTTCCCTCTCTCTCCTTCCCACACAGACAGACAGACGGACAAACTCATTATATATATAAAAATTATTTCTACTTTTTTCATAACAACATGCCCTCAAAAAACCCTCGGCACCACCGGGCACTCCAGCTAGTTTAAAATAAAAAGAGGCGATATCTATATATATAATAAAAGGATCGATCTGTCTGTCTGTCTGTCTGTCCTTCGGTGTGTCTGTCCGGCTATACACTCTAAAGTTATAGAGCGTACCTACACGTGCGTTACATCAAAAGAAAGCTTACGATTCCGGAACGGTCATAAGCATATTTACGTTTCGGCGAGACAAAAATTGCGCCCGCGGTATCCAAAAAATGTTCAATCTTCCGCTCATTATCCGCTCATTAGCATAGAGTGACATTAAGGTCGACCAATCGTACGGTCAAGCGACCCGACGGTCGACCAATCGCTGCGTGGCGGGGGAGGGTTCGTCGCGCATGCGGGCGGGCCCTCCTAGAGTCGAGCGACAGGACAATTGACCAACCCTACGCTTTGCTGACATGACGGTCGACCAATCGGTGCGTGTGTGGGCGGGCCTTATCGCTCTGAACCGAGGTGAGCGGCTGCCATCTTGATTCCAAACTGTTCATTTCTTTTCCCGCTTTCTGCGTGTTTCTTTTCAAATATACATTTCCAGCAAAAAAAAAGTTGCTTTAAAACACAAAGGGCTAGAAATTCAGTGGGCTTTGCGCCCAGTTACCGCCCAAATAGGGTTTCTGCGCCAGTGTAAGAGGGTGCGCTGATATTCAGCGCTGCGGTAATGGCGGCGGTAGCCGGTAGCGCTGCGCCGACACCGATGACGTCATCGGTGTGCGCAGTGCCCCGGTTCCGCCCCACTTCCGGCCCAAACCCCATATTAAGCTGCGGCTGCCTCTTCTGCAGCGGCCGCAAACAGCGATTGAAAAACGGGGCCGTACTGCTGCGCTACTTGGGCGCTTTAAGGTGGAGGTGCGGCCGGCCGCTTTATCGGCGGCCGCCTGCCCGCACCTCCTTCCCCGGCCTCCTCCACCCCCCCCCCGCGGCATTGCCAGCTGCTTTCCGCGAGCCCGGCACTTCTCCATGGTGCCGGGCTCATTTGCCGGCACAATCCAGCGGCGATCTCCCCGTTGCAGGCACCTCCACCTTAAGAGAAGGAGGAGGCCTGCAGTACCACAGCCTGCCGCACCGCATCGGGTGGCGCAGCGGCACTTAGAGCGCTGAAATTCAGTTTCAGCGCCCCTAGCGGGGGCGGGCACACCCTGGAATAGTGGCCGGCTCCGGCTTGGGGTGCAAAAAGTGAATATCGGATGGTCGCACATGGCTCTGCGCCCAGCGCTAACTTTTGGCCGTTAGCCAGCTGGCGGGGCCATAGTGAATTTCTAGGCCAAATTGTTTTTAAAAAAAGTTAATTAATTTGTACATCTTTTCTCTAACCTCTATAATTTTCCTACCTTTCACCGTTTTTGTAGGCCTCGAAGCCTCGGCCTCTCCTCCGCACCCACACCCGAGATAGACACCTCCCGGCCCCAGTCAACAAACGGCCCCCAATCGCCGCCATCTTTGTGAAGGCTGGAGGGGCGGGCCTCAGCTGAGCGTCGCTACTGCCGCCATCTTAGTAAAGGCTGGTGCGGCGGTGGCGGCACAGAGCTCCGCGGAACAGGTGCGCGGTGGCATCTCACTCTCCCCCCCAGTCTCTCTCTCTTCCCCGCGCCTCCTGAATGCGCGGGGGAAGAGGCCCGGGGCACCGTGGCCGCTTTCGGAGACTTCAACCCCGTGACAGGTGAGGAGGGTGTTTGTTGTTCACGTTGGGCGGCAGGCGGGTTACCCGGGTGCTGATCCCTGGCGGTGTGGGTGTGGGGCCGGAGCCCGGCTCTTACCTTGCCCCAGAGAGGGGGCGGACGGCGGGGCCTGGAGTAGCAGAGGGGATCAGTCAACAGACAGACGTCGGAGAGACAGAGAAATAGGGAGGGAGGAGAGGGAGAGGACAGGGAGGGAGGAGAGGGAGAGGACAGGGAGAGGGGGAGGGAGAGGGAGAGTGAGGAGAGGGGCAGGGAGGGAGAGAGGAGAGGGGCAAGGAGGGAGAGGGGAGAGAGAGAGGTTGGGGGGAGGGGAGAGGGTGAGGAGAGGGTGAGGGAGGGAGGGGACAGGGGGGAGAGGGGGAGTGAGAGATAGTAAAGCAGGGAGAGACGGGGGAGGGAGACAGAGGGTGAGGGAGGAAAGAGTGAGGAGGTGGGACAGGGAGGGAGAGCTTACCTTCTTCCTTCCTTCGCAGGGGTCCATCGGGCCACCTTCCCCCCCCCAGTTCGCTCTCTCTCTTCCCCCCCGTCGCTCTCTCTCTTCCCCCCCAGTCGCTCTCTCTCTTCCCCCCCAGTCGCTCTCTCTCTTCCCCCCCAGTCGCTCTCTCTCTTCTCCCCCAGTCGCTCTCTCTCTTCTCCCCCAGTCGCTCTCTCTCTTCCCCCCCAATCGCTCTCTCTCTTCCCCCCCAGTCGCTCTCTCTCTTCCCCCCCCGTCGCTCTCTCTCTTCACCCCCAGTCGCTCTCTCTCTTCCCCCAGTCGCTCTCTCTCTTCCCCCCAGTCGCTCTCTCTCTCTCCCCCCAGTCTCTCTCTCTCCCCCCAGTCTCTCTCTCTCTCTCTCTCTTCCCCGAGTCTCTCTCTCCCCCCCAGTCTCTCTCTCCCCCCCAGTCTCTCTCTCTCTCCCCCCCAGTCTCTCTCTCTCTTCCCCCCCCAGTCTCTCTCTGTCTTCCCCCAGTCGCTCTCTCCCCCCAGTCTCTCTCTTCTCCCCCCAGTCTCTCTCTCGATCCCTGGGAACTCCCTCCCCCCCCCCAGTCTCTCTCTATCTCTTTCCCTCTCTCTCTCTCCCTCTCTCTCCTTCCCACACAGACAGACAGACGGACAAACTCATTTATATATATAAAAATTATTTCTACTTTTTTCATAACAACATGCCCTCAAAAAACCCTCGGCACCACCGGGCACTCCAGCTAGTTTAAAATAAAAAGAGGCGATATCTATATATATCTATATATATAATAAAAGGATCGATCTGTCTGTCTGTCTGTCTGTCCTTCGGTGTGTCTGTCCGGCTATACACTCTAAAGTTATAGAGCGTACCTACACGTGCGTTACATCAAAAGAAAGCTTACGATTCCGGAACGGTCATAAGCGTATTTACGTTTCAGCGAGACAAAAATTGCGCCCGCGGTATCCAAAAAATGTTCAAACTTCCGCTCATTATCCGCTCATTAGCATAGAGTGACATTAAGGTCGACCAATCGTACGGTCAAGCGACCCGACGGTCGACCAATCGCTGCGTGGCGGGGGAGGGTTCATCGCGCATGCGGGCGGGCCCTCCTAGAGTCGAGCGACAAGACAATTGACCAACCCTACGCTTTGCTGACATGACGGTCGACCAATCGGTGCGTGTGTGGGCGGGCCTTATCGTTCTGAACCGAGGTGAGCGGCTGCCATCTTGATTCCAAACTGTTCATTTCTTTTTCCCGCTTTCTGCGTGTTTCCTTTCAAATATACATTTCCAACAAAAAAAAAATTGCTTTAAAACACAAAGAACTAGAAATTCAGTGAGCTTTGCGCCCAATTACCGCCCAAATAGGTTATCTGCGCCAGTGTAAGAGGGTGCGCTGATATTCAGCGCTGCGGTAATGGCGGCGGTAGCCGGTAGCGCTGCGCCGACACCGATGACGTCATCGGTGTGCGCAGTGCCCCGGTTCCGCCCCACTTCCGACCCAAACCCCATATTAAGTTGCGGCTGCCTCTTCTGCAGCGGCCGCAAACAGCGATTGAAAAACGGGGCCGTACTGCTGCGCTACTTGGGCGCTTTAAGGTGGAGGTGCGGCCGGCCGCTTTATCGGCGGCCGCCTGCCCGCACCTCCTTCCCCGGCCTCCTCCACCCCCCCCCGCGGCATTGCCAGCTGCTTTCCGCGAGCCCGGCACTTCTCCATGGTGCCGGGCTCATTTGCCAGCACAATCCAGCGGCGATCTCCCCGTTGCAGGCACCTCCACCTTAAGAGAAGGAGGAGGCCTGCAGTACCACAGCCTGCCGCACCGCATCGGGTGGCGCAGCGGCACTTAGAGCGCTGAAATTCAGTTTCAGCGCCCCTAGCGGGGGCGGGCACACCCTGAAATAGCGGCCGCTTCCGGCATGGGGCGCAAAAAGTGAATATCGGATGGTCGCACATGGCTCTGCGCTAACTTTTGGCCGTTAGTGAATTTCTAGGCCAAATTGTTTTTAAAAAAAGTTAATTAATTTGTACATCTTTTCTCTAACCTCTATAATTTTCCTACCTTTCACCGTTTTTGTAGGCCTCGAAGCCTCGGCCTCTCCTCCGCACCCACACCCGAGATAGACACCTCCCGGCCCCAGTCAACAAACGGCCCCCAATCGCCGCCATCTTTGTGAAGGCTGGAGGGGCGGGCCTCAGCTGAGCGTCGCTACTGCCGCCATCTTAGTAAAGGCTGGTGCGGCGGTGGCGGCACGGAGCTCCGCGGAACAGGTGCGCGGTGGCATCTCACTCTCCCCCCCAGTCTCTCTCTCTTCCCCGCGCCTCCTGAATGCGCGGGGGAAGAGGCCCGGGGCACCGTGGCCGCTTTCGGAGACTTCAACTCCGTGACAGGTGAGGAGGGTGTTTGTTGTTCACGTTGGGCGGCAGGCGGGTTACCCGGGTGCTGATCCCTGGCGGTGTGGGTGTGGGGCCGGAGCCCGGCTCTTACCTTGCCCCAGAGAGGGGGTGGACGGCGGGGCCTGGAGTAGCAGAGGGGATCAGTCAACAGACAGACGTCAGAGAGACAGAGAAATAGGGAGGGAGGAGAGGGAGAGGACAGGGAGGGAGGAGAGGGAGAGGACAGGGAGAGGGGGAGGGAGAGGGAGAGTGAGGAGAGGGGCAGGGAGGGAGAGAGGAGAGGGGCAAGGAGGGAGAGGGGAGAGAGAGAGGTTGGGGGGAGGGGAGAGGGTGAGGAGAGGGTGAGGGAGGGAGGGGACGGGGGAGAGGGGGAGTGAGAGAGTAAAGCAGGGAGAGACGGGGAGGGAGACAGAGGGTGAGGGAGGGAAAGAGTGAGGAGGTGGGACAGGGAGGGAGAGCTTACCTTCTTCCTTCCTTCGCAGGGGTCCATCGGGCTGCCTTCCCCCCCCAGTCGCTCTCTCTCTTCCCCCCCGTCGCTCTCTCTCTTCCCCCCCAGTCGCTCTCTCTCTTCCCCCCCAGTCGCTCTCTCTCTTCCCCCCCAGTCGCTCTCTCTCTTCCCCCCCAGTCGCTCTCTCCCTTCTCCCCCTGTTGCTCCCTCTCTTCCCCCCCAGTCGCTCTCTCTCTTCCCCTCCAGTCGCTCTCTCTCTTCCCCCCCAGTCGCTCTCTCTCTTCCCCCCAGTCGCTCTCTCTCTTTCCCCCCCAGTCGCTCTCTCTCTTCCCCCCCAGTCGCTCTCTCTCTTTCCCCCCAGTCGCTCTCTCTCTTCCAACAACAACATGCCCTCGAAATAGCCTCGGCACCGCCGGGCACTCCAGCTAGTATTAAATAAACTAATCAAACCCCAGGAGGAAAAATCCCCTGGTCTGGATTGATTACATCCGCACCTTTTAAAAGAATCAAGGGAATAGGTAGCAGAGGCATTATTACACATATTTAAAATACCTATATTTAAGAAGGGAGATAGAACATGTCCAGGGAACTATAAATCAATCAGCTTAACATCAGTGGTCGGAAAAATAATGGAAACCCTACTACAGGAGAAAATAGAAGAACATCTAGAAGCCAAAAATATAATAATGAATAGTCAACATGGATTTCAAAAGGGAAAGTCTTGCTTGACCAACCTCATTGAAATTTTTGAAGATGTAACAGAGAGAGTAGACAAGGGTAATGTAGTTGATGTAATTTATCTAGATTTTCAAAAGACCTTCGATAAAGTATGATATAATAGACTAATGAATAAGGTCAGAGAATGTGGAGTCAGGGGACAAGTAGCAGAATGGATAGCTCACTGGCTTCAAGACAGAAAGCAGAGAGTGGGGTAAAGGGTAGCTATTCAGAGTGGCAGAAGGTGGGTAGTGGTGTTCCACAAGGATCAGTGCTAGGACCACTGTTGTTCACAATTTATATTAATGATTTAGACTTTGGAATCAAAAACACAATTTCTAAATTTGCAGATGATACCAAATTGGGGGTGATAGTCAATACTGAAGAGGACTTTAATAAACTTGCAGAATGGGCATACAATTGGCAAATGAATTTCAACACAGATAAATGTGAGGTATTGTATTTTGGTAGGAAGAATAGGGAGTTCACATTACTTGGAGGGTGTGAGTCTGGGTGGGGTAGAGGAGCAAAAGAATCTCTGAGTAAAAATACACAAATTGCTAAAAGTAGCGACACAGGTTAACAAGGCCATTAAAAAAGCAAATCAAGCACTAGGGTTTATTTCTAGAGGGATAGAATTGAAAAGTAGTGAAGTTATGCTAAACTTGTATCAAACTTTGGTTAGACCGCACTTGGAGTACTGTGTACAATTCCGGTCGCCATATTATAAAAAGATATAGAGGCACTGGAGAGGGTGCAGAGAAGATTTACAAGGATGATACCAGAAATGTGAGGGCATACCTATCAGGAAAGGATAAACAGGCTGGGTCTCTTTTTGCTTGAAAAAAGAAGGCTGATGGGTGAGCTAATTGAGGTCTTTAAAATTATGAAAGGTTTTGATAGAGTAGATACAGAGAGAGTGTCTTCCTCACAGCTTACTTTCCCACCTATCTTTGTATCATCAACAAACTTGGATACATTGCACTCAGTCCCTTCTTCTAAGACATTAACATAGATTGTAAATAGCTAAGGCCCAAGCACTGATCCTTGTGGCACCCCACTAGTCACAGCCTGCCAACCTGAAAATGACCCGTTTATCCCTACTCTCTGTTTTCTATCCATTAACCAATCCTCTATCCATGCTAATTTATTGCTCCCAAACCCATGAGCCCTTATCTTGCGTAGCAACCTTTTATCCAAATATAGAAAGAAAGAAAGACTTGCATTTATATAGCGCCTTTCACGACCACTGGACACCTCAAAGCGCTTTACAGCCAATGAAGTACTTCTGAAGTGGAGTCACTGTAGAATGTACGACATCCACTGGTCCCCTTTATCTACCCTGCTAGTTACATCCTCAAAAAACTCTAAGGGGGAGAAATTCAGTGGTGCCCTCTTTGGTGCGCTAACTTCAACGGGGCACTACTTTTGATACTTTATATCACCATCAAATGACAATTATAATAAAGATTGAGCTCCAGTAAGAGCCCTACAATTAAAATGAATTCTGATCTAATTGCTAAAGGCATACATTTTTCTTGGGACACCATTCACAAATTTTATAAAAATCTCCTTCAAACTTAATTAATTTAAAGAATAGATATTAAAATACTGAAGGAAGGTCGAGTTGTAACTGTCAGTTTTCTACTGACATGAAGTATTTCTAATACTTTTTCATGAAAGGCTTTGGATTTGAAATTATTATTACATATTTAAGGTAAAATTATTTGCTTCACAGAAGAATCAGGCATAACATTAGGTCCACTTTTTGAATTCAGTCCATTGTAATTGTGAAAAAGCAGGGTTTTCATCCTACATCAAATGCAAATGATCTGTATTTTAGATTGTACAGATTTTGTTATAACTCGAGTTAAGTGAAAGCTGACTGCCCTTGCCCAATTTCAAAATGACGACCTGAATTAGGCTATCTATGAAAAAACAGCCTAGATTGAGTGACCTGGAGATTAATTGATAAAGTGAGTGTTGTTCTAGGGGAAGTTAAACATGTGCATTTTTAGAGGACTTGAGCAACATAACAAGCAGGAAATCAAGTGAAATCAGGTGGGGAAGCCTACTGATGCATTACTGCCACTACCAGCACCATTGTTGATTTTCCTCCCAAGTAGAGAAGATGGTCGACCACCCTACTGCATGCAATGATAGTGGGAGAGTGAGGCCCGATTTCCCTGCCTCCTGCTGCCACTGCAGCCGACCCCAGGGACCACCAAGAGAGGGGTGGTAGACTGTGGGGCAGCAGAGGAAGACCTGCTCATGCCCACATCTCAGGCCCAAAAACCTTACCTTTTAGGGCTGTGCTCAGTCCGAGGCTGAAAATCATATTACTCATTGTTATGTTCATAAATAAATAGGCGTTTTCATTATGAACAGCTAGCTTGAGCTAGTCATTCATTCAGCTATGTGGGCTAGTGTACAGGCATCCATCTTGACTACTGCCTTGTGGGTAGCCCCTTACTAAACATACAGCTCCACCTAGTGTACCATTCTAGAATGACATGTTACTGATCATTACATCCCCCTTCCTTAGAGGTTAAACAAAATCAATATCAATCAATCATAACGACATAAACCTCTTCACAACAGTCAACACATTTTCAAAGCTTTACTTTATGAACTCTAAGCTTTTCATTCTTTTATTATAGTTTTATTTGTACTCAAAGATTAAGTCTATCAGGCTTTTTTACTTCACGTGTGGATCTTCTCAGCACAGGTAAGTCTGATGTGTTTGCATCAGAGCCTGTATGTGTGTTTGTGTTAGATTGCTCTGGTGGTGAGTGACAAGATTCAGTTGCGGCATTGTCATCGCTTTGCTCTTGGATAGTTTCTTGTGTTTTCAGGAGGGAACGGCGGTTCCTCCTGAGAATCTGTCCTTCCTCAGTTCTAACGATGTATGACCTTGGTCCTACTTCCTCAAGAACTGTAGCTTTCCTGTTCCATGCATTTGGATCCTCAATCCTGACAACATCATCCCTTGTCAATGGTTTCAGAGTTTTGGATGACTTGTCATAGTGTGATTTCTGTTTCAGCTTTAACAGTTGAAGTCTCTGTCTTAGTTCCTTACTCTGCTTTTCTTTTGCACAGCAGGGTAGCGTGGTGCACAACTTGCGACCCATTAGGAGTTCAGCAGGTGAAGAACCGGAGTCTAAAGGGGAGGCTCGGTAGCTCAGCAGGGCGAGATAAGGATCAGACTTGCTTTCTGTTGCTTTCTTCAGTAGCTGTTTGAGAACTTGAACACCCTTCTCTGCCTTACCATTCGACTGAGCATACAGAGGACTGGATGTAATGTGTTGAAAGTCATAATGTGCTGCAAACTGTAGCCACTCCTTACAGTTGAAGCACGGACCATTGTCGCTAACGGCAATCCTGGCAATTCCATGTCTGGTGAAGATGGATTTAACATGCATTATGACACTGCTTGCTGATGTGCTTGAGAGCAGCACCATCTCAGGATAGTTAGAATAGTAGTCAATCACTATTAGATAGTCTTTACCATTCAAATGAAAGAGGTCCACACCAACCTTTTGCCATGGTGCTGTTGGTAAGTCAGCTACTATCATTGGTTCCTTTGCTTGCTTGTTTTGGTGTTTCTGACATGTCTCACATATGCCTATCATGTTCTCAATGTCCTTATTTATGCCAGGCCAATAAACAGTGTCTCTTGCTCTCCTTTTGCATTTTTCAATTCTGAGGTGTCCCTCATGAATCCTTTTGAGCATGTCTTGATGTAGAGCCTGTGGAATGACTATTCTGTTCTGTTTTAGTAATAGTCCACTTGCGACACTTAACTCTGACCTGATGTGATAGTACTTTGGAAAGGAACCTTTTGGCCAACCATGATGAATGTTCTCTATTACTGTTTGTAACACTGTATTTTTTACTGTTTCTTCTGCTATTTGCTTTGATTTTGTGTCTGACATGGGCAGCGCAGCAGTGACCATACTCACATGAACATCCACGTCTCCCTCAGTAGAGCTCACATGACTCTTTGTGGGTGCTCGGGATAGTGCATCTGCTAACACTATGTGTTTGCCTGGTGTGTAGATCAGTTCAAAGTCATATCTTTGCAGCTTCATCATGAGTCGTTGAATCCTTGGAGACATCTCATTCAGATTTTTTTTTTATGATGGCAACCAGTGGGCAGTGGTCTGTCTCAACTGTGAAGGTGGGAAGTCCATATATGTAGCCATGGAACTTTTCAAGTCCAACTACCAAGCCTAGACATTCCTTTTCAATCTGGGCGTATCGACACTCAGAGTCAGTCATAGACCTGGAGGCATAGGCAACAGGCTTCCAATCTTCACCCTCTGCTTGTAGCAAGACCGCGCCTAGGCCATCTTTTGATGCATCCGTTGACACTTTGATTCTCTTTGTTGGGTCAAAGAAGGTGAGTACAGGTGTGGTTGTCAGCACTGTTTTGAGGTTTATCCACTCTTGTTCATGTCTTTCTGTCCATGCAAACTCATTTGTTTTATGTAGCAGGTCTTGCAGACAGGCTGTCTTGGCTGACAAGTTAGGAATGAACTTTCCAATGAAGTTTATCATCCCCATGATGCGTAGCACTACTTTTTTGTCAGTGGGTCGGTGCGTTTTGCTTATGGTGTTTACTTTTTCCATATCTGGCTCTATTCCTTTACCAGATAGATTATCTCCTAGGAAAGTGAATTCCTGGATGTCAAACTGACACTTGGCTTTGTTGAACTTCAGTCCATTCCGGCGTATGCTCTGTAGCACTTTAGTCAGTCTCTCATTGTGTTCTTTCAGTGTGGAGCTCCAGATGATGATGTCATCAACATAGACCCGAACTCCTTCCAGACCTTCAATTATGTGTTCCATCGCTCTATGAAAGATTTCAGATGCAGATATTATCCCAAAAGGCATTCTGAGGAAACAATACCTGCCAAATGGTGTGTTGAAGGTACAGTATTTGGTGCTCTCTTCATCCAGTTTTAGTTGCCAAAATCCTTGTGAGGCATCGAGCTTTGTGAAGTATCTGGCACCTGACATTTCACTGGTGATTTCTTCTCGCTTGGGAATCTGGTAGTGTTCACGTTTTATGTTTGCATTTAAGTCCTTTGGATCCATGCATACTCTTAGATCATTGTTCTTTTTCTTTACACATACCATGGAGTTAACCCAGTCTGTTGGCTCTTTGACTTTCCTGATGACTCCTAGTGTGATCATTCTGTCCAGTTCTTTCTTGAGCCGGTCACGCAGGGCTGCTGGAACTCTCCATGGAGCAGGTACCACTGGCTGAGCATCCTCCTTTAGCTGGATCTTGTAAGTGAATGGTAGAACTCCAAATCCTTTGAACGCATCCTGGAAATTACTCACTACAGAATCCACCGAGTCATCTGGTCTACTTATGGCACAGTTTATATGGTAGACTCTCTTGACCAGTTCTAAGTCCTCACAAGCTTTGTCACCTAGTAGTGAATCAAGTCCTTCAGCCACAACAGAAAACATGAGATGGTGCACTTTGCCTTTGACTGTCACTTTAAGTGTGCATACACCTAAGCTATCTATTTTCTGTCCATTATAGTTCTTCAGTAGTACTGACTTTTTCTGTATTTTGGGCTTTTCTTTCATATTTTTAATGTCACTCATACCGATTAAGTTTGCTTTTGCCCCAGTGTCTAGTTTCAATGTAACTAATGCTCCATTTACCTGCAGTGGCATCATCCATTTGTCCTCTTTTACTGCATTAACTTTATGTTCAGCATTGTTCGTTCCTGAGGGCTGCACATTTTCTGTATCCTTTTCTATATTGTCACATGACACCATTCCTACAAAAAATGTCTCACTTAAATCAATGTCCTCAATCACATTGACTTGTTGCCCTTTCTTTGTTTTTACATTTAAAAAGCATCGACTTGACTGGTGCTGGTAACCACAGCGTTTGCAATTAAAAATTCCATCCTCCGATTGCTTTGCATTTCTGTTCTGCCCATGTTTCTTCCCCTTGTAGGACACAGCACCGACAGCAGCACAGTCACTCATTACAGTCGCATTATTATTAATTTCACTGAAAGTCTTTGCGTGCTGTTGAGCTAGCTCACTGGCATGGCATATTTTCACAGCATCCTCCAATGTTAGTTTGGTTTCTCTCAACAAACGTTCCCTGACTTTTTTATCATTAATACCAAACACAATCTGGGCACGAATCATGGATGATTTCAGTTCAGAGAAATTACATGTCTGTGCTTTCAGTTTCAGATCAGTCACAAAGCTATCAAAAGTCTCATTTTGCTGCTGTATCCGTGAATGGAACATGTACCTCTCATAGGTCTCGTTCTTTTTGGGAGAACAATGTGTATCAAACTTCTTTAGCACATCGTCCATTTTTTCTCTGTCCTCCTCTTGATCAAATACAAATGTATTAAATACCTCTATTGCCTGCGGGCCTGCAACCGTGAGCAGTAACGCTATTTTCCTTGCGTCTGGCATCGTACCGAACCCGATGGCAGCAATGTAGAGTTCGAATTGTTGTTTGAAAGTCCACCAATTGCAGTCGACATTCCCCGTGAGTTTCAAACCCTCCGGTGGCTTCAAATTCTCCATGTCGCATTTCACAATATTCAGCAGATATTACCAATCCTGGTACCATGTTATGTTCATAAATAAATAGACATTTTCATTATGAACAGCTAGCTTGAGCTAGTCATTTATTCAGCCATGTGGACTAGTGTACAGGCATCCATCTTGATTACTACCTTGTGCGTAGCCCCTTACTAAACATACAGCTCCACCTAGTGTACCATTCTAGAATGACATGTTACTGATCATTACACTCATTACTCTACAAATTTCCAGGGCTCTTCTGTCCTTTCAAACTTGCCTTCGATTCTTTCGGGTACTGTGGCAAATATGCGACTGCATCACCGTCACCTCATCCCCGGCACTGCCAAACTTCTTCTTGCTGGTGGCAATCGCTCTGGACACCAACTCTGCACAGGTAATCAGCCCTGACCCAAGAAAATACTTCAGCTCCAGAGCAGTGGACTGAAGTCCCTCCCCAACCCTCCTCTGGCAGCAAACCCACCTTGATGAAAAAAATCCAGCCAGAGTATATTTTGCTCATTGTAGTGCCTGGGAAAGCTCAGTTCCCAGGTGCAACACAGAGGAAAAAGGTGCAGAGACCCAATACATCAGGTCTTCACCCCCCAGTAAACCTGTCACGGGGCCGTGCATTCACGGGGCCATTTTGCTAGGGTTTCGGTAGTGGACCCAAGCGCAGGAAACCTATCCAAGGACTCGAGACCGGGTAGCACTCAAAAGATGCTTCCTTGAGACTCGAGAACATAGAAACAGGGTAACACTCGAAAGGAGATTCAGTTGAGACTTGAAAACATAGAGACATGGCAACACTCGAAAGGAGATTCAGTTGAGACTTGAAAACACAGAGAGACTCGAGAACGCCAGAGACACAGCAAGAGCTGTTACTTGCAGGCAGGTGAACCCAGGACTGAGCCAAGAGGACAGGAAACAGGAAGCTTAAATACAGGCCAGTGTGGTCACGTGACATAATTATTCAAATGAGACAGGAGAGAAATACTTTAACAACACACAGGTGAGGCCAGAGGCACAGAGGACAAGACAAGGACAAAACCGAACAACTTTATTAACGAGCCTAATTACTCTGATGAGATCAATTACTCGAGAAACAGGTGAGGAGAGGGGCCCAGGAGGCATGGCAGCAGTGCACCAAGGCCTCAAAAACCACCCTCAGGCAGCGAGCAGAGGGAAGTGCCGCTGAAGCCGTTACAGTACCCCCCCTTTTAGGGACGGCACCTGAAGTCCCATAAGCCTAAGATGATCACTATTTTTTTTTTTTTTTATTTTTTTTTTTTTTTCTCTTTATACTTTATTTTTAGCGAGACTCGAGAATTAAACACAAAAAACACAGTAAAAGCCCAAATATTTGCCCAAGATAACTTGAGAGTTTATCTTGTGCAGGAGAGCTCGAAAGTTTAACTTGTCCAGGAGAGCTTGAGAGTTTATTTTGTCCAGGAGAGCTCGAAAGTTTAACTTGTCCAGGAGAACTCAAAAGTTTAGCTTGTCCAGGAGAACTCGAAAGTTTAGCTTATCCAGGAGACCTCGAGAGTTTATCTTTTTTGGAAGAACTTGAAAACTTAATTTGCCCAGGAGAACTTGAAAAACTTCTTTTCTACTTTCCTTTCTTTACTCTTTATCTTGTCCAGGAGAACTCGAGAGTTTATACGATCCAGAAGAGCTCGAAAGTTTATTGGTACAATCCAGGAGAACTTGAGAGCTTAACTTGTCCAGGGGAACTTGAGAGTATCTTATCCAGGAGAGCTCGAAAGTTTCTTATCCAGGGGAGCTCGAAAGTTTCTTATCCAGGGGAGCTCGAAAGTTTATCGATACCAAAACCGAAGAGTTCGAGAGTCTATTTTGTCCAGGAGAGCTCGAGAGTTTATTTTGTCCCGGAGAGCTCGAAAGTTTACTTAATTTGCCCAGGAGAACTGGAAAACTCCTTTTCTTCTTTCTTTTCTTTACTCTTTATTTTGTCCAGGAGAGCTCGAAAATTAAACTTGTCCAAACCAGGAGGGTAGCAAACACAGCGGGGGTCCTCTTCCTAGGAGACTCGAAAATTATACACAAAGACACAGCGGGGAGTCTTCTTCCTAGGAGACCAAATGTTTGCCCAAAAGAGCTCGAGAGCTTAGCACAATGAAGGCCCAGGAAGCTTGAGAGTTGACTTGAGAATTTAACACTACGAGAGGCCCAGGAGACTTGAAATTCACTTGAGAATTTAACACAGTAGCAGGCCAGGAAGCTTGAGAGTTAAACACAATGAAGGTCCAGTAGACTTGAAAGTTCACTCGAAAATTTAACACTATGAAGGCCAAGGAAACTTGAAAGTTGACTTGAAAGTTTAACACGACGGGAGGCCAGGAAACTTGAAAGTTGACTTGAAAGTTTAACACAACAGGAGGCCCAGGAAACTTGAAAGTTGACTCGAAAATCTAACACTATGAAGGCCAACAGGAGGCCTGAGAGTTCACTTGGGGGTCTAACACAGTAGAGGCCCAGGAAGCTTGAGAGTTGACTTGAAAATATAACACAACGAAGGCCCAGGAAACTTGGAAGTTCACTCGGAAGTTTAACACTATGAAGGCCCAGTAGACTTGAAAGTTCACTTGAATTTAACATAGGAGACTTGAAAGTTCACTCGAAATTTTAACACAGTGGGGGTCTTCTTCCTAGGAGACTCGAAAATTAAACACAAAGACACAGCGGGGAGTCTTCTTCCTCGGAGACCAAATACTTGCCCAAGAGAGCTAGAGAGTTTAACACAGCGAAGGCCCAGGAATCTAGAGAGTTCATTTGAGGATTTAACACAGTAGGGGCCCAGGAGACTTGAGAGTTCACTTGAGAATTCAACAACAAAGGCCCAAGAGACTTGAAAGTTCGCTCGAAATGTTAACACAATGAAGGCCCAGGAGACTTGAAAGTTTTAGTTGAAAGTTTAACACAACAGGAGGCCCAGAAAACTTGAAAGTTGACTCGAAAATTTAACACACAGGGGGTCTTCTTCCTAGGAGACTCAAAAATTAAACACAGAGACACAGCGGGGAGTCTTCTTCCTAGGAGACCAACTATTTGCCCAAGAAAGCTCGAGAGTTTAACACAGTAAAGATCATCAAACCTTGGCTGGTTGGTTTCTGCTGGGTCCATGTATGGCTCAGTCCTACTGTCATGGGGCTGTGCATTCACGGGGCTGTTTTGCTAGGGTTTCGGTAGTGGACCCAAGCGCAGGAAACCTATCCAAGGACTCGAGACCGGGTAGCACTCGAAAGATGCTTCCTTGAGACTCGAGAACATAGAAACAGGGTAACACTCGAAAGGAGATTCAGTTGAGACTTGAAAACACAGAGACATGGTAACACTCAAGAGGAGATTCAGTTGAGACTCGAAAACACAGGGAGACTCGAGAACGCCAGAGACACAGCAAGAGCTGTTACTTGCAGGCAGGAGAACCCAGGACTGAGCCAAGAGGACAGGAAACAGGAAGCTTAAATACAGGCCAGTGTGGTCACGTGACATAATTATTCAAATGAGACAGGAGACAAATACTTTAACAACACACAGGTGAGGCCAGAGGCACAGAGGACAAGACAAGGACAAAACCGAGCAACTTTATTCATTCTCTGCCTTGCTCCCTGTGCTGCTGGTTCACCCAGAAGGAGAGTGGAAAGTGGTGGTCTCCTTGACCAGGGAGTGGAAGAGAAGGAGAAACTACAGACCACCACTACCACAACAGCAACAGCAACTACAACTGAGGTGCCTGGAGAGAGAGGACAGAGGGAGAGAGGAGGCCAACACCTATCAGAGGAGAGGCCTTTCCACCACTGCCTCCCCAAATTGGCCTCCATTCCAGGAGAGGGAGAGAGGGGAGAGAAGCAGCAATCAACACCCAGTATCAACTGCTTGGAAGGAGGGAAGGTTAACATCTTCTACTGAACATCTGCAGGAGAGTGGAAAGTGGTGGTCTCCTTGACCAGGGAGAGGAGGAGAAGGAGAGACGTCAGACCACCACTACCACCTACCAGCAACTACAACTGAGGTGCCTGGAGAGAGAGGACGGAGGGAGAGAGGAGGCCAACACCTATCAGAGGAGAGGCCTTTCCACCACTGCCTCCCCAAATTGGCCTCCATTCCAGGAGAGGGAGAGAGGGGAGAGAAGCAGCAATCAACACCCACCATCAACTGCTTGGAAGGAGGGAAGGCTAACATCTTCTACTGAACATCTGCAGGTGGGTGTCATTTGGTGCATTCTCCAAAAGACTTTGTATTGTAGGTGGGGAGAGGAAAGAAGACTGGCCGGAACACCAAGGGGTGTCTGTGTGTGTGTGTGGCTCTTGTAGAATACTACGCCACACACACCACTAATGAGCACCCCTTCTATTGCCTGGCCTGGGACAGCTGGAGCTGCCTAGGTGAAGTCTTTAAATCAATTAATACGTCATTAAGACCTGGTGTAGGACTGAGCCTGGGCATCTCCAGCTTTCCCAGGCGAAGACATCTTCTCCCCCTGCCAGAAGACCACCAACAGAGACTTTGTTTTTCCATCGGAGAGTGCACCCCTGCCGACACCCACCCACCTACCATCCTGAGTGGCGACCCTGCCTTTGCGGCCTCCCTCCTTCCCACCCCCCTCTCTCGCTCTCTTTGTCTCTCTCAAGAGGCACCTCTTTTCCACCTTTTAATTAATTGCCACTTGAGCAGAGGGGTGAAGGCCCCTCTCCCAATTCCAATCAATAAGGGGAGAGGAGTGCCTTTAATTTAACAGCTCCCTCTGCTCAAGGGAGGACATAATAAAAAAAACCGTAGGCCATCTTCAACATCTCAAGGCCTGTGAATTGGGGTGGGTGTAGCTCTTTTTTAAAAAAGCCACCCCATAATGGTGTCTAATTCTTCGCCGGTGGCGGGGCCGGCTAGGTCATATGCAGCGGTGGCAGCCACTGCCATGGCTGCTCCCGCTGCCTCTGCTGCCCTGTCACCTTTTCCTTTAATAACTAAAAAGCTTGGGGTGAAGAGCTACACCCACCCCACAATGACAATTGAGGCGTGTGTAAAGGCCATGGCTGGGGTTGTCGGCCCTTCAGCCATCCTCGCCGCCTCAAAAATGTACGGGAAGGCTGTGTTCTTCCTGGGGTCGGAGCGGGCAGTGTCCCTGGCCGTCACCAAGGGGCTCACAGTGGGCGGGACCTTCCTGCCGGTGGGCTCCCTCGAGGTCACCGCGCAGAGGGTGGTTATTTCCAACCTCCCGCCCTTTGATCCTGGTGAGCTCCTCCTCCCCGACTTACGTCAACTTGGGGAGGTGAGGTCGGGGGTTACACCCACCCCGCTCGGCTTCCGGGAGGCCAACCTTCGCCAAGTTTTCTCCTTCCGGCGCCAGCTGTTTATCCAGCTGGCGTGGGAGGAGGACACCGACGGGGCTTTCATCATCCTCCACGAGGGGACTGCCTATCGCATCTTCTGGATGTCGGACGGTGTGCGGTGCCACGCCTGCAAGGAGGTGGGGCACATCAGAAAAAACTGCCCCGCCTCCAAGGCCGCCAGATCGTCTGGCGTGGCCGAGGCTGGCGCCGCCGCCGCTCCCCCCCCGGATCTGTCCGCGCGTCGGGAGCCACTGATGCGCGGTCGACGTCGGAGGCCGATGCCACCAGGGCCTCCGGCGGGGGGGAGGGAGCCCATCCGGGCGGAAGGAAGTCGCGGCTTACGAAGAAACACCTCAGGGCGGGTACACCCGCGGAGGGCCAACCCCTAAACTTAGAGCCCCTGACACCCACGCTCCTCGTGGTGTTGGTCGGGGCAGACGAGGGCGGGCGGGGCCTCGTGCCCGAGCCGGTGGCTGCAACCGCCGTAGCGGAAACGCCGATACCTGCGGCCGGGCTCGGGCACGAGGAACCCGATAAACCTGCTCCGCCGGAGGGAGCAGAGGGGGGGGCCCCTGCAGACATGGAGGTCTCCCTCGCTCCCTCCGCGTTAAAAAGAAGGCGCGACCCCCTTGAAGAGGAGGAGGACCGGGAGGAGGAAGGTCCCTCCGAGCAGGGGGAGTCATCGCCCGCCGCGGGTACTGCGCCCCCCCCCCCCCGCTGTCACCATCACCAGCGATTGGCAGGGGTCGCCTGTCCCTCGGGAGGCTATGGCAGATGTGTCTGTCCAGTACGTGCCTCCCGGGGATGGGGACGAGACCCTGCCCGTGGGGGGGGGTCGCGGAACAACCCGCGGCGGATATAGACATTTTACCTGTACCGTTACCCCTCGCCGGGTCGGATGGCCTGGGGTCTGGGTCGGGCGAGTTCGAGGAAAGTGAGCTCGCCCAAAGCGACCAGGACATTTCCCAGGGGCTGCTCGACCTGGTTGAAATTTTAGTCCAGGACACCCCATCCGCTGGGTCGGAGACTGGTGGCGAGGAGAAGGAAGGCCCCCTGACTGTGCCTCTGGTGCCGGACGTCCTGGTGGAATTTCAATTTGTTTTCTCCCCGATTTCTCCCGGCGTTCTGGCGTCTGAGGCGGAGGGGGACTCTGAACCGCCACCGTCTTCTGGCCTGGTGCCCCCGGAGGAGCCCAGGGAGGAATCCTCTGCCACCGATCCTGGGGGTAGGATCCGGGCGGAGGCAGGGCAGGCCGATGCGGCCGAGCCGTTCGCTGCGGCTGGCCCTCGTCAGGTGGTCGGAGCTGGTGCTGCTCATCGGGTCAGTCCGCGCCGCCGTCAAGACCATGGGCGCGGACGCGGACGTGAGCCCGCTCGAGCTGCATCAGCTCAGGTCGTTCCTCACTGGGCTGCTGAGGGAGTGGCGGTCGACTAGCGGCTGCGCTCCCTCCTCCCGTTAGGTGTAGGTAGAGGTTGCACTATGCTTCTGATATGAAGATAACCATAGCCAGCCTCAACATCAGCGGCAGCAGGGAGGCTCGCCGCAGATTTAATAACCTTTCGGTCCTTCGGGACGTGAAGTATGCAGTGTGCTTCCTGCAAGAAACCCACACCGTTCCGGGAGACGAGGCCACGTGGCTCCTGGAGTGGCAAGGAGGGGTCAGCAAGAGTCACCTCTCCAGCGTTTCCAGTGGGGTGGCTATCTTGCTGGCCCCGCATTTTCAGCCGGAGATCTTGGGGGGCAAGGAGCACGTGCCGGGCCACTTGCTCCAGGTCACTGTTTGCCTGGGGGGCGTGCCGCTCCATCTAGTGAGCATGTATGCCCCTCAGGCCGGTGCGCAGCAAGTGCGCTTCTTAGAAGAAGTGTCCGCTCCTCTGGGCTCCATCGACGTGGGTGAGTGCGTCATCCTCGGGGGGGATTTTAACTGCACCCTCAAGGCGGGGGACCTGGTCGGGTCCTTCGACTTGGTGGACGTCTGGCGAAATCTTCATCCAGACTCCAGCGCCTTCACTAGCGCGAGGTCTGGAGGAGGAGGGTCCAGAATCGACCGTCTCTACATTTTCGGGCGTACGTCTCCTGCGTTCCGGCGGTTCCATGCAGCCAGTGCCGTGCACGGACCACCACCTGGTGTGGGTGGAGCTCGTTCCGCTGCACGCGCGGGGGGGGGTCCGTGTACTGGCACTTTAACAACCTGCTGCTGGAGGACGCGCGGTTCCGGGATTCGTTTCGTCGGTTCTGGGCCGACAGGAGAAGGAAGCAGGGGGGCTTCCCCTCCTTGAGGCTATGGTGGGACGTGGTCAAGGCTCACGTCCATCTCTTCTGTCAGGAGTACGCGAAGGGGTCGACCAAGAGGCGGGAGGCCCGGGTCGGGCGGTTGGAGAAGGAGGTGCTCGAACTGGAGTGCCGTCTCGGTCAAGTCGTCGAGGACCCGGCCCTGCGGAAGGTGTACGAAGAGAAGAAGGGCGCGCTGAAGGACCTGCAGCTCATTGGGTTCCGAGGCGCGTACGTGAGGTCGTGGATGCAGTTCCTGCGGGACCTGGACCGCGGCTCCCCCTTCTTCTACTCGCTGGAAAAAAGACAGGGGGTCCGTAAGCAGCTCTTGGGGCTGCTGGCCGATAACGGATCTCTGGTCTCGGATCCGGAGGGAATCAGCGCGGAGACCCATGCCTATTATGGGGCTCTGTTCTCTCCGGATCTGTCCAGCGAGGATGAGCGCAGAGTTTTGTGGGAGGACCTGCTGAAGGTCGGCCTGGAGGGTGCTGAAAAATTGGACGCTCCTCTGAGTCTGGAGGAGCTGACTGGCGCCCTCCACCAGCTCTCCAGGGGAAAGTCCCCGGGGCTGGACGGGCTGACCGTGGAGTTCCACAGGGCGTTCTGGGACGTCTTGGGGGGCGACTACGCACGGGTCCTGGGGGAAAGTTTGGCGACCAGGGAGATGCCCCTCTCTTGGCGCAGGGCGGTTATTGTCCTGCTGCCTAAGAGGGGCGATCTCCGTCTCCTTAAGAACTGGCGCCCAGTCTCCCTCCTCAGCACGGACTATAAAATTTTTGCCAAGGCCATGTCTGCTCGCCTTGGCGCCGTGCTGGCCCACATGATCCTCCCTGAACAGCCCTACACGGTACCGGGCCGGACTATCCACGATAACATCCATCTGGTCCGGGACCTGGTCCACCATTCCCAGAGGGCTGGTCTGTCGGTCACCTCCCTTTCCCTGGATCAGGAAAAGGCGTTCAACAGGGTGGATCACGAGTATCTCTTCGGGACTCTGCGCGCATTCGGGTTCGGTACGCATTTTGTCACCCGGATCTGACTTCTGTACGCTGCCGCAGAGTGTCTGATTAAAGTTAACGGGTCCTTGACAGCGCCCCTTCGCTTCGGGAGGCGGGTGCGTCAGGGATGCCCCATGTCCGGTCAGTTATACGCCATTTGCGTAGAGCCTTTCCTGTGCCTCTTGCGGAAGAGGTTGACGGGACTGGCTCTGCAAGGGCCGGGCATGGACGTGGCCCTCTCGGCTTACACCGATGACGTGCTCCTCATGGTCACGGATCCCGCTGACTTGCGGAGGATGCGGGAATGCCAGCAGATTTACTTGGACGCATTCTCCGCCAAGATCAACTGGGAGAAATGTTCCGGACTCCTGGTGGGTCAGTGGCGGGTGGACTCCCTGCCGGAGGAGTTCAGGCCCTTCGCCTGGAGCACCACGCACCTCCTCTACTTGGGAGTCTACGTCAGCCCTGCCGAGGACGCCTGGCCGGCGAACTGGCAGGAGTTGGAGGCCAAAGTCACCACTCGCTTAGGACGCTGGACCAGAATGCTCCGAGTGTTGTCCTACAGGGGTCGAGCGATGGTCATAAACCAACTGGTGGCCGCCATGTTGTGGTACCGGTTGGTCACTCTGATCCCTCCCCCTGCGTTTGTCGCCAAGATACAGAAGAAGCTCATCGACTTCTTCTGGGGCAAAAGGATGCACTGGGTCTCTGCTGCGGTTCTGAGTCTCCCGCTTAGGGAGGGCGGTCAGGCGCTGGTGTGCCTTCGCACCCAGGCTGCGACTTTCCGACTTCAGACGCTGCAGAGATACCTGTACGCCGAGAAACCTCCGAGATGGTGTGCGCTGGCGACGTATTTTTTCCGCCAGCTGCACGGCCTTAATTACGACATGCAGCTCCTGTTTGTGAAAGTGGGCGGCACGCGTGCCAGCCTGCGGGAGCTGCCTGTCTTCTACCAGGAACTGCTATGGGTTTGGAACTACGTCGCTTCCAGGCGGAGCTCTCCCCCGTCAGGAATGGCAGCTGTCCTTCGGGAGCCGCTGTTCAGGAATCCGCACCTTCATGTCCGCGGGTTCGGGTGGCTGGCGGAATGTAGGGCTGTGCCTGGCAAGGTGACTAGAGTCGGGGACCTGCTCGATGGCGGAGGAGCGGGCTGGATGGCGCCGGAGTAGTTGGCGCGGCGCATGTCTTGGGCCAACGTCCGGCTCGCGGTCAAAGCCATCGAGTCGATGAAAGCGAAACTGCGCCCCGGCGCCACAACGTGTATCAAGGCAGCTCAAGCGCGTGGGGCGATCCCGTCCGAGCTTTCCCCCGTTCGGACGGAATTCCTTATCGGCGCCCAGCCCCGAAACTCCCCTCAGGAACCGACGCCTCACAAATTGAGCCATCTCGAGGAAATACCCTCCGTGCCTTTTCATTCCGCATGGAGGTGTTTCCTGTACGGGCTGCTCCTGCACACTTTCCACTTTGAAATCTTCGCCTGCCGTCCGGACACGCCGTGGCATGCCGTCTTGCCTTCCGGCGGAGGCGGAGGTCCCCAATGGAGGGCTCTCTATATGGGAGTCCTCCCTTGTTCTATTGGGGACTTGGCTTGGAGGGTGTTGCACGGAGCAGTCCCGTGCAATATATTTTTAAGTTGGTTCACGGACTCCCAGGCCGCCTATTTGTTCTGCGGCCTGGAGGAGCCCGTTTTTCACATTTACATGGAGTGTGAGAGGTTGCAGCCCCTCTTCCATTATTTGAAGGGGCTGCTCCTCGATTTTTGGTTGCACTTCAGTCCCACGCTCTTGATCTACGGTCACCCAGTGCGGAGGGGAGCGGGCAGGTTGGAGGACCTCCTCGTGGGTCTGCTCCTGGGCCTGGCTATGAAAGCCATCAATTGGTCCAGGAAGCGGGCGGTCGAGGGGGTCATCCAGCCAGATTGCCTCCCTCTCTTCCGCGGCCATGTTCGCGCCCGGGTGGCCCTGGAGATGGAGCACGCGGTGTCCGCCGGCATGCTCGAGGACTTCCGTGACCGGTGGGTGCCGCGGGGACTGGAGAGCATAATTGATTTGGATAACCAAATTCTAATTTGATTTGTTAACGTTTATTTAAAGTTCTATTAGTTACAGTTTATTTTTGATTGGTCCTACCAAAAGATGAACAACTTTATTCATTCTCTGCCTTGCTCTCTGTGCTGCTGGTTCAAGCTGCAGCAGAGTGGAAAGTGGTGGTCTCCTTGACCAGGGAGTGGAGGAGAAGGAGAAACGTCAGACCACCACTACCACAACAGCAACAGCAACTACAACTGAGGTGCCTGGAGAGAGAGAGGACAGTGGGAGAGAGGAGGCCAACACCTACCAGAAGAGAGGCCTTTCCACCACTGCCTCCCCAAATTGGCCTCCATTCCAGGAGTGGGAGAGAGGGGAGAGAAGCAGCAATCAACACCCACCATCAACTGCTTGGAAGGAGGGAAGGTTAACATCTTCTACTGAACATCTGCAGGTGGGTGTCATTTGGTGCAGTCTCCAAAAGACTTTGTACTGTAGGTGGGGGGAGGAAAGAAGACCGGCCGGAACACCAAGGGGTGTCTGTGTGTGTGTGTGGCTCTTGTAGAATACTAGGCCACACACACCACTAATAAGCACCCCTTCTATTGCCTGGCCTGGGACAGCTGGAGCTGCCTAGGTGAAGTCTTTAAATCAATTAATACATCGTTAAGACCTGGTGTAGGACTGAGCCTGGGCATCTCCAGCTTTCCCAGGCGAAGACATCTTCTCCCCCTGCCAGAAGACCACCAACAGAGACTTTGTTTTTCCATCGGAGAGTGCACCCCTGCCGACACCCACCCACCTACCATTCCGAGTTGCGACCCTGCCTTTGCGGCCTCCCTCCTTCCCACCCCCTCTCTCTCTCTCTCTTTGTCTCTCTCTTTGTCTCTCTCAAGAGGCACCTCTTTTCAACCTTTTAATTAATTGCCACTTGAGCAGAGGGGAGAAGGCCCCTCTCCCAATTCCAATCAATAAGGGGAGAGGTGGGCCTTTAATTTAACAGCTCCCTCTGCTCAAGGGAGGACTTTAAAAAACCAGAGGCCATCTTCAACATCTCAAGGCCTGTGACTTGGGGTGGGTGTAGCTCTCTTTAAAAAACCACCCCATAATGGCATCTAATTCTTTGCTGGTGGCGGGGCCAGCTAGGTCATATGCGGTGGTGGCAGCCACAGCCATGGCTGCTCCCGCTGCCTCTGCTGCCCCGTCACCTTTCTCTTTAATAACTATAAAGCTTGGGGTGAAGAGCTACACCCACCCCACAATGACAATTGAGGCGTGTGTAAAGGCCATGGCTGGTGTTGTCGGCCCTTCAGCCATCCTCGCCGCCTCAAAAATGTACGGGAAGGCTGTGTTCTTCCTGGGGTCGGAGCGGGCGGTGTCCCTGGCCATCACCAAGGGGCTCACAATGGGCGGGACCTTCCTGCCGGTGGAACCCCTCGAGGCCACCGCGCAGAGGGTGGTTATTTCCAACCTCCCGCCCTTTGTTCCTGGTGAGCTCCTCCTCCCCCACTTAGGTCAACTTGGGGAGGTGAGGTCGGGGATTACACCCATCCCGATCCGCTTCTGGGAGGCCAGCCTTTGCCACATTTTCTCCTTCCGGCGCCAGCTTTTTATCCAGCTGACGCGGGAGGAGGGCACCGACGGGGCTTTCGTCGTCCTCCACGAGGGGACCGCCTATCGCATCTTCTGGACGCTGTGCAGTGCCACGCCTGCAAGGAGGTGGGGCACATCAGAAAAAACTGCCCCGCCTCCAAGGCCGCCAGATCGTCTGGCGTGGCTGAGGCTGGCGCCGCCGCCGCTCCCGCCCCCGGATCTGTCCGCACGTCGGGAGCCACTGATGCGCGGTCGACGTCGGAGGCCGATGCCACCAGGGCCTCTGGCAGGGGGAAGGGACCCCGTCCGGGCGGAAGGAAGCCGCGGCATAAGACGAAACACCTCAGGGCGGGTCCCCCCGCGGAGGGCCGACCCCTAGACTTAAAGCCCCTGACACCCACGCTCCTCGTGGTGTTGGTCGGGGCAGACGAGGGCAGGAGGGGCCTCATGCCCAAGGCTGTGGCCGCAACCGCCGTAGCGGAAACGCCGATAGCTGCTGCCGGGCTCGGGCACGAGGAACCCGAAAAATCTGCTCCGCCGGAGGGAGCAGAGGGGGGGGCCCCTGCAGACATGGCGGTCTCCCTCGCTCCCTCCGCATTAAAAAGAAGGCGCGACCCGCTGGAAGAGGAGGAGGACCGGGAGGAGGAAGGTCCCTCCGAGCAGGGGGAGTCGACGCCCGCCGCGGGTACTGCGCACCCCCCCCCCCGCTGTCACCATCACCAGCGATTGGCAGGGGTCGCCTGTCCCTCGGGAGGCCATGGCAGATGTGTCTGTCCAGCACGTGCCTCCCGGGGATGGGCACGAGACCCTGCCCGTGGTGGGGGGTCGCGGAACAACCTGCGGCAGATATAGACATTTTATCTGTACCGTTGCCCCTCGCCGGGTCGGGCGGCCTGGGGTCTGGGTCGGACGAGTTCGAGGAAAGTGAGCTCGCCCAAAGCGACCCGGACATTTCCCAGGGACTGCTCGACCTGGTTGAAATTTTAGTCCAGGACACCCCATCCGCTGGGTCGGAGACTGGTGGCAAGCAGGAGGAAGGCCCCCTGACTGTGCCTCTGGCGCCGGACGTCCTGGTGGAATTTCAATTTGTTTTCTCCCCGATTTCTCCGGGCGTTCTGGCGTCTGGGGCGGAGGGGGACTCTGAACCACCGCCGTCTTCTGGCCCGGCGCCCCCGGAGGAGCCCAGGGAGGAATCTTCTGCCACCGATCCTGGGGGTGGGATCCGGATGGAGGCGGGGCCGGCCGATGCGAGCCGTTCGCTGCGCACTGCGCAACGGACGGGTCGGTCGCTGGTGGCGACCCCCGGAGGAGGACGGGGACTCGGTGATGGGCGCGGAGGACGAGTTGGATTCCATCGCCGACGAGGCGATGGATGACCTCGTGCCCCTCGCCGAGTCTCCCCTCATTCCCGTCAAAGAACTCCGGGATTTTGTGGCCGTGTGCCAGGGTCGTCAAAACAAGACCCGGCTGGCCCTCGCCAGATGGTCGCAGCTGGCGCTGCTCATCGGGTCGGTCCGCGCCGCCATCAAGACCATGGGCGCGGACGCAGACATGAGCCCGCTCGAGCTGCGTCGGCTCAGGTCGTTCCTCACTTGGCTGCTGAGGGAGTGGCGGTCGACTAGCAGCTGCGCTCCCTCCTCCCGTTAGGTGTAGGTACAGGTTGCACTATGCTTCTGATATGAAGATAACCATAGCCAGCCTCAACATCAACGGCAGCAGGGAGGCTCGCCGCAGATTTAATAATCTTTCGGTCCTTCAGGACGGGATGTATGCGGTGTGCTTCCTGCAAGAAACCAACACCGTTCCGGGAGACGAGGCCACGTGGCTCCTGGATTGGCAAGGAGGGGTCAGCATGAGTCACCTCTCCAACAATTCCAGCGGGGTGGCTATCTTGCTGGCCCCGCATTTTCAGCCGGAGATGTTGGGGGTCAAGGAGCACGTGCCGGGCCGCTTGCTCCAGGTCACTGTTCGCCTGGGGGGCGTGCTGCTCCATCTAGTGAGCGTGTACGCCCCTCAGGCCGGTGCGCAGCAAGTGCGCTTCTTTGAAGAGGTGTCCGCTCTACTGGGCTCCATCGACGTGGGCGAGTGCGTCATCCTCGGGGGGGATTTTAACTGCACCCTCGAGGTGAGGGACCGTCCGGGTCCCCCGCGATGCCCGGCGGCGATGGAGAAGTTGAGGGACCTGGTCGGGTCCTTCGACTTGGTGGACGTCTGGCGAAATCTTCATCCCGACTCCAGCGCCTTCACTAGCGTGAGGTCTGGAGGAGGAGGGTCCAGAATCGACCGCCTCTACATTTCCCGGGCGTACGTCTCCTGCGTTCCGGTGGCTTCCATGCGGCCGGTGCCGTGCACAGACCACCACCTGGTGTGGGCAGAGCTCGTTCCGCTGCGCGTGCGGGGGGGGGGGTCCGCGTACTGGCAGTTTAACAACCTGCTGCTGGAGGACGCGCGGTTCCAGGATTCGTTTCATCGGTTCTGGGCCGACTGGAGAAGGAAGCAGGGGGGCTTCCCCTCCTTGAGGCTATGGTGGGACGTGGTCAAGGCTCACGTCCGTCTCTTCTGTCAGGAGTGCGCGAAGGGGTCGACGAAGAGGCGGTAGGCCCGGGTCGGGCGGTTGGAGAAGGAGGTGCTCGACCTGGAGTCCCGTCTCGGTCAAGTCGTCGAGGACCCAGCCCTGCAGAAGGTGTACGAAGAGAAGAAGGGCGCGATGAAGGACCTGCAGCTGGTCGGGTCCCGAGGCGCGTACGTGAGGTCGCGGATCCAGTTCCTGCGGGACCTGGACCGCGGATCCCCCTTCTTCTACTCGCTGGAAAAAAGACGGGGGGTCTGTAAGCAGCTCTTGGGGCTGCTGGCCGACAACGGATCTCTGGTCTCGGATCCGGAGGGAATCAGCGCGGAGACCCGTGCCTATTACGCGGCTCTGTTCTCTCCGGATCTGTCCAGCGAGGATGAGCGCAGAGTTTTGTGGGAGGACCTGCCGAAGGTCGGCCTGGAGGGCGCCGAAAAATTGGACGCTCCTCTGAGTCTGGAGGAGCTGACCGGCGCCCTCCGCCAGCTCTCCAGGGGAAAGTCCCCGGGGCTGGACGGGCTGACCGTGGAGTTCCACAGGGCGTTCTGGGACGTCTTGGGGGGTGACTACGCGCGGGTCCTGGGGGAAAGTTTGGTGACCGGGGAGATGCCCCTCTCTTGGCGCAGGGCGGTTATTGTCCTGCTGCCTAAGAGGGGCGATCTCCGCCTCCTTAAGAACTGGCGCCCGGTCTCCCTCCTCAGCACGGACTATAAAATTTTTGCCAAGGCCATGTCTGCTCGCCTTGGTGCCGTGCTGGCCAACATGATCCACCCTGACCAGTCCTACATGGCCCCGGGCCGGACTATCCACGATAACATCCATCTGGCCCGGGACCTGGTCCACCATTCCCAGAGGGCTGGTCTGTCGGTCACCTTCCTTTTCCTGGATCAGGAGAAGGTGTTCGACAGGGTGGATCACGAGTATCTCTTCAGGACTCTGCGCGCATTCGGGTTCGGGACACATTTTGTCACCCGGATCCGACTTCTGTACACTGCCGCAGAGTGTCTGATTAAAGTTAACGGGTCCTTGACGGCGCCCCTTCGCTTCGGGAGGGGGGGTGCGTCAGGGATGCCCCATATCCGGTCAGTTATACGCCATTTGCGTAGAGCCTTTCCTGCGCCTCTTGTGGAAGAGGTTGAGGGGACTGGCTCTGCAAGAGCCGGGCGTGGAGGTGGTCCTCTCGGCTTACGCCAATGACGTGCTCCTCACGGTCACGGATCCTGCTGACTTGCGGAGGATGCGGGAATGCCAGCAGATTTACTCGGACGCATCCTCCGCCAAGATCAACTGGGAGAAATGTTCCGGACTCCTGGTGGGTCAGTGGCGGGTGGACTCCCTGCCGGAGGAGTTCAGGCACTTCGCCTGGAGCACCACGCACCTCCTCTACTTGGGAGTCTACGTCAGCCCTGCCGAGGATGCCTGGCCGGCGAACTGGCAAGAGTTGGAGGCCAAAGTCACCACTCGCTTAGGACGCTGGACAGGACTGCTCCGAGTGTTGTCCTACAGGGGTCGAGCGATGGTCATAAACCAACTGGTGGCCGCCATGTTGTGGTATCGGTTGGTCACTCTGATCCCTCCCCCTGCGTTTGTCGCCAAGATACAGAAGAAGCTCATCGACTTCTTCTGGGGCAAAAGGATGCACTGGGTCTCTGCCGCAGTTCTGAGTCTCCCACTTAGGAAGGGCGGTCAGGCGCTGGTGTGCCTTCGCACCCAGGCTGCGACTTTCCGTCTTCAGACGCTGCAGAGATATCTGTACGTCGAGAATCCTCCGAGATGGTGTGCGCTGGTGACGTATTTTTTCCGCCAGCTGCACGGCCTCAATTACGACATGCAGCTCCTGTTTGTGAAAGTGGGCGGCACGCGTGCCAGCCTGCGGGAGCTGCCTGTTTTCTACCAGGAACTGCTATGGGTTTGGTACTACGTCGCTTCCAGGCGGAGCTCTGCCCCGTCAGGAATGGCGGCTGTCCTTCGGGAGCCGCTGTTCAGGAATCCGCACCTCCACGTCCGCGGGTTCGGGTGGCTGGCGGAATGCAGGGCTGTGCCTGGCAAGGTGACTAGAGTCGGGGACCTGCTCGATGGTGGAGGAGCGGGCTGGATGGCGCCGGAGGAGTTGGCGCGGCGCATGTCTTGGGCCAACGTCCGGCTCGCGGTCAAAGCTATCGAGTCGATGAAAGCGAAACTGCTCCCCGGCGCCACAAGGTGTATCGAGGCGGCTCAAGCGCGTGGGGCGATCCCGTCCGAGCTTTCCCCCGTTCGGACGGAATTCCTTATCGGCGCCCAGCCCCGAAACTCCCCTCGGGAACCGGCGCCTCACAACTTGAGCCGTCTCAAGGAAATACCCTCCATGCCTTTTCATTCCGCACGGAGGTGTTTCCTGTACGGGCTGCTCCTGCACACTTTCCACTTTGTCATCTTCGCCTGCCGTCCGGACGGGTTCTCTATGCGGGAGTCCTCCCTTGTTCTATTGGGGACTTGGCCTGGAGGGTGTTGCACGGAGCAGTCCCGTGCAATATATTTTTAAGTAGGTTCATGGACTCCCAGGCCGCCTGTTTGTTCTGCGGCCTGGAGGAGTCCGTTTTTCACATTTACACGGAGTGTGAGAGGTTGCAGCCCCTCTTCCATTATTTGAAGGGGCTGCTCCTCGATTTTTGGTTGCACTTCAATCCCACGCTCTTGATCTACGGTCACCCGGTGTGGAGGGGAGCGGGCAGGTTGGAGGACCTCCTCGTGGGTCTGCTCCTGGGCCTGGCTAAGAAAGCCATCAATTGGTCCAGGCAGCGGGCGGTCGAGGGGGCCATCCAGCCAGATTGCCTCCCTCTCTTCCGCGGCCATGTTCGCGCCCGGGTGGCCCTGGAGATGGAGCACGCGGTGTCCGCCGGCATGCTCGAGGACTTCCGTGACCGGTGGGTGCCGCGGGGACTGGAGTGCATAATTGATTTGGATAACCAAATTCTAATTTGATTTGTTAACGTTTATTTATTGTTCTATTAGTTACAGTTAATTTGTTTATTTTTGTTTGGTCCTACCAAAAGAGGAACAACTTTATTAGCTAGCCTAATTACTCTGCTGAGATCAATTACTCGAGAAACAGGTGAGGAGAGGGGCCCAGAAGGCATGGCAGCAGTGCACTGAGGCCTCAAAAACCGCCCTCAGGCGGCGAGCAGAGGGAAGTGCTGCTGAAGCCGTTACAAAACCATGACAAGATTACCCCAGCATCTTCAGTCTAATGTCAGTTGAGTAGATGGAAGCCCAGTGTTAGAATGCAAATGAGATGGAGGCTTTTACAGCCTCCGGCCTTAGTTTGCTCTTTATCGGATGTTTGATACTCCAACAGGGGAGTGCATGAAGAAACATAGCTCTCCAGCTTGTGCGGAGACCTCCACAGACCGTAGTCTGGCTAGTCATACTATGAACCTGTGTAGGCGAGAACTACGTAGCCACGGAAAATTGGGCACAGGGGTGGGGACTAGACAAATGTCAACTTCACTTCCTCTCAGGTTCTGACATGGGCTCTGAGATCTTCTGGAAGATTGGGAATGAGGGAGTTATTGCAAACATAATACCAGGAAAAGGGTATGCACAGTGTGAACACTATCGTGGCTACCAAGGGAAACACTCCCACACAGTATGATGGCACAGCATTATGGAGAGCAACTAGGAAAATCTAGCCAAGGATCCCACCCAGGAGAGCCACAGTAGCACGTCTCCTATCAATGGGCAAAACTATGACCCAATGCATAAACACACACAAAATGGAGAATTCTCAGATGCATTTACCACAGGTGAAGTCCCAAGCTGGTAGGAAGATGGCATTACTAGGCTGGGCCAAACCCTTTGAGAGAGGCTAGATTATCCAATCCAAACAGCTGGTGGGCAAATTCCAACTCCTCAAACATATCCACCAGCAAAAAACTAAACACTTTCTCCAGGACTCAGCCAACCTCCCCTCCGCCAGAACTATACCATATAATTGCTCAACATACCCTTGCAAGCACATCTCTAACCTTTGCTCTATTTTTGCTTCCAATTCCAAGATAATATAGAAAACCTGAGGCCTGGGTGTGAGACTGAAGCTGTGGGGTAGCAGATGAGCAAATAGGTGCCAAAAGGTCTCATTCTCTCTGCCCCACTTCCTGCAGCAGTATTTCCACTGTCCCTACAAACTATCTGGGGCTCTCTTTCCTTTTGCAGTCCAGAAAGCCATTCACATAGCTTCCTTCCCAGTACAGATAAGTCATGATGATGCTTCCTTCTGTAAGTTATTGCAGGCCTTTAACCCTGCAGTATCTTGCTATGCCCCAAATGGGTGAGCTCAGAAATGCCAATGAGGCTGACCCCAGAAATTGCGGATAAGTCAGTGCTCCTTATGTCATGCAGGTGGTAATCACACTCTATCTTAGTTCCATTCTGGCTTGCCCAATCTAGATTCATGTTTCTTGAATGTTTCCGTAAAGAAATTACATTCTGTAGGGGTGGTAACCATATTAATATGAAGCTATTATTGTTGCAGTTAAGTAAAACATCTGTGTAGTGTTTTACAACCTGTGATAGACTTTCAGACTTGCATCTGAATCTTCCTGTATTATAAGTCCACCTCGTATCATTTGTTCAGACTGGATTTGACAGTCAGAAACACAGTGAGAACAGTGCTTTCCACAAGCTCATCAGATGGCTGGCACCTTGGCTATTAAATTTTGCATACGCAAATTATTTAATCAATATAGTTTTCTAAAGTGCACTGCAGCTTTCCAGCCACATCTACAAGTTCAAAAGACTAGAGCTTATAGGGAATATTAATTTTTCCTGTACCTTTAATTGCCCCAAGCCATTTTTGGAAAATAAACAATCAGTTTACAGATTTTTCACCCTGCTTTTGTAAAGTTCCTGAAATTGTTTCAGAATTATGATATTGTTCCTGTAAATTTAAATGTTCAGTTCATAAGAAAGCACAATGTGAGCTAGGGGGATAACACAATTGCTATAGTAGTTTGCTACATAATGGAGGAACACAATAGTTACTATGATTATCTGCTAAGTGCTGATTGGATGATTTAACTTGCTGCTCCCTGGCAATGAGATCGCTGCTGACTGGAAATTGCTGGAAATCCACGTGGGGGGAGGTGACTGAGCGCATTAAGCCTTGGCGTACACTGAGGTGATTGTGCAAGCTGAGGAGTTGAATCGGTTGGCAATAATATTACGCCTGTGCCGTGAGAGAACAATTCTACACATCTATCTATATATATATCTTCTGTCTGTCTGTCTGTCTGTCCATCCTCTATACACTCAAAAGTTATAGAGCACACCTACACGTGTGTTACATCAAAAGAAAGCTTACGATTCCAGAACGGTCATAAGTGTATTTACTTTTCGGTGAGACAAAAATTGTGCCGACGGTATCCAAAAAACGTTCAAAATTCCGCTCATTATCCCCTCATTAGCATTGAGTGACGTGAAGGTTGACCAATCGTACAGTCGAGCGACCTGACGGTTGACCAATCGCTGTGTCACGGGGGCGGGTTCATTGCGTGTGCGGGCGGGCCATCCTACAGTTGAGTGACGTGATGATTGACCAATCCTACAGTTCAGTGACCTGATGGTTGACCAATCGGTGCGTGTGTGGGCGGGCCTTATCATTCTGAACCGAGGTGAGTGTCAGCCATCTTGATTCATAAGTTTATATTTTTTTCCCACTTTCTGTACGTGTGGAGGGGATTTTATCCACCACAAATTTGGTACTTAGGAGCCCAACTAACTCATTATATAATTTGTGTGCAATAAATGAGTCCATTATCTGTTTCATTTCTCCAGGTCTGCTGTCTGTTGGCCGTAAGCCTTGAAGCCTGGGCCTCTCCTTGCCAGCCACGCCCGAGCTACGCACCGGCCGTCCCGCTGGGGGGCGGGGCTTGAGGGGGGCGGGGCTCCAGAGGGGAGAGGGAGGGGCGGGGCTCGGGAGGGGCTCGCCGTGGGAGGGGGTGGAGGGTTACCCTGGCAATCCGGCCACTCACCCCTCTCTCTCTCCCCCCACCCCCACCCCCCTCTCCCCAACATCCCTCCCCCTCCCCCTTCCTCCCTCCCCCACCAACCCCCCCTTCTCCCCCCCTACTCCCCCCTCCCTTCCCTACACCCCTTTCCCTCCCCCCTTCCCTCCCCTTCCCCCTCCCCCTCCTCCTGCCCCCTTCCTCCCCCTTCCCCTTCCTCCCCCTTCCCCCAGTCACTCTCTCTCTTCCCCCCAGTCTCTCGCTCTCTCTATTCCCCCCAGTCTCTCACTCTCTCTCTTCCCCCCAGTCTCTCGCTCTCTCTCTTCCCTCCAGTCTCTCGCTCTCACTCTTCCCCCCAGTCTCTCGCTCTCTCTCTTCCCCCCAGTCTCTCGCACTCTCTCTTCCCCCCAGGCTCTCGCTCTCCCTCTTCCCCCTAGTCTCTCGCTCTCTCTCTTCCCCCAGTCTCTCGCTCTCACTCTTCCCCCCAGTCTCTCGCTCTCACTCTTCCCCCCAGTCTCTCGCTCTCTCTCTTCCCCCCAGTCTCTCGCTCTCTCTCTTCACCCTAGTCTCTCGCTCTCTCTCTTCCCCCCAGTCTCTCGCTCTCTCTCTTCCCCCAGTCTCTCACTCTCGCTCTCTCTCTTCCCCCCAGTCTCTCACTCTCTCTCTTCCCCCCCAGTCTCTCGCTCTCTCTCTTCCCCCCAGTCTCTCACTCTCCCTCTTTCCCCCCAGGCTCTCGCACTCTCTCTTCCCCCCAGTCACTCCCTCTCTTCCCCCCAGTCGCTCTCTCTCTTCCCCCCAGTCGCTCTCTCTCTTCCCCCCAGTCGCTCTCTCTCTCTCTTCCAACAACAACATGCCCTCAAAAAAGCCTCGGCACCGCCGGGCATCCCCAGCTAGTCTATATATAAAAGTGGTTGATCTGTCTGTCTGTCTGTCTGTCCTCTATACACTCAAAAAGTTATAGAGCGTATCCACACATTTGTTACAGCAGAAGAAAGCTTACGATTCCGGAATGGTCATAAGCGTATTTACTTTTTGGTCGGACAAAAATTGTGCCGACGGTATCCTAAAAATGTTCAAAATTCCGCTCATTATCCACTCATTAGCATTGAGTGACGTCAAGGTCGACCAATCGTACAGTCGAGCGACCCGACGGTCGACCAATCACTGTGTCGCGGGGGCAGGTTCGTCGCGCGTGCTTGTGGGCCGTCCCAGAGTCGAGTGACAGGACGATTGACCAATCCTACACTTCAGTGACCTGACGGTTGACCAATCGGTGCGTGTGTGGGTGGTCCTAATCATTCTGAACTGAGGTGAGTGGCCGCCATCTTGATTCCAAACGCTTCATTTCTTTTTCCCGCTTTCTGCATGTTTCTTTTCAAATCTACATTTGCAGCAAAAAAAAAGTTGCTTTTAAAACACAAATTGTTTTAAAAAAAAGTTAATTAACTGGTAAATCTTTTCTCTAACCTCATTAGTTTTCCTACCTGTTGTTGTGTCCGGGTATAATAAGACACAGACTGCAGGAGAAACGGTACAACAGGTGTTTACTCAACGTGGCTCACAGTGGAACTGACTGTACAGATTACTACTCAGTGCTATATACAGGTGTGGCCACGGCCGGTACTACAGTATACATGAGCTGTAGAAAGTAGTTCCCCCCTTAAAGGTATATACATTACAATTCCTCCCCTTTTAGATTAACAGTACCATAACACTCATTTAACAATTAAATATCAAACTAATTACAATTAAAACTTTTAACATGCAACATTAGCTGAAAATAGTCTATTTATATATTCAGTCTTTGGGGAGGCTTCCTTATCCTTTCTGGATAGTGCCTTTCCCGAGTGTCTTGCTGTTGGTGCGGAGACGATTCTGGCCCCCTGTTGTCGGTTGGTTCATCAGCTTCCGATGCTACTGTTTCTGGGGTAGATGCGACCTGTACGTCGGGTTCATCACTAGCTACGTATGGGCGAGGCATGGGGTTGACTTGTTCCTGTGACTCTAGGATCTGGTCAGCATGGCGTCTCACGATGCTCTCCCCAACGTCCACTGTGTACATTAGTGGGCCCTGCCGTGTGCATATCGTTCCTGGCTGCCATGTTTCTGTTTGTTAGTCGCGGGCCAAGACTGGTTGCCCTACATTGAACTCCTTGTTGGCTTCTCATGGATGTGCTGGAATTGTTTACTCTCAACATCTCTTCGTACGTTTGGTCTGAGCAAATCCAGGCGAGATCTTAACCTTCGGTTAAAGAACATCATGGCTGGGGCCTGGTTGGTGACTGCATGTGTCGCATTCCGGTAGGCGAACAGGAAATTGTCCACCTTGTGCTGCAGCGGAATGCTGTCATTGTACATAGCCTTTATTGCCTTGTTAAAGATTTGTACGAACCTCTCAGCCAATCCATTTGTGGCTGGATGATATGGGGCGAATGTGTAATGCCTTACCCCATTCTTTTTCAAGAACCTCCGGAACTCTTCGGACACAAACTGTGGTCCGTTGTCGGAGCAAATCTGTTCTGGCAAGCCATTCCTGGCAAAAATGGTCCGTAGGACTGCAATAGTTTTCTCCGTGGTGGTGGAGGACATTTTGATGACCTCAGGCCATTTCGAGTGCGCATCCACGGCTATTAAAAACATTAAGTCCATGAATGGACCAGCTAAATCAATATGCACCCGTTGCCATGGAGATGAGGGCCACTCCCATGGGTGTAGAGGGGCCTGTGGTGGTGCATTTTGGACTTTCTGGCATCCTGAGCAGCTCTTGGTCAGGTCCTCGATTTGTTTGTCGATTCCCGGCCACCACACATAAGCTCTGGGTAGGCTTTTCATTTTTACCCCTCCCAGATGACCCTCATGAAGCTCATTGAGCAGTCTATCCCTTAACTTGGGTGGAATTACAACTCGGGATCCACACATCAAGGTCACTGACAGCTGTTCTCTCCTTGTCGAGAATGCTGGCAGCAGTGAGTCGCCATGTGCTGGCCATCCCTTCACCGTCAAATCATATACCCGAGACAGTGTCGGGTCATTTCGGGTTTCCTTTTCGATACAAGCGTTAGTTACCGGTCGGTATTCAACTATAGTTAAATGGAATATTTTGACAGGATCCACTGCTGGTGCTTCCTCCGCAGTAGGCAGTGGCAGGCGTCATAGCCCATCAGCATTTCCATACTGTTCCGTGCCCTTATATTCAATCTCATCGTGGTGCGCCCCTAGAAAAAGTGACCATCTTTGTAGTCGTTGCGCAGTCATCACCGGAACGCCCTTCTTCGGATTAAAAATGGAGACAAGAGGCTGGTGATCAGTCAGCAAGGTGAATTTCTGCCCGTGCAGAAAGTGATTGAACTTTTTCACTCCCCACACTAGGCTGAGGGCCTCCCTGTCAATTTGGGCGTAGTTACGCTCGGCTGAGGTTAGTGATCGTGACGCAAAGGCTATTGGCCTCTCTGAGCCATCCGAGAATTTGTGCGACAGCACCGCTCCAATGCCGTAGGGTGACGCATCACATGCCAACCGAATTGGTAATGCTGGGTTGTAATGGGCCAATACCTCTTTCGATGTGATTAGTGTTTTGCTGTTCTGGAAAGCTCATCTACATTCATCACTCCACTTCCATGGCACCCCAGTTTGCAGTAGGGTGTTCAGTGGGTGTAGTATTGTAGACAAATTTGGCAAGAACTTATGGTAGTAGTTTACCAGCCTGAGAAACGACCTCAGTTGTGAAACATTTTCCGGTGCTGGTGCCTTGACTACTGCCTCAATCTTCTCTGGGGACTTATGTAACCCCTCTTTATCGATAACGTGGCCACAATACGAGATCTGTTTTCTAAAAAACTCGCATTTGGGGCGGTTAGCTCGGAGCCCATATTCCTGCAATCTAGTGAGCACCTGCTCCAGGTTGGCAAGGTGATGACTGTCATTTTCGCCCGTGACCAGGATGTCGTCCAGATAACACTGTGTCCCTGGGATCCCTTGCAGGACTTGTTCCATTGCCCTCTGCCAAATAGCCGGAGCTGATGCTACCACGAACACCAGCCGGTTGTATTGGTAGAGACCTTTATGGGTGTTGATTGTGAGGTATTTTTTTGATGCTTCTTCTACCTCCATTTGCAGATATGCCTGGGCCAGATCAATCTTAGTGAAGCGTTTCCCTCCAGATAGTGAGGCAAAAATATCTTCAATCCGCGGAAGTGGATATTGTACGGTGTGAAGGACCGGGTTCACTGTTACCTTAAAGTCCCCGCAGATGCGAACCTTCCTTGGTTCCCCAGGCGTGCTGCTCAACGACTTTTTCATCACAGGGACGATGCGTGTAGCCCACTCACTCCAGTCTAGCTTGGACAGTACACCTGAACGTTGCAGACTCTCCAGCCCTGCTTCGACGGCTGGGTGGATCACATAGGTACCGGTCTGGCCTTAAAAAATTTTGGACTTGCGTTTTCTTCAATTTTAATCGTCGCTGTCATGCCTTTTAGTGTTCCGAGTCCTTGCTGGAACACTTCTTTCGCGTCAGTTAGGATCTTTGACAGTCGCCCAGGTGTGACGTCATCATCCTTTTTGTCAGCCACAGTCAGTGCCTGTATAGAATGCCAATCCAGTTGTATTTTCCGGATCCATTCACGTCCCAGTTATGGTGGTCCTCCATCTTGCAATACATACAGGTCTAGGTTTGGTGTTTCCTTACCATTATATATAACGGTCACCCTTATTTTTCCTTTGGGCTAGACTTTTTGTCCCGTGTACGTCTTCAAAATAATTTTTCTGTCTCTCAAGTGTATGTGTGAGAATAGCCGCTCATAGTCCCGTCGGTTTATGACTGTTAGGGCTGATCCTGTGTCCAATTCCATCTTTACCTGGACTCCTGCTATCTTGAGAGTGACCCAAATTGTTCGGTGATCCTCTGTTGTGATCACATTATGTAGTTTCAGACAACTCAGTTCCCTGCTTTCGGAGTCGTTATCACTCTTTTGTTCGTCTGAACTATTCTCCGTCATCTTATGTACCTTCTGGTACTTTCCTTTGGTAGGTTCCTTATTGCTGGTTTTCTTTCCCGACCTGCAGACTCGTGCTATATGTCCTACTTTTCCACACTGTCTGCACACTTTGTCTTTGAACCAGCAATCATTCTGGTCGTGTGTTGTTCTGCCGCAACGATAGCACTTCTCTGTTCCATATGACATTTTGTTTGTGCCATATTCTTGCGGTCTCTGTTGTATCTCTGCAGCGCTCCGTGCTGCTGCTTCATGTGATACCGCAATGCTGAAAGCCTTTTTCAGCGTAAGGTCCTTTTCAGATAAAAGCCGTTTCTGGGTTCCTTCACTTTGAAGCCCACACACAAACTTGTCCCTTAAGGTATCTGCCAGTCCCGCTCCAAACTGGCAGTGTTTCGATAGGTTGCGCAATTCTGTTAAATAATCAGCATTGCTTTCATCCTTATGCTGGTTCCGTTTGTGAAACTTGAATCTTTCTGCTATCAGCAGCATTGTGGGGTTTAAATGTTCCTGTAGTATCGTTACTATGTCTTCAAAACTCTTTTCCATTTGCTTCGTTGGGGTTACTAGATTTCGTAATAAACCATACGTCTTTTCACCCATTAAATTTAACAATACCGACGCTTTCTTGTCATCTGACACCTCATTTGCCTTGCAGTACACCTCTGTTCGTTCGACATATGTAGTCCAATCTTCGACTTCATTGTCAAATGCGGTGATACTGCCACTCTTCGGCATTTTGGGTGTGGTTTAAAATGGCGCCTCCCAATGGCTTAAAATGGCATCTCCCGTGCTTTCCTTCCTCCCCCGCTGCTGCCAACGCCGCTCCCGGCAGTTCTCGTGGCAATGGCGGTGCCCTGTAGGGTTCGCGCGCTTCTCCTGCGCTGCTGCCAACGCCGCTCTCGGCGGTCCTCATGGCAATGGCGGCGCCTCGCGGGTTTCTGTGCGTCTCTCTCTCCGACGCTGCTCGGCCCCTGAACACCGGCTGCGCCCTGTGCGCTCTGCCCTCTCTCTCTCTCCCCCTTCGACGCTGCTCGGCCCTTTGCTGTGCCGCTCGTTCGGGCTCTAGCCCGCCACTGTCCGGGAAGGGTCCGCGCACTACCTGTTGCCAGCCCGTTTTGCTGGACCACCTCGACTGGAAAGCCAAGCCTGGCTCTCGACAGCCTCCCCCGCAATTCTCAAGTCTCTGCTGGATGACTGGGCGGTTGCCCGTGGTCGACGCCCGAGTCTCTGGCCTTGACCTCCAATCCACTGATCTCCAGGAACGAATCCCCGGGAGGTGATGCAGAGTTGCAGGTAGGTTCGAACTTGCCTTGTCGCCAATGTTGTGCCCGGGTATAATAAGACACAGACTGCAGGAGAAACGGTACAACAGGTGTTTACTCAACGTGGCTCACAGTGGAACTGACTGTACAGATTACTACTCAGTGCTATATACAGGTGTGGTCACTGTGGGTACTACAGTATACATGAGCTGTAGAAAGTAGTTCCCCCCTTAAAGGTATATACATTACACCTGTCACCATTTTTGCAGGCCTGGAAGCCTCAGCCTCTCCTCGCCAGCCACGCCCAAGCGAGGCACCGCCCCTCCCGCTGGGCCCGCCCCACGATCGCCGCCATCTTGGTAAAGGCTGGTGGCGCGGGACTGAGCCGAGCGTAGCCATCGCCGCCATTTGTGTAAAGGCTGGCGGGGCGGGAGGGAGCCTAGCGGGAGGTGAGTTGCGGTCACCGCAGGGCTCGGGCTCAGCTGATTGGGCGCTCATCAGGGGTCGGCACGCAACACATCGACCGGAGAGGCGGCGGCTCTCTCTCTCCTTCCCCCTGTCTGTCTGTCTGTCTGTCTGTCCGTCCTCTATACACTCAAATGTTATAGAGCGTACCTACACATGTGTTACATCAAAAGAAAGCTTACGATTCCGGAACGGTCATAAGCGTATTTACTTTTCGGTGAGACAAAAATTGGGCAGACGGTATCCAAAAAACGTTCAAAATTCCGCTCATTATCCCCTCATTAGCGTTGAGTGACGTGAAGGTTGACCAATCGTACAGTCGAGCGACCTGACGGTTGACCAATCGCTGCGTCACGGGGGTGGGTTCATTGCGTGTGCGGGCGAGCCATCCTACAGTTGAGTGACATGATGATTGACCAATCCTACAGTTCAGTGACCTGACGGTTGACCAATCGGTGCATGTGTGGGCGGGCCTTATCATTCTGAACCGAGGTGAGTGTCAGCCATCTTCATTCGTAAGTTTTTTTTTCCCACTTTCTATACGTGTGGAGGGGATTTTATCCACCACAAATTTGGCACTTAGGAGCCCAACTAACTCATTATATAATTTGTGTGTAATAAATGAGTCCATTATCTGTTTGATTTCTCCAGGTCTGTTGTCTGTTGGCCGCCTTGAAGCCTGGGCCTCTCCTTGCCAGCCACGCCCGAGCTATGCACCGGCCGTCCCGCTGGTGGGCAGGGCTTGAGGGGAGTGGGGCTCAGGAGGGGAGGGGGAGGGGGGTAGCGGAAAGGGGGAGCGGAGAGGGTTAGCCCGGCAACCGGGCCTGGCCAGCCGCAATCGGCCATCTCAAGCCGCCTCAGGCCCAGCCTCGGGAGGGGTGGGGCTCGGGAGGGGGAGGAGGGTTACCCCGGCAACTCGGCCAGGCCACCCGCAATCGGCCGTCTCAAGTCGCCTCAGGCCCAGGCCCGGTCCCGGAGATTGGGAGGGCGGAGAGGGGACGGGGTAGGGCGGGGTTCGGGAGGAGGGGGCGGGGCTCGGGAGGCGGGGGTCGGGGCTCGGGAGGAGGGGGCGGGGCTCAGGCTGGGCGGGGGCTCGGGAGGGGCAGGGCTCGGGAGGGGCGGGGCTCGGGAGTGGGAGGAGGGTTACCCCGGCAACCCGGCCAGGCCACCCGCAATTGGCCGTCTCAAGTCGCCTCAGGCCCAGGCCCGGTCCTGGAGATCGGGAGGGCGGAGAGGGGAGGGGGTGGGGTGGGGTGGAGGGGTGGGGCTCGGGAGGAGGGGGGCGGGGCTCGGGAGGAAGGGGCAGGGCTCGGGAGGAGGGGGCGGGGCTCGGGAGGAGGGGGGGCGAGGCTCCGGGAAGGCGGGGCTCAGGAGGGGCGGGACTCGGGAGGGGCTCGCCGCGGGAGGGGGAGGAGGTTTACCCCGGCAACCCGGCCTCTCCCCCCTCTCTATCTCCCCCCTCCCCACTATCTGTCTACACCCTCCCCCCTCCCCCCCTCACCCCCTCTCCCCTCCCCTTCCCCCTCTCCCCAACCCCCCTCCCCCCCTCCCCTCCCTCCCTCAACCACCACCCCCCTCTTCTCCCCCCTTCTCCCCCCTCCCTTCCCTCCCCCTTCCCTCCCCCCTCCCCCCTTCCCCCATCCCCCTCCTCCAGCCCCCTTCCTCTCCCTTCCCCTTCCTCCCCCTTCCCCTTCCCCCCAGTCGCTCTCTCTCTTCCCCCCAGTCTCTCGCTCTCTCTCTTCCCCCCAGTCTCCCGCTCTCACTCTTCCCCCCCAGTCTCTCGCTCTCTCTCTTCCCCCCAGTCTCTCGCTCTCTCTCTTCCCCCCAGTCTCTCGCTCTCTCTCTTACCCCCAGTCTCTCGCTCTCTCTCTTACCCCCAGTCTCTCGCTCTCTTTCTTCCCCCCCAAGTCTCTCACTCTCTCTCTTCCCCCCATTCTCTCGCTTTCTCTCTTCCCCCAGTCTCTCGCTCGCTCTCTTCCCCAGTCGCTCTCTCTCTTCCCCCCAGTCGCTCTCTCTCTTCCCCCCGTCGCTCTCTCTCTTCCCCCCAGTCGCTCTCTCTCTTCCCCCCAGTCACTCTCTCTCTTCCCCCCAGTCGCTCTCTCTCTTCCCCCCCAGTCGCTCTCTCTTCCCCCCAGTCGCTCTCTCTCTCTTCCAACAAAAACATGCCCTCAAAAAAGGCTGCGGCACCGCCGGGCACCCCCAGCTAGTCTATATATAAAAGCGGTTGATCTGTCTGTCTGTCTGTCTGTCTGTCCTCTATACACTCAAAAGTTATAGAGCGTACCTACACATGTGTAACATCAAAAGAAAGCTTGCGATTCCGGAATGGTCATAAGCATATTTACTTGTTGGTCGGACAAAAGTTGTGCCGACGGTATCCAAACAATGTTCAAAATTCCGCTCATTATCCTCTCATTAGCATCGAGTGACATCAAGGTCAACCAATCGTACAGTCGAGCGACCCGACGGTCGACCAATCACTGCGTCGTGGGGGCAGGTTCGTCGCGCATGCGGGCGGGCCGTCCTAGAGTCGAGTGACAGGACGATTGACCAATCCTACACTTCAGTGACCTGCCGGTTGACCAATCGGTGCATGTGTGGGCGGGCCTAATCATTCTGAACCGAGGTGAGTGGCCGCCATCTTGATTCCAAACTCTTCATTTCTTTTTCCCGCTCTCTGCGTGTTTCTTTTCAAATCTTCGTTTCCAGCAAAAAAAAAGTTGCTTTTAAAACACAAATTGTTTTTAAAAAAAGTTAATTAATTTGTAAATCCTTTCTCTAACCTCATTAGTTTTCCTACCTGTTGTTGTGTCCGGGTATAATAAGACACAGACTGCAGGAGAAACGGTACAACAGGTGTTTACTCAATGTGGCTCACAGTGGAACTGACTGTACAGATTACTACTCAGTGCTATATACAGGTGTGGTCACTGCGGGTACTACAGTATACATGAGCTGTAGAAAGTAGTTCCCCCCTTAAAGGTACATACATTACACCTGTCACCATTTTTGCAGGCCTGGAAGCCTCAGCCTCTCCTCGCCAGCCACGCCCAAGCGAGGCACCGCCCCTCCCGCTGGGCCCGCCCCACGATCGCCGCCATCTTGATAAAGGCTGGTGGTGCGGGACTGAGCCAAGCGTAGCCATCGTCGCCATTTTGGTAAAGGCTGGCGGGGCTCATCAGGGGTCGGCACGCAACACATCGAACGGAGGAGCGGCGGCTCTCTCTCTTCTTTTCCCCCCCTGCGGCCCGAGAGCCCGACCCAAATCCACCAAGTGAGCGGCGGCGGCGATCCGTGCCGGGAGCCGCCGCGCACAAAACTTCCCTGCGTCATCAACAACCCCGCCCCAGAGCCCGAACCAAAGCCACCAGGTGACCGGCCGCGGCGGTCCGTAGCGGCCCACTCTCTCTCTCTCTCTCTCTCTCTCTCTCTCTCTCTCTCTCTCTCTCTCTCTCACTCTCTCTCTCTCACACACTCCAGTCAGCACCAACCAGATCACTTGCCGCCATCTTTGATCATGGCTGCACTTCTATGTGGGGAAACAACAGCGCCATATTTGATCCTGGTGGCACGACAATTTCCTCATGACGCCATCTTTGATCATGGCGGCACTTCAATGTGGGCCCGAACAGCGCTATCTTTGATCATGGCGGCACTTCAATGTGGGGAAACAACAGCGCCATCTTTTGTCTGGGCTGCTCCGTTTCCTCCTCCTTCCCTCACTCTCTCCTTCCCCCTCCCCCTACCCCCTCTCTCCCCCCTCCCCTCTCACTCCCCTCTCTTCCCCCCCTCTCCCTCCCCCCTCCTCCCCCCTCCTCACCCCCCCTCCTCCCTCCCTCCGCCCCCCTCCACCTCCCCTCCCCCCTTCTTCCCCCCTCCCCCCTCCCCTCCCCCTCCCTCCCCCCATCCCCTTCCTCCCCCTTCCCCTTCCTCCCCCTTCCCCCTAGTCGCTCTCTCTCTTCCCCCCAGTCGCTCTCTCTCTTCCCCCCAGTCGCTCTCTCTCTTCCCACCAGTCGCTTTCTCTCTTCCCCCAGTCACTCTTTCTCTTCCCCCCAGTCGCTCTCTCTCTCTCTTCCAACAACAACATGCCCGCAAAAAACCCTCGGCACCGCCGGGCACTTCAGCAAGTATATATAAAACAGTATGGCCTAGAAATTCAGTTAGGGGCGCCCAGCTCGCCTGGGCGCCGGAATTACCGCTGCGCGCGGAGTCACTTGCGCCAGTGGGATATTCAGTTTCAGCGCCCCAAGTGGAAGCCGGCCACTAAACAAGGGTTTCGGCGCCCCGCTTGGGGCGCTGAAACTGAATATCGGCGTGCAAAGTGCCGCAGCGCCATCCGCTGCGGCACGGCAGCCTGCGGTACTGCAGGCCTTCCTCTCACTCTTAAGGGGGAGGTGCCTGCAACAGCGCGATCCCCGCTCGCGAGTGCCGGCAAATGAGCCCGGCACCAAGGAGAAGTGCCGGGCTCTCTGGAAACAGCCGGAAATGCCGCGGGGGAGGGGGGGTGTAGGAGGCCAGGGACGGAGGTGTGGGCAGGCGGCCGCTGAAAAAGCGGCCAGCCGCACCTCCACCTTAACTCGCCCCACTACCAGCACAGGTAGGCCCCGTGTACCGGTCGCTGTTTGCAGCCGGCACGGAGAAGGCGGCAGCGACCAAATATGGCCAGCGGGGTGATAGCGGGGCGCTGCGCACACCGATGACATCATCGGTGGCGGCGCAGCGCTACTGGCTAACGCCGCCATTAGCGCCCCGCTAAATATCGTGGCAGATTTGCACAGTGGCGCAAAAGCCGTCTTTGGGCGCAAACTGGTGGCGCAGGCCACTGAATTTCTAGGCCTATGTCTCTCTGTCTCTCTGTCTGTCTCTCTGTCTGTCGGTCCGTCTGTCCGGCTATACAATCAAAAGTTATAGAGCGTACCTACACATATGTTATATCAAAAGAAAGCTTATAATTAGGGGACTCTCATAGGCATATGTACTTTTTGGTCGGACAAAAATTGTGCTGACGGTATCCAAAAAACGTTCAAAATTCCACTCATTATCCGCTCATTAGCATCGAGTGGGGGCGGGTTCATTGCGTGTGCGGGCGGGCCATCCTAGAGTTGAGTGACGTGACGATTGACCAATCCTACAGTTCAGTCACCTGACGGTTGACCAATCGGTGCGTGTGTGGGCGGGCCTTATCATTCTGAACTGAGGTGAGTGTCAGCCATCTTGATTCGTAAGTTTACTTTTTTTCCCACTTTCTGCGTGTTTCTTTTCAAATCTAGATTTCCACCAAAAATAAAAGTTGCTTTTAAAACACAAATTGTTTTTAAAAAAAAGTTAATGAATTTGTACATCCTTTCTCTAACCTCTATAATTTTCCTACCTTTCACCATTTTTGCAGGCCTGGAAGCCTGGGCCTCTGTTGCCCAGCCACGCCCAAGCTAGGCACCGCCCCTCCCACTGGGCCCGCCCCGCGAGCGCCGCCATCTTTGTAAAGGCTGGCGGCGCGGGGCTGTGCCGAGCGTAGCCATCGCCGCCATTTTGGTAAAGGCTGGCGAAGCGGGAGGGAGCCTAGCGGGAGGTGAGTTGCGGTCACCGCGGGGCTCAGGCCCAGCTGATCGGGCGCTCATCAGGGGTTGGCCCACAACACCTCGACCAGAGGAGCGGCGGCTCTTTCTCTCCTTCCCCCCTGCGGCTCGGGCGGGGGGCCGGTGCTCGAGAGAGCAGGAAGGGGGGGAAGGGTTACCCCAGCAACCAGGCCTGGCCCTCTCTCACAGCCTCAAGCCGGCTCACGCCCGTTCCCGGGGCTTGCCTCCAGCGCAGGCCCAGCCGCAATCGGCGGTCTTGAAGCCGGGGCTCGGGAGGGCGTGGGGTGGGGCTCGGGAGGGCGGGGGGCGGGGCTCGGCTGACATGGGCGCTGCGCTCAGCTGGGCCATGTCAGTGCGTGGGGCGGCACGGAGCTCTGCAGAGCCATCACCGGCGGAGGGGAGAGGGTCTGCTGGCTCCCCCCCTTTCTCCCCCCCTCCCTTTCTCCCTTCCCCCTCCCCCTCCTTCCCCCACCCTTCCCCCCCACACCCCCCTTTCCCCCGACACACCCCCTCCCCCTCCCCCCACCCCCCTCCCCCCTCCCCCTCCCCGCCTCCCCCCTTCCCCCAGTCGCTCTCTCTCTTACCCCCAGTCACTCTCTCTCTTCCCCCCAGTCGCTCTCTCTTCCCCCCAGTCACTCTCTCTCTTCCCCCCCAGTCGCTATATCTCTTCCCCCCAGTTGCTCTCTCTTCCCCCCAGTTGCTCTCTCTCTTCCCCCAGTTGCTCTCTCTCTTCCCCCAGTCGCTCTCTCTCTTCCCCCCAGTCGCTCTCTCTCTTCCCCCCAGTCGCTCTCTCTCTTCCCCCCAGTCGCTCTCTCTTCCCCCCAGTCGCTCTCTCTCTTCCCCCCAGTCGCTCTCTCTCTTCCCCCCAGTCGCTCTCTCTCTTCCCCCCAGTCGCTCTCTCTCTTCCCCCCCAGTCGCTCTCTCTCTTCCCCCCAGTCGCTCTCTCTCTTCCCCCCAGTCGCTCTCTCTCTTCCCTCCAGTCGCTCTCTCTCTTCCCCCAGTCGCTCTCTCTCTTCCCCCCAGTCGCTCTCTCTCTTCCCCCCCAGTCGCTCTCTCTCTTCCCCCCAGTCGCTCTCTCTCTTCCCCCCAGTCGCTCTCTCTCTTCCCCCCAGTCGCTCTCTCTCTTACCCCCAGTCGCTCTCTCTCTTACCCCCAGTCGCTCTCTCTCTCTCTTCCAACAACAACATGCCCTCAAAAAAGGCTTGGCACCGCCGGGCACTCCAGCTAGTATATATAAAAGGATATAGGTAGTGGTGTCTGTCTGTATGTATGTCTGTCTATCTGTCTGTATGTATTTCTGTCTGTCCGCTATACACTCAAAGATTATGGCGCGTACCTACACATATTATATCAAAAGAAAGCTGATGATCAGGGGAGTGTCATAGGTGTATTTACTTTTTGGTCAGACAAAAATTGTTCGGACAGTATACAAAAAACTTTCAAAAATCCTCAAAAATCTGCTCATTAGCGGTTGACCAATCCTACCGCTCATTAGCGTTGAGTGATGTGATGGTTGACCAATCCTACAGTTCAGTGACCTGATGGTTGACTAATCGGTGCGTCACGGGGGGCATTTCATTCCGTGTGTGGGCAGGCCTAATCCTGCAGCCTACCGAAACGTCACCACCATTTTATTAATACCGACAGCGACAGCACCAGCACAACAAACCCCCACATTGCGGCTCCAGCACAGTATCCTGCTCCTGCTCAGCGTTTCAGCAGGATTCTTGAGCAAAGGTGCAGAGAGACGACTTCCCTCCTCACTCCTCTCAACTTTATTCAAACCTCAAGCGGAGGCAGCCTGCCGGAGACATTAACTCCTCAAGCAGCGGCGCCCGGCCAGAGCGGATCAGCGATGCTGCGCGGTGTGGCAGGCCCAATGGGCAGCCGGAGCCGGGGACTCGGGCTTTCCCCCCCTGGGCCCAGTCCCAGGGCTCGGCCCAGTCCCGGGGCTCGGCTCCGTTTGCGGGCGTGCGCCGGGGACTCGGCCTTTCCCCCCCTCGGCATTGGATGAGCTGCCTGCAGGCCTCAGGCCGCGAAGCCTCGGCCTCTCCTCACCAGCCACGCCCGAGCTAGGCACCGCCCGTCCCGCTGGGCCCGATTCCAAACCAGCGGCCCGCGATCGCCGCCATCTTGGTGAAGGCGGGCGGGACGGAGCAGAGCGCAGCCATCGCTGCCATCTTTGATCATGGCAGCACCTCAATGTGGGGAAACAACAGTGCCATATTTAATACCTGGCAGCACGATAATTTCCTAGTGACGCCATCTTTGATCATGGCAGCACTTCAATGTGGGCCCCAACAATGCCATCTCTCTCTCTCCTCTCTCTCTCTCTCTCCTTCCCTCTCTCTCTCTCTCCTCTTCCCTCTCTCTCTATCCTTCCCCCTCTCTCTCCTTCCCTCTCTCTGTCTCTCCTTTCCCCTCTCTCGCTCTCCTTCACAGACAGACAGACTCATTTATATATATAAAATTCTTTTTTCTTTTTTCGTTACAGCATGCCCCCAAGAAAAACTAGCAGAGTTGGACGCACCACTTCTGATGCCTACCAAAAAAAGGCTCGCAGAGCCTCAGAGACTCCTTGCCAGACTCAGTCATGTCAAGCTGCTGACCAGGCGAGACATACCCAAGCCAAAGCCTCAGAGACTACTGACCAAACTCGGGCACGTCAAGCTGCTGACCAGGTGAGACATACCCAAGCCAGGGCCTCAGAGACTACTGACCAAACTCAGGCACGTCAAGCTGCTGACCAGGCGAGACATACCCAAGCCAGAGCCTCAGAGACTACTGACCAAACTCAGGCACGTCAAGCTGCTGACCAGGCGAGACATACCCAAGCCAGAGCCTCAGAGACTACTGACCAAACTCAGGCACGTCAAGCTGCTGAGCAGGCGAGACATGCCCAAGCCAGAGCCACAGAGACTCCTCACCAGAGTCAGGCACGTCAAGCTGCTGAGCAGGCGAGACATACCCAAGCCAGAGCCTCAGAGACTCCTGACCAGACTCAGGCACGTCAAGCTGCTGACCAGGCGAGACACACCCAAGCCAGAGCCTCAGAGACTCCTGACCAGACTCAGGCACGTTGCTAGGCCGCCAATAGATGCAGGGGCATTGCCAGAGCTGACATTTGGAGTCATTGGCTCAGAGCAGCCTTCTCCTATAGACCCACCATCACATATGAAGCCGACCCCACAGTCATCATTGGCAAGATGACCATCATTTGCCCTCACTGTGGTGCTCTGAAGTGGGAAGGGGAAATTGATGGGATATGCTGCAATAGAGGAAAGGTTAAACTTCCAACACTAACAGCTCCACCTGAACCCCTACGCTCACTTCTGTTTGGCCGAACTCCAGCTTCAACACATTTCCTCACTCACATCAGAAAGTACAACTGCTTTACAATGACCTCTTTCGGTGCAAACAGATTGCGTGAATCAGGATTTTGCCCAACTTTTAAAGTTCATGGACAGGTGTACCATACAGCTGGCTCCCTACTTCCTCTACCAAACGAAAGATCTCAGTTTCTCCAAATCTACTTCTTGGGTGATGCCGAAGAGCAAGCCAATCGCCACAGGGAAGCTGCTGTTAACCCCGCACAACAACACCAAATCAAGCTTGAAACTTTGCTTGGGTTACAGGAGATGCTTCATCAGCAAAACTCATATATAAAGAGTTTCAAAACAGCCATCGAAAAAACAACAAATGAAGACCTCAAAGTTGTCATCAAAGCTGACAAGACTCCTGCAGGTGAACATGAGCAACGCTTCAATGCTCCGACCACCAATGAAGTAGCCATTGTCATTGTGGGCCAAGAATTTGAACAACGGGACATTGTCTTGCATATGAGAGGTGGTCCACTCAAAAGAATTTCTGAGCTTCACAGGTCATATGATCCTCTGCAATACCCGCTTTTGTTTTGCCATGGGGAAGATGGATACGATGCCTATAACAAGATCCCACATGTTGACCCCAAAACTGGTGTGCCACCTACAGCCCAAAGGCAAAAGATGGTTTCTGCCATGGAATTCTATGCATATAGGCTGATGGAACGACAAACTGCTTCAAACCACCTGCTTCAGTGTGGAGAACTTCTCCACCAATTCCTCACTGACATGTATGCAAAAATGGAAGGAGAGCGGCTTAATTGGTTCCGGAATAACCAAAATCAGTTGAGAGTCACAGACTATATTCACTTACGAGATGCTGTGGCCAATGATGGCAACACTGAGGACATTGGTCAACTGGTCATCCTACCATCCACCTTCGTTGGAGGTCCTAGGTACAGGCATGAGCACACGCAAGATGCCATGACCTATGTCAGAAACTATGGCAGACCTGACCTCTTCATCACCATGACTTGCAATCCCCAATGGCAGGAGTTCCCACCCAAAGCTGGTACTGAAAGGCATGAGCTCATAGCACAGGTCTTCAACCTCAAAGTTAAAAAACTGCTCAAACTCCTAACTGTGGGCAAACTTTTTAGTGCACACCATTCATTGCTACATGTACAGCATTGAGTGGCAGAAGAGAGGACTTCCTCATGTTCATCTTTTACTCTGGCTTCAGGCAAAGATTCACCCCAATCAAGTTGATTCCTTCATCTCTGCAGAGCTACCCGATAAGGACACGGATCCAATCCTCTTTGATGTTGTTGTAAAAAATATGATTCATGGTCCTTGTGGGCGACACAACCCTTCTTCTCCCTGCATGAAAAACAATGCATGTACAAAAGGGTACCCAAAGCCACTCCGCGAAGAAACTAGCAATGGGGATGATGGCTATCCTTTGTACAGGAGAAGGGGCAAAGAGAGTGGAGGTTTCAGCACTGAGATAAGAATGCGAACTCAAAAATCTAGCGACTCAGGTCAACCTGGTCCGTCAAATCAGACAACACAGCAAAGACAGACATTTGAAGTTGACAACCGTTGGATTGTTCCTTACTGTCCACTCCTATCCAGGCTCTTCAAATGTCACATCAATGTGGAGTACTGCCACTCAGTTAAGTCTATCAAATATGTGTGCAAGTACATCCATAAGGGCAGTGACCAAGCTGTCTTTGATCTTCAAGCGGCTGGACAGCAGAATCAAAATGATGAGATCACCACACATCTGATGGGCCATTACATCTGCAGCAATGAGGCAGCCTGGCGAACTTTTGGATTTGACATCCACAACCGTTACCCCACTGTCACTAAATTGGATGTTCACTTGCAAAATGGACAAAGGGTTTTATTCCGACCAGGAAATGCCAGCCAACGTGCCGAGGAACCTCCAAAGACAAAACTTACAGCATTCTTTGAGTTGTGCCGAATGAATGACTTTGCCAAGACACTTTTGTATCATCAGGTGCCCAAGTACTTCACCTGGCAGCCAAACAAGACATGGCGGGCTCGGCGCCCTGGAGCAGGTCAGAAGGAGGTTCCTGGTCATACAGGGGTGTACTCATCAGATGCACTTGGCAGAGTCTACACGGTCCATCCAAACAACACAGAGTGCTTTCACCTTCGTCTACTCCTCCATGACGTTGCTGGGCCAACATCATTTAATGACCTCAAGACTGTCACTGGCCATCTCTGTGACTCCTTTCAAGAAGCTTGCCGCAGGAGAGGACTCATTGAGGATGACATTCATTGGCATGCGACGATGACAGAAGCTGCTCTGTCTTACTCCCCCAATGGGCTACAAAATCTCTTTGCCATTATAATTGCCCTCTGCAGCCCTTCCAACCCAATGCAGTTGTGGGAAGATCACAAAGACAGCCTCACAGAAGACATCTTACACCAACTCAAGACAGCCAACCCCACAATGACGTTGAACTTCACTGATGCAATGTACAATCAGGTATTGATCCTTCTGGAGGACGAGACTTTGGCATTGGCTGGCAAGTCTCTGACTAAGTTGAACCTTCCATCTTCCAATAGGAATGATTCCCCAGGTCTCAGCAGAGAGGTCCTCAGGGAAACCACCTACAATGTTGAGGAACTGACCTCCTTTGTCACCGTCACTGAACCTAAATTGGTTCCAGACCAGAAACAGACATACAGGTTGGTTGTGGATATGCTGGAAAACAATGCAGGTGGCATTATCTTCCTCGATGCACCTGGTGGAACAGGAAAGACATTCCTGATCAATCTTTTACTGGCCATGGTTCGCTCTAAGGGATACATTGCACTGGCTGTTGCCTCATCAGGAATCGCTGCTACTCTTCTCCAAGGAGGTCGCACTGCCCACTCAACCTTTGCTCTCCCTCTGGATCTGACAACACAAGAACACCCAGTGTGTAACATTAGCAAAGGAACTGGTGCTGCTGAGTTGCTTCAAAAGTGTAGACTCATTGTGTGGGATGAGTGTACAATGGCCCGCAAGTGGGCACTTGAAGCACTCGACAGAACTCTTCACGATCTGAGAGGCAACAATAGGCTGATGGGTGGCACCACCCTGTTGCTGGCAGGTGATTTCTGCCAAATCCTGCCAGTTGTCCCCAGAGGAACTCCAGCAGATGAACTCAATGCATGTCTCAAGGCATCCCATCTGTGGCCAAATGTGCAAACAGTCCATTTGACCACAAACATGCGTGTTCATATGCATGGTGACGAGATGACAGAATCCTTTGCGCAACTTTTGCTACAATTGGGAGAAGGAAACTTGCCAATTGACAGCAGTGGCCAAATCACAATTCCTCCAGGCTTTGGCAGTCAAGTCAAAACAGTTGATGAGTTGATCTCACAGGTGTATCCAGACCTCCTCAATCACTTCATAGATCCCAAGTGGCTGTGTGAACGGTCAATACTTGCACCCAGGAATGATACTGTCAAAAACATAAACATGCTCCTTCTTCAAAAACTCCCAGGCCAAGAGCAAATTTATAAAAGCGTTGATACTGTTTGTGACAGTGCTGATGCAGTACACTACCCCACTGAGTTCCTCAACTCATTGCAGCCTTCAGGAACGCCTCCTCACAAACTGGTACTGAAGGAAGGCACCCCCATCATGCTCCTAAGAAACATATATCCACCAAAGTTGTGCAATGGAACCAGACGCAGTCAAAAAGCTCATGCCAAATCTCATTGAGGCTACCATCATCTCAGGCTGCGCCAGAGGGGAGGATGTTCTCATTCCTCGAATTCCAATGATACCAACTGACTTGCCATTTCAATTCAAACGGCAACAGTTTTCTGTGACAATTTCTTTTGCAATGTCAATCAACAAGGCACAGGGGCAGAATTTGAAGGTTGCTGGCATCAACTTACTCATGCCCTGTTTTTCACATGGCCAGTTGAACGTGGCATGTTCAAGAGTTGGTGCATCAAGGAATCTGTTTATTTTAACACCCTCAGGAAAAACAGAAAATGCTGTCTATCAATGGGCTCTCCAATAATGCAGAGTGCTTTCACCTTCGTCTACTCCTCCATGAGGTTGCTGGCCCAACATCATTTAATTACCTCAAAACTCTCACTGGCCATCTCTGTGCCTCCTTTATAAAAGCTTGCCGCAGGAGAGGACTCATTCAGGATGACATTCATTGGCATGCAACGATGACAGAAGCTGCTCTGTCTTACTCCCCCAAAAGGCTACGAAATCTCTTTGTGACCATCCTTCACTCTAAGAGAGTCATTGCACTGGCTGTTGCCTCATCAGGAATCGCTGCAACTCTTCTCCAAGGAGGTCGCACTGCCCACTCAACCTTTGCTCTCCCTCTGGATCTGACAAGACAACAACACCCAGTGTGTCACATTACCAAAAGAACTGCTGCTGCTGAACTGCTTCAAAAGTATAAACTCATTGTGTGGGATGAGTGTACAAAGGCCCACAAGAGGGCACTTGAAGCACTTAACAGCACTCTTCAAGATCTGAGAGGCTGCATACCTACTACAAGATTACAAAATCACTCTGTACAATACCAACCCTATTGGGTTTGCAAACCTTTACCAGAGGGAGTATTCACTCAGTCATTGGTTGTAACGCCAGCATATTGTCAAATGTTCTATTGTTCTACATTATTGGAATAAATGTTCACTGTTGATTTCTAAACTGACCTCTAAATGCCTCAGATAGAATCTTTTATTTCCCTATTCAACTCATACACTGAAACTTTGTGAATAATGTAATATCACTCCTGGGTGCTTAGGAAGAGTTCTTCAATCCCAACAGTTTAAAAAACAGTTTTATAAACATGCCACAGGGTTCTTGAGTTCCCTCGGCACCGCCGGGTACTCCAGCTAGTAAGTTGTAAATTACCTGTTTTCATCATAGTCCTTTTCAGATCAGTGCATGGGCAAATACTCCTGTAAGTTTTTTATTATCATTCTTTGGGATGTGGGTATCACGAGCAAGGCCAGCATTTATTGCCCATCCCTAGTTGCCTTTGAGAAAGTGCTGGTGAGCTGCCTTCTTGAACTTCTGCAGTCAGCATTAATGGCCCAGAACTTCAGGTCTCCACGGGTGAGTACGCACGGGGTACTCACCCGTAAGCCCAATGGAAGTGTCGCTTTCCTGCATGCACTGCGCATGTGCGGGAAACCGACACTTCCGTTCCTCTGAACGAAGAGGTTCAGAGGTCAAACGTGTGCGTCAGGGAGGCTGCGCGTGCGCATCAAACTTAGTTTTTTTTTACAGGTTTTCCCGGGAAGGTAAGCCTGCAGAATTTAAAATATAAAAAGCAGGCGTAAGGCCTGCTTTTTACAAGGTAAGTGGTGAATTAATTAAAATTAAAACATTTTTTCCACAGGTTTATTAATTTTAAATACTTTAAAGCAAGGTAAGTGTATTTTTAGCCCCATTAGAATATAAAATTATTTTTTTCAAAAATTTAAATTATTGTTTAAAACAGTTATTTCATGTAATTTATAGTTTATATTTAAAAAATGTGATTTAAAAAAAAATTATTTGAAGGTTCAGTGCTATTTTGGGACTGTAGTATTTATAAGTCTTGACAGCACTTCCTGTCAGACTTATGAATGGGCATTTCCCTGCTACGATTGGCTGCCCATGGCCCACGTGATCCCAGGGGACGCATCAAACTAACTGCGCCCCTGGGATACGCAAGTACTGCGCGTCGGCAGCTGGACCAGGCCCCGGATCGGAATTCCACAGGGCCCTACAGCTCAACGGCCGGCGCGCAAGGTAAGTGCAGATCGAGGGCTTGCACCCACGGGAAGTCCCCGACCCAAATTTCTGGGCCATTAAAAAATGTGATGTTTTTTAAAAATGTATTTGAAGATTTAATGATGTTTTGGGGCCCGTAGTATTTCTAAGTTTGACATCACTTCCTGTCAAACTTATGAATGGGCATTTCCCTGCTCTGATTGGCTCCCCATGGCCCACGTGATCCCAGGGGATGCATCGAACTAACTGCGCCCCTGGGATACGCAAGCACTGCGCGCTGGCAGTTGGAGCAGGCCCAGGATCGGAATTCCACGCGGGCCCACAGCTCAATGGCCGGTGCGCTAGGTAAGTGCAGGTTGGGGACTTACACCCACAGGAAGCCCCCGACCCGAATTTCTAGGCAATATGGTGAAGGTGCTCCCACAGTGCTGTTAGATAGGGAGTGCCAGGATTTTGACCCAACAATGATGAAGGAATGGCAATATATGTCCAAGTCAGGATAGTGTGTGACTTGGAGAGGAACTTGGAGATGAGATGAGGTGACCTTATTGCTCTAGGTGGTTGATGTCATGGATACAGGAATCATAAATGTGGAAGCACTGTGATTAATTTGCCACATGAGCTGATAGGCAAAATGGCTTTGGTAGCTGGGACAGCTGAGCGTGTGAAAGGGCCCTACATAGCGAGCAGATTAGAACAGTACTATGCTCATCAGAAGACACCACAGTGTCTGCATCAACTCGGACCAGCTGTTCTTTTCTAGTGCTATCACCATAACTGTTTTCACTGTTCAAGAGACATTTTTATTTATATACTTGAAACCTATGAATTTAATATTAGAGGATTTAATATTCGAAGTTCAACTACCTTGTTTAAATAAATGCAATGTGCTATTTATCATTGGCAATGTTTTTAACAGTTTTGCTGAGTAAAAGAAAGTGAATCGAGCATTTTAAACAATACATGTTCATGACACAACATGAAAAATTGATGCAATATAAATGTCAGCACAATGAATATCTGGGTATATGTTACCTAGCTATTATAAAAATTATATAAATATGGAAATGATGCATAGTTTCTCAGACCCTGAATTTACATAACATTTACACAATAGCATAATTTTGATTGAAGTAACATCTTGGAATAAATTAACATTAAATTTAACTAAAAGGGCTTTGTCTCACTTACATGCAATTTTCTCATCTGGTTCAATTTTTGTAAACAACCAAGACCAGCCTAATCCAAAATCTCTGTTTGGGAAACACCATTTTTGGAGTATTTTTGAACAAAGTTTTGTAACACAATTATTGTGAAGCTGTCCTCATTTTTTTAGGTACTATTTTGTTTTCCTGAGATGTACTTAGTGATGTTGTTATCATATCACAAAAGAGGTTGGGGTAGAAATTCCTGTTGGGCCCGTTTCTGGCTCCAGAATCGGTGCTGTGCCTAATAACATGAGCAGAACTGAACCCTCATAGAATCATAGAGTTATACAGCACAGAAAGAGGCCCTTCGGCCCATCGTGTCCACGCCAGCCATCAAGCCCTACCTATTCTATTCCATTTTCCAGCACTTGGTCCGTAGCTTTGTATGCTATGGCGTTTCAAGTGCTCATCTAAATGCTTCTTGAATGTTGTGAGGGTTCCTGCCTCTACCACCCTTTCAGGCAGTGAGTTCCAGGTTCCAACCACCCTCTGGGTGAAAAAGTTTTACCTCAAATCCCCTCTAAACCTCCTACCCCTTACCTTGAAACTATGTCCCCTTGTTATTGACCCCTCTACTAAGAGGAAAAGTTCCTTTCTATCTACCCTATCTATGCCCCTCATAATTTTGTACACCTCAATCGGGTCCCCCCTCAGCCTTCTCTGCTCTAAGGAAAACAACCCCAGCCTGTCCAGTCTCTCTTCATAGCTGAAGTGCTCCAGCCCAGGTAACATCCTGGTGAATCTCCTCTGCACCCTCTCCAATGCAATCACATCCTTCCTATAGTGTGGTGACCAGAACTGCACACAGTATTCCAGCTGTGGCCTAACTAGCATTTTGTACAGCTCCATCATAACCTCCCTGCACTTATATTCTATGCCTCGGCTAATGAAGGCAAGTATCCCATATGCCTTTTTAACTACCTTATCTACCTGTCCTGCTGCCTTCAGGGATCTATGTACATGCACACCAAGGTCCCTCTGATCCTCTGTCATTCCTAGGATCCTACCATTCATTGTGTATTCCCTTGCCTTGTTAGTCCTCCCAAAATGCATCACCTCACACTTTTCAGGGTTAAATTCCATTTGCCACTATCCTGCCCATCTAACCAACCCATATATATCGTCCTGTAGCCTGAGGCTTCCCTCTTCGCTATTTACCACCCCACCAATCTTCGTGTCATCTGTGAACTTACTGATCATACCTCCTACGTTCATATCTAAATCATTAATGTGCACTACAAACAGCAAAGGACCCAGCACCGATCCCTGCGGTACACCACTGGACACAGGCTTCCAGTCACAAAAACAACCTTCGGCCATCACCCTCTGCCTCCTGCCACTAAGCCAATTTTGGATCCAACGTGCCAAGTTGCCCTGGATCCCATGGGCTCTTACCTTCTTGACCAGTCTCCCATGCGGGATTTTGTCAAAAGCCTTACTGAAGTCCATGTAGATCACATCAACTGCACTACCATCATCCACACACCTGGTCACCCCCTCGAAAAATTCAATCAAATTGGTCAGACATGATCTCCCTCTGACAAAGCCATGCTGACTATACTTGATTAATCCTTGCCTCTCCAATTGGAGACTAATTCTGCCCCTCAGAATTTTTTTCAATAATTTTCCTACCACTGATGTTAGGCTCACTGGCCTGTAATTCCCTGGTTTATCCCTACTACCCTTCTTGAATAATGGTACTATGTTAGCTGTTCTCCAGTCCTCTGGCATCTCCCCTGTGGCCAGAGAGGTTCTGAAAATTTGTGTCAGAGCCCCTGCAATCTCCTCCCTTGCCTCACACAGCAGCCTGGGATATATCTCATCTCGGCCTGGGGATTTATGCACTTTTATGCCCGTTAAACTGCTAGTACCTCCTCCCTCTCAATACTAATTTGTTCAAGTATATCACAATCCCCCTGCCTGATTTCTATGCCTACATCGTCCTTCTCCATAGTGAACACAGATGCAAAATATTCATTTAAAACCTCACCTACATCTTCTGGCTCTACACACAGATTGCCACTTTGGTCCCTAATGGGTCCTACTCTTTCCCTGGTTATCCTCTTGCCCTTAATAAACTTATAAAACACCTTGGGATTTTCCTTTATTTTGCCCGCCTGTGTTTTTTCATGCCCCCTCTTCGCTCTCCTAATTTCTTTTTTAAGTACCCCCCTGCACTTTTTATACTCCTCCAGGGCTTCTACTGTTTTTAGTCCTTTGTATCTGCCAAAAGCCTCCCTTTTTTTCCAAATCCATTCTCGTATATCCCTTGACATCCAGGGTTCCCTGGGCTTGTTGGTCCCACCCTTGACCTTTACGGGAACATGTTGCCGTTGTACTCTCTCTGTTTCCTTTCTGAAAGACTCCCACTGCTCTGATGTGGATTTTCCTACAAGTAGCTAATCCCAGTCCACTTTGGCCAGATCCTGCCTTATCATATTAAAATCGGCCTTCCCCCAATTTAGAACCTTTATTTCTGGTCCATCTTTGTCCTTTTCCATGACTACCTTAAATCTCACCGAATTATGGTCACTGTCACCAAAATGCTCTCTTACTAACACTTCTACCACTTGCCCGGTTACATTCCCTAGAATTAGGTCCAGTACCACCCCCTCTCTTGCAGGACTTTCTACATGCTGGCTCAAAAAGCTCTCCTGGATGCACTTTAAGAATTACGCACCCTCTAAGCCTTTCACACTCTGACTATCCCAGTTAATGGCCTAGAAATTGAGTTTTGGCTTAGCCAGGGCTTTAGCGCCGGAAGTTAGTGCCGGTGCTAAGTCCCCCTGCGTGCGCCAAAAATTCAGCAGGGCCGCGCCCAAACGGCTGCCGGCGCTACTGAAGGGTCTTTGCGGCGGTAAATCGGCGCTAACTGCCGTTTCGCGCCGCAATTCCGGCGCTGCGGCACCCGATGCGGTGCGGCAGGCTCGGGAAGTGCAGGCCTCCTCCTTCCCTTAAGGAGGAGCTGCCTGCACCCGGCCGCGGCCCGCGAAAATCTTTTTAAAAATGAGCCCAGCACCTCGGACAAGTGCCGGGCTTGCTTCTGTTCCGGGGGGGGGGGGGGGGGGGAAGTCCGGGGAGGGAGCTGCGGCCAGGCGGCCGGCGGGAAAGCGGCCGGCCGCCGCGGGGCCTTTAATGCGCCGGCGCAAAGACTTGTAAGACTCTGTTGCCAGAGTCTTAGTTGCGGCTGCCACGGGCGAGGCGGCCGCAACTGAATTTCGGCGCTGGGGCCCGTCGGCATGGCAACCGGGACGCTGCGCACACCGATGACGTCATCGGTGCCGGCGCAGCGCTACCGGTCTACCGCGGCGGAAGGGCCCCAGGCAATTTCGGCGCCGGCGCCAATTGCAGCGCTAGGCCCTCTAGCGCCGCAAAATCGGCGCTAAGGGCACTCAATTTCTAGGCCAATATTGGGGAAGTTGAAATCCCCTACTATTATTACCTTATTATTTCTACATTTCTCTGAGATTTGCCTACATATCTGTTCCTCTATCTCCCCCTGACTGTTTGGGGGCCTATAGTACACTCCCAGCAAAGTGCTTGCCCCCTTTTTGTTTTTAAGTTCTACCCATATGGCCTCATTAGAGGAACCTGCTAAGATATCATCCCTCCTTACAGCAGTAATTGACTCCTTGATTAATATTGTGACACCCCCTCCTCTTTTACACCCCCCTCTGTCTTGCCTGAAGATTCTATACCCCGGAATATTGAGCTGCCAGTCCTGCCCTTCCCTCAACCATGTCTCTGTGATAGCAACAATATCATACTCCCATATGTTCATCAACACCTTCAATTCATCTGCCTTACTCGCAAGACTCCTTGCATTAAAATAAGTGCCATCCAGCCTTGCCATACTCACTGGTGCCGTTACATATTTGCTCTGCCTTTCAGGCTGACTTGTTTTTTCCTCTATATTTGGCTGTGCATCATCCTCTACTATAGCTCCACTCCGTATCCCATCCCCCTGCCAAGTTAGTTTAAATCCCCCCCAACAGTACTAGCAAACCTCCCTGCAAGGATGTTCGTCCCGTTCCGGTTCAGGTGCAACCCATCTGACTTGTACAGGTCCCACCTTCCCCAGAAGCAGACCCAGTGATCCAGGAAACGAAAGCCCTCCCTCCTGCACCAACTCTTTAGCCACGCATTCATCTGCTCTATCCTCCTATTCCTATACTCACCAGCACGTGGCACCGGGAGTACTCCAGAGATTACAACCTTTGAGGTCCTGCTTTTTAATCTGCTACCTAGCTCCCTAAATTCTTGTTGCAGGACCTCATCCCTTTTTCTACCCATGTCGTTGCTACCAATGTGAACCACGACCTCTGACTGTTTGCCCTCCCCCTTCAGAATGCCCTCCAGCCGTTCAGTGACCTCCTTGACCCTGGCACCAGGGAGCCAACATACCATCCTGGAGTCACGTCTGCGGCCACAGAAACGTCTATCTGTTCCCCTTACGATAGAATCCCCTATCACTATTGCTCTCCAACTCTTTTTCCTCCCCTCCTGTGCAGCTGAGACACTCATAATGCCACGGATCTGGTTCTTGCTGCATTCCCCTGAGAAATCATCTCCCCCATCAGTATCCAAAATGGAAAATCTGTCGGAGAGGGAGATGGACCCAGGGGACTTCTGCACTACCTTGCTTGTTCTTTTTCTCTGTCTGGCGGTCACCCATTTCCTGTCTGCCTGTGCATTCTTTACCCTCGTTATCATGCAATAGGCAGGCTGCCAGCACTCGTTATCATGCAATAGGTGGGCTGCCAGCACTCATTTTGCTGTTGATTGGCAGCTCACTTAATCAGGAATGTGAATATCTGGTGCTCCTGAAGATATTGCGAAGGCAGCTCGCACCTCTTAAAGAGGAGGTGCACTTTGGCTGCAGGCAACCGGAAGGCAATTCAGGAAGTGGCAGGACAAGCAGATTATAGAGGAGAATTTTAACCACCAAAAACAGGTGGGTCGGGTGGGACGTAAATTTTTTTTAGAAACTCATACCCAAACTGCCTCGAACACAGCCACTTCCAGTTTTAACAAAGACGGGAAGGAGGAAGGGCAACCAATCCATTCCCAGGAGACGGGTCGCTCTTTAAATAGTTTAATGAGGCTTCGTGCCTCAGATTTTATCTCCATTTTAGGTATAACCCGGCAGCTAAAAGTAGGTGAGGACAGCTGCGTGGAAGAGGTAAGTGCCTTTCCAGCACTGCTTGTGGGCCAGGAGGAACAGGAGTGCTTCCCCCCCAGCCCCCCAAGCTAACCTGCTTCCCTCCCCACGATGAACCCTCCCCCACTCCGCCCCACAATATCACTGACCACCCCCCCCAGCATCAGATGCCCCCACAATCACCGACCCCCTCCAATGATTGGACCCCCCCTGCAATCACCAACCCCCCCCCCAATTCTGCCCCCGATCTGTCTCCAACACCCTGTGATCACCTCCTGACGCTACAAGCCACTCTGTACCCACTCTCACAATCTCCAGCAGCATGAAATTACCTGCTCCTGGGCTGGGGCCTCTGCTGCAGTGTTCCTGGCAATGACAGGGAGCCAAGCATGTGAATCAACCAGAACTCCTCCTACCGCCACCTGCTTGGAAATATGCCCATGTAGCGGTTCGTGTAGATCGCCACTAAATAAGAGAGTTTGTCTTTGACGAACTATTAACAAGTTGTTTATTTACAGAAACAGGCTAATTACAGCAGGTAAGATAGCAGGTAAGATGGCTGACTGTAGGAGCACCGTGGTGTAGGTCTTGTCCCAGCGGGGACTCCACGAGGACTGAGTTCGCAGTCCTGTGGGGAGCGTGATGACGTCATCACGCTCTGCTGTGTGTTCCCGCGCTTTGGGCGTCACGTGACCGCGTCATTGCGTCAGTGCGTCTCCCGGTACGGAGGCTGGCCGTTGAGGCCGAGGTTGCAAGGCCGGGCTGTGCCGGTGCTTGCCGCGGGGGCAGAAGATCGCGTCGCTCCCGTCGGCTGGCCGATGCGGCCGAAGTCGCGGTAGGCCGGGCTGTGCCGGCGGCCGTCTTGGAAGACCGAGTCGGGCCGGCGGCCGGCGCGTGTGCATCACGTGATGCGTGACGTCAGTGCGTTAGGTCGCCTCTTAAAGGGGCAATGGCTGAACAGGTAAGTTAAAGGGGCAACGTCCCCAACAGGTAAGTTATACATACATAAGTAAGTTAAAGGGAATTATGTGTCTCAATGTAAGGGACAACCAGTGGTACCGCCACACAGGCCCCCCCAGAATTCGCTTTAACGAAGGTCCAAGGATGAGATGGTCTGATGAGCCGGTGGCCACGGCGGTCATGCTGTCTCGACTTGGTAGGCGAAGTATGAAGATGCTGCTCGTGAGCGGATCCTTACGCGCATCGTGGCAAATAAAACGTATCCGTCAGGCGAAGGACCGTGGAGACGTGCGAAACAGCAGGCCTTGTCAGAGTGGCGGGCAGGTTGGGCAGACGTGGGCGATGTCTCCGTTGGCTGGTAAGCGAAACCTTCGGGAGGCTGGAATGCACGGAACGGTGCGTGCCATAGTGCTACGACGTGAACACAATGGAGGGTGAAGAGTTGCTGTGTTGATCAGTGATCGGTGAGGCTAGCAACTTTCACGTGGCTGATCGCGGCTGCAGGATGCCCGTTGGACCCGTCCTCGATGTGTGCAGCTTCAGTCGACGTTTGCTAAAGGAAAAACTGGAGAAAGGGTGGCAACGGTCCAGGTTGTTGTTGCTTTCAGGAGGGATTAACTCTGCCTGGAGGGCGGCAACACTTGTAACAGTTGTAGATTTAGGAGAAAACAGCCGGGAGGGTGGCACGCTTTTGTTCACGCCGAATCGTGTAGTAGGTAACACAACCAGCAAGCTGAAGGGCTGGTGCATCTTCGGCGGAGAAGGAGTCGTCGGTGTTCACAAGGGATGGGTCCTCCTGCGCGAGGAGTGCGTCCTTGTGTTTTGCGGGGGTGAGTCCTCGTGGTATCCCCGCGGGGTGCGCTCCGATCTTGTGGGCCCGAACATGCTGTACCCCGCGCTTGGGGAGATGTATACTTGCTGTTGCTTTGGATGTAGAGGCGGACGATCCGTGTGGCGGTAGAAGAGTCGAATACGGGAGACCGTGAGCACGTGCGTGGTCTGTGCCGCATCGATGTTCTCGGCGAACAGGGCTTCTACCTGCATAAAGCACGAGGGAGACCGTGGCTCCCTGGATTGCGGTAGCGACAGCAGAACGGCTGATGCTTCCATAGCGTGCTTCGTTTGTGAAAGACGTTCACAAACCCACCAATTGTAGCGCTGGTGGATGACGGTTGCCATTGGTCATGCTCTACTTCTGTGACATCGTTCATGAAAAACGGGCTCACCTCCAAGCTGCGCTTCCTTTGTGAAGACGTTCGCAAAGACGGGGTCGCTTTTGGTGGAATCGGTGTTAGGCGGTTGCTGTTCCGTGGTTGTTCGTCGGTTGTGCGTTGGTCGTCTTGAGTGAAGACGAGGTTCAGGTGCGTGTTGCTACCGTGAAAATCGTTCACGGATACGGGTTCACCAATTGTAGCGTTGGAATTGATGAGCTCCCGTACTCACGTCGTGGGGTCACCAATGTAGCGGTTCGTGTAGATCGCCACTAAATAAGAGAATTTGTCTTTGACGAACTATTAACAAGTTGTTTATTTACAGGAACAGGCTAATTACAGCAGGTAAGATAGCAGGTAAGATGGCTGACTGTAGGAGCACCGTGGTGTAGGTCTTGTCCCAGCGGGGACTCCACGAGGACTGAGTTCGCAGTCCTGTGGGGAGCGTGATGATGTCATCACGCTCTGCTGTGTGTTCCCGCGCTTTGGGCATCACGTGACCGCGTCGTTGCGTCAGTGCGTCTCCCGGTACGGAGGCTGGCCATTGAGGCCGAGGTTGCGAGGCCGGGCTGTGCCGGTGCTTGCCGCGGGGGCGGAGATCGCGTCGCTCCCGTCGGTTGGCCGATGCGGCCGAAGTCGCGGTAGGCCGGGCTGTGCCGGCGGCCGTCTTGGAAGACCGAGTCGGGCCGGCGGCTGGCGCGCGTGCGTCACGTGATGCGTGACGTCAGCGCGTTAGGTCGCCTCTTAAAGGGGCAACGGCCGAACAGGTAAGTTAAAGGGGCAACGGCCCCAACAGGTAAGTTATACATACATAAGTAAGTTAAAGGGAATTATGTGTCTCAATGTAAGGGACAACCAGTGGTAGCGCCACACCCTATTAAATATCGCGGCCATAAAACTACATTGAATGTATAGCACAGAGGCAGGCCAACCGGCCCAACTGGTGCATAATTGCACTGCTGCTCCTCCTGGCTGCATAGGAAGCTGCTTTTCTTTCATTTAAAACTTACCTTTGGGTGGCGGCCGTTGAAGTATCCTTCGTGGGGCAGGCCTGGTGCCTGTCCCACTCGTGAGGTGACCATTTTGTCAAAGGGATCCTTTCTGAATTAGCTGACCTCACTTGAGGTACACGTTGGAACATTAGAACTGGCCTAAGCATTCTTTGGCTATGAAGGGAAAAATCAGCTTGGGTTACTGCTCCTGATGGCTATCTGGAGATTCCTGTTGGAAAGTGCGCACTGTTTCAGTGCGACATTGGACAAAGACATCGGTTCAGCTGATGGCAAAGTCCATGCACATGGCCCAATCCCTGTTGTGGGACACAGCTGGAGGTGCAAGTTTGGTTGGAATTTGATGCCAGCCAGACTTCACCTGCTAACTTTTCCACACAGGGCACGAGACCGTGCCAAGAGCAGGATGACAGAAGCGCCAAGGAAAGGGAGTGCTATATCTGTTGGGCACAACTGGTGGAATGCTGAGATCCTGGTGCATCGGTAGGTATGGTAACAAGCCAAGTGCAGTGCGTACAGTTATCACAGTGCGTTTTCAAGAGGAAGGAGTAATACAGAAGTGCAATATTTATGTCTGGTTTAGATTATAATTTGAATTCTGTGCTGTTGGCTCCAATACACACAAGGCTGATATTGGATTCAGCTGACTGTTTCTACAAATTACATGATGATTTGGGCTATTCTGACTCCATCATAGTGTCTCCCCACTTAAGAAAGAACAGTTTTCAAGGATGAATGCATGTTGAGAGATAGCTCAAGAGAAACATTATTGTTTTTGATGTACAGTATCGAGGACAATAAACTACAACGCCCCCATTAATTTATTCCTCAAAAACTTCAGATAGGAAGATGGCGAGTGCAGTTGGAACAATGTCAGGAATGCTTCGGCTGACAATGTTGAAGTGTTGAGGTCCATAGTCCAAGATGCAATAAAGTTTGTTTTTGATGTGCTTGGAAACACATAGGCTGGAATTTTTACTTTTGGACCCGCCGGGAGCATCATGGACAGGTTCCCTGCCTGAAAGTCAGGCTGGCGTCCAGTCCGGCAGAGAATGCTGGACAAGGGGCCACAACCCCAGGTAGGTCTGATCCCGGGGGAGGGTGGTGGTCTGATCCCTGTGGGGCTCCTATCTATGACATCGGGGGGGGCGGTCAATTCCTAGGTGGGTCCAATCCTCTACCCCGGAGGGGCGGACGATCCCCAACCCGGGCAGGGGGTCCGATCCCGAGGGGAGGTCTGATCCCTGACCCCGAGATGGCATTTGTATGGGGGTGGCGCCTGATGGTAGGGGAGCTTGGGGGCCGGAAGGAAGCACTCCTGCTCCTCTTGGCCCACAAGAATTGCTCCCCAAGGCTGTCCACGCCTCATTACAGCTGCCGGGAATCCTGAGGCTCGGGGATCCCGGCCGGCCACAATTAAACCTGGTTAACTCAGAGGCTTTCAGCCTTATTATCATATTTAAAGTGCCAACCCGCCTCCTAGGAGCGGGTTTGCTACCCGTCCCCCGTCCCACCTCCTTAAAGTGGGTTGGAGGTGGGTTGAAGTCAGGATTCAGATTTTTAACACTTTAACCTCCCACCTGATCCCAACCCAACCATACTTTTTAGGGTTAAAATTCCCCCCACAGAGGCAGCAATCAATGAGAAATACATTGGCCTTGCATTAACATAATCATCTCTGCACACAGATATCAGTGACCGCATTCAAGACTCAGTTGTGACATCAGTGCAAAGACATGAAAATGGGGGTTGATTTCCAAGTCACGATCAGCCCACTGCTAGTAACTATTTCTGGGCAAGCGAAAGGTGAAGCACCCCAAAGTAAGCAGGCCTCCACAGCCAGAGTAGGACAAGCTTTTCTTGACACATAGGCAGGACCATCTGGATCGAGAACATGTGAAGCTAGGAAGGTAGGCAGCCAATGAATCACAAGAAAGTCCTCAGGAGATCTCTCAGCATGTGTCCACAGCTGCTCTTTCCAATAGAGCATCATTTAAAAGTAGTGCAGCACAAGGAATTCAGTGTACCAGTTCATGAAGCACAAAAGACAACGGCCCAGTAATTCAGGTCCCAACGCGTGAGTACGGACGGGGTACTCACGCGTGGGCCCGATGGAAGTGCCGGTTTTCAGGATGCACAGCGCATGCGCTGAAAACCGGCATTTCCTGTCCTCTGAAGCAAGGGGTTAAGAGGCGGAACGCGTGCGACGTTTCAGGCAGTGTGTGCGTGCTGAAATTCCTTTTTTTTTAAAGAGTTGCCCGTGCGAAAAGGCCTCCGGTTTTTACGCGTGAAAAAAGTAGACGTAAGTATTTAGTTTTAAAAGGTAAGTGGTCTATTAATAAAATTTAAATTTTTTTTCCACAGGTTTATTATTTTTAAAGAATTTACAGTAAGGTAAGTGTATTTTTAGACCCGATTTGTTAAAAAATTATTTTTTTCAAAAATTTGATTAATTGTTTAAAATAGTTTTTTACAGTTATTCATAGTTCATTCATTCAGTGGGATGTTTTTTTAACTTTTATTTGAAGTTTAAGTACTGTTTTGGACGCCCTGAGTTTTCATGAGTTTGACAGTTCTTACTATCAAACTCATGAATGAACTTTTACAACCTCCGATTGGTTGCCCAGTGCTCACGTGATCCCAGCCGGCTCATCGAACTAACTACGCCGCTGGATCACGCAAGCACAGCGCGCTGGGAGCTGGACCGGGTCACAGAGCGGAAATCCACGCAGGCCCAGGCCTCAAATGTCGGCGCGATAGGTAAGTGTAGGTCGGGGGCTTGCACCCGCGGGAAGCCCCCGACCCGAATTTCTGGGCCAACATATCATTTTAGATTTCCAGCATCTGCAGTATTTTTCTTTTGTTACCATGTTAAGCATATTACCTTAATATGAACCCCTGTTACACTACTCAGTGAAGCTTTGGACACTGGGTGGGGCGATAAAGGGGTTCATATTTCCTTAATAAAAGCAAATGCTGAACACTGTAAAGTTTGAAGCTGAGCTTTAAATACTAAAGTAATATAAATAAAAAAAGTCTTGCGCATAAAGAGTAGAGAAAAAACACGTATTTAGTCTATCGACGTAATTGTATTCCCTCATCCCTGCAACCATTCAAGTACTTTCTGTACCTTCTCCAAAGCCTTCATGTCCTTCCTAAGGTGCGGTGCCCAGAATTGAACTCAATACTCCAGCTGGGGTGAACTAGTGTTTTATGAAGGTTTAGCACAACTTCCTGACTTTTGTACTCTATGTCTCTATTTATAAAGCCCAGGATCCCATATGCTTTATTAACTGCTTTGTTAACCTGTCCTGCCACCTTCAAACATTTGTTCAAAAGCACCCCCAAGTGTCTCTTTTATTGCACCCCCTTTAAAATTGCACCATTTAGCATGTATTGTCTCTCCTCATTCTTCAAACCAAAATGTATCACATCAAACTTCTCTACATTGAATTTCATCTGCCATGTCTCCGCCCATTCCACCAACCTGTCTATGTCTTCTTGAAGTCTATTACTATCTTCCTCACTGTTTACTACACTTCAAAGTTTCATGTCATCTGCAAATTTTGAAATTGTGCCCTGTACCCCCAAGTCGAAGTCATTAATGTATATCAAAAACAGCAGTGGTCCTAGTACTGAAACTTGGTGAATGCCACTGTATACCTCCCCATCTGAAAAACAGCCATTCACAACAAAACTCTGTTTTCTATCGCTTAGCCAATTTTAGATCCAATCAAGTAAGTCAAACATGATTTGCCCTTAACAAATCCATGCTGGCTCTCCTTTTTGAGTCTATGCTTGTCCAAGTGGCTGTTAATTTTCTCCCGGATTATTGTTTCTAAAAGCTTCCCCACCACCGATGTTAAACTGACTGGCCTGTAATTGCCAGGTCTATCCTTCTCCCCTTTTTTGAACAAGTGTGTGTTGTGTCCGTGTATAATAAGACACAGAATGCAGGAGAACGGTATAACAGGTGTTTACTAAACGTGGCTCACAGTGGAACTGATCTGTACAGATAACCACTCAGTGCTATATACAGGTATGGTCACTGCCGGTACTGCAGTATACATGAGCTGTAAAAGATAGTTCCCCCCTTAAAGGTATATACATTACAATACCTCCCCTTTTAGATTAACAGTACCATAACACTCATTTAACAATTAAATATCAAACTAATTACAATTAACACTTTTAACATGCAACATTAGCTGAAAATAGTCTATTTATATATTCAGTCTTTGTGGAGGCTTCCTGATCCTTTCTGGATAGCGCCTTTCCTGAGTGTCTTGCTCTTGGTGCGGAGGCGATTCTGGCCCCCTGTCGTCGGTTGGTTCATTAGCTTCCGATGCTACTGTTTCTGGGGAAGATGCTACCTGTACGTCGGGTTCATCACCAGGTCCGTATGGGCGAGGCATGGAGTTGACTTGTTCCTGTGACTCTAGGATCTGGTCAGCATGGCGTCTCACGATGCTCTCCCCAATGTCCACTGTGTACATTAGTGGGCCCTGCCGTGTGCATATCGTTCCTGGCTGCCATTTTTCTGTTTGGTAGTCGCGGGCCAAGACTGGTTGCCCTACATTGAAACTCCTTGTTGGCTTCTCATGGATGTGCTGGAATTGCTTACTCTCAACATCTCTTTGTACGTTTGGTCTGAGCAAATCCAGGCGAGATCATAACCTTCGGTTAAAGAACATCATGGCTGGGACCTGGTTGGTGACTGCATGTGTCGCATTCCGGTAGGCGAACAGGAAATTGTCCACCATGTGCTGCAGCGGAATGTTGTCATTGTACATAGCCTTTATTGCCTTTTTGAAGGTTACTCCGAACCTTTCAGCCAATCCACTTGTGGCTGGATGATGCGGGCCGGATGTGTAATGCCTTACCCCATTCTTTTTCAAGAACCTCCGGAACTCTTCGGACACAAACTGTGGTCCGTTGTCGAAGCAAATCTGTTCTGGCAAGCCATTCCTGGCAAAAATGGACCGCAGGACTGCAATAGTTTTCTCCGTGGTGGTGGAGGACATTTTGATGACCTCAGGCCATTTCGAGTGCGCATCCACGGCTATTAAAAACATTGAGTCCATGAATGGACCAGCAAAATCAATATGCACCCGTTGCCATGGAGATGAGGGCCACTCCCATGGGTGTAGAGGGGCCTGTGGTGGTGAATTTTGGACTTTCTGGCATCCTGAGCAGCTCTTGGTCAGGTCCTCGATTTGTTTATCGATTCCCGACCACCACACATAAGCCCTGGCTAGGCTTTTCATTTTTACCCCTCCCAGATGACCCTCATGAAGCTCATTGAGCACTCTATCCCTTAACTTGGGTGGAATTACCACTCGGGATCCACACATCAAGGTTCCCCGGCACACTGACAGCTGTTCTCTCCTTGTCGAGAATGCTGGCAACAGTGACTCGCCATGAGCTGGCCATCCCTTCACCGTCAAATCATATACCCGAGACAGTGTCGGGTCATTTCGGGTTTCCTTTTCGATACAAGCGTTAGTTACCGGTAGGTATTCAACTATAGTCAAATGGAATATTTCGACAGGATCCACTGCTGGTGCTTCCTCCGCAGTAGGCAGTGGCAGGCGTGATAGCCCATCAGCATTTCCATGCTGTTTCGTGCCCTTATATTCAATCTCATAATGGTGCGCCCCTAGAAAAAGTGACCATCTTTGTAGTCGTTGCGCAGTCATCACCGGAACGCCCTTCTTCGGATTAAAAATGGAGACAAGAGGCTGGTGATCAGTCAGCAAGGTGAATTTTTGCCCGTGCAGATAGTGATTGAACTTTTTCACTCCCCACACTAGGCTGAGGGCCTCCCTGTCAATCTGAGCGTAGTTACGCTCGGCTGAGGTTAGTGATCGTGACGCAAAGGCTATTGGCCTCTCTGAGCCGTCCGAGAATTTGTGCGACAGCACCGCTCCAATGCCGTAGGGTGACGCATCACATGCCAACCGAATTGGTAATGCTGGGTTGTAATGGGCCAATACCTCTTTCGATGTGATTAGTGTTTTGCTCTTCTGGAAAGCTCGTCTACATTCGTCACTCCACTTCCATGGCACCCCAGTTTGCAGTAGAGTGTTCAGTGGGTGTAGTATTGTAGACAAATTTGGCAAGAACTTATGGTAGTAGTTTACCAGCCCGAGGAACGACCTCAGTTGTGACACATTTTCCATTGCTGGGACCTTGACTACTACCTCAATCTTCTCTGGGGACTTATGTAACCCCTCTTTATCGATAACGTGGCCACAATACGAGATCTGTTTTCTAAAAAACTCACATTTGGGGCGGTTAGCTCGGAGCCCATATTCCTGCAATCTAGTGAGCACCTGCTCCAGGTTGGCAAGGTGATCACTGTCATTTTCGCCCGTGACCAGGATGCCGTCCAAATAACACTGGGTCCCTGGGATCCCTTGCAGGTCTTGTTCCATTGCCCTCTGCCAAATAGCTGGAGCTGATGCTACCACGAATACCAGCCGGTTGTATTGGTAGAGACCTTTATGGGTGTTGATTGTGAGGTATTTTTTTGATGCTTCTTCTACCTCCATTTGCAGATACGCCTGGGCCAGATCAATCTTAGTGAAGCGTTTCCCTCCAGATAGTGAGGCAAAAATATCTTCAATCCGCGGAAGTGGATATTGTACAGTGTGAAGGACCGGATTCACTGTTACCTTAAAGTCCCCACAGATGCGAACCTTCCTTGGTTCCCCAGGCGTGGTGCTCAACGACTTTTTCATCACAGGGACGATGGGTGTAGCCCACTCGCTCCAGTCTACCTTGGACAGTACACCTGAACGTTCCAGATTCTCCAGCTCTGCTTCGACGGCTGGGCGGATCGCATAAGGTACCGGTCTGGCCGTAAAAAATGTTGGACTTGCGTTTTCTTCAATTTTAATCATCGCTGTCATGCCTTTTAGTGATCCGAGTCCTTGCTGGAACACTTCTTTCGCGTCAATTAGGATTTTTGACAGTCGCCCAGGTGTGACGTCGTCATCCTTTTTGTTCGCCACAGTCAGTGCCTGTATGGAATGCCAATCCAGTTGTATTTTCCGGATCCATTCACGTCCCAGTAATGGTGGTCCTCCATCTTGCAATACATACAGGTCTAGTTTTGGTGTTTCCTTACTGTTATATATAACGGTCACCCTTATTTTTCCTTTGGGGTAGAATTTTTGTCCCGTGTACGTCTTCAAAATAATTTTTCTGTCTCTCAAGGGTATGTGTGAGAATAGCCGCTCGTAGTCCCATCGGTTTATGACTGTTAGGGCTGATCCTGTGTCCAATTCCATCTTTACCTGGACTCCTGCTATCTTGAGAGTGACCCAAATGGTTCGGTGATCCTCCGTTGTGATCACATTATGTCGTTTCAGACAACTCAGTTCCCTGCTTTCGGAGTCGTTATCACTCTTTTGTTCGTCTGAACTATTCTCCGTCATCTTATGTACCTTCTGGTACTTTCCTTTGGTAGGTTTCTTATTGCTGGTTTTCTTTCCCGACCTGCAGACCCGTGCTATGTGTCCTACTTTTCCACACTGTCTGCACACTTTGTCTTTGAACCAGCAATCATTCTGGTCGTGTGTTGTTCTGCCGCAGCGATAGCACTTCTCTGTTCCATATGACATTTTATTTGTGCCATATTCTTGCGGTCTCTGTTGTATCTCTGCAGTGCCCCGTGCTGCTACTTCATATGATACCGCAATGCTGAAAGCCTTTTTCAGCGTAAGGTCCTTTTCAGATAAAAGCCGTTTCTGGTTTCCTTCACTTTGAAGCCCACACACAAACTTGTCCCTTAAGGTATCTGCCAGTCCTGCTCCAAACTGGCAGTGTTTCGATAGTTTGCGCAGTTCTGTTAAATAATCAGCATTGCTTTCATCCTTATGCTGGTTCCGTTTGTGAAACTTGAATCTTTCTGCTATCAGCAGCGGTGTGGGGTTTAAATGTTCCTGTAGTATCGTTACTATGTCTTCAAAACTCTTTTCCATTGGCTTCGTTGGTGTTACTAGATTTCGTAATAAACCATACGTCTTTGCACCCATTAAATTTAACAATACCGACGCTTTCTTGTCATCTGACACCTCATTTGCCTTGCAGTACACCTCTATTCGTTCGACATATGTAGTCCAATCTTTGACTTCATTGTCAAATGCGGTGATACTGCCACTCTTCGGCATTTTGGGTGTGGTTTAAAATGGCGCCTCCCAATTGCTTAAAATGGCGTCTCCCACACTTTCCTTCCTCCCCCGCTGCTGCCAACGCCGCTCTCGGCGGTTCTCGTGGCAATGGCGGCGCCCTGCAGGTTCCGCGCGCTTCTACTGCGCTGCTGCCAACGCCGCTCTCGGCGGTCCTCGTGGCAATGGCGGCGCTTCACGGGTTCCTGTGCATCTCTCTCTCCCTCTCTTTGACGCTGCTCGGCCCCTGAACACCGGCTGCACCCTGTGCGCTCTGCCCTCTCTCTCCCCCGTCGACGCTGCTCGGCCCTTTGCTGTGCCGCTCGGTCGGGCTCTAGCCCGCCACTGTCCGGGAAGGGTCTGCGCACTACCTGTTGCCAGCCCGTTTCGCTGGACCACCTCGACTGGAAAGCCAAGCCTGGCTCTCGACAGCCTCCCCCGCAATTCTCGAGTCTCTGCTGGATGACTGGGCGGTTGCCCGTGGTCAACGCCCGAGTCTCTGGCCTTGACCTCCAATCCACTGATCTCCAGGAACGAATCCCCGGGAGGTGATGCAGAGTTGCAGGTAGGTTCGGACTTGCCTTGTCGCCAATGTTGTGTCCGTGTATAATAAGACACAGACTGCAGGAGAACGGTACAACAGGTGTTAACTAAACGTGGCTCCCAGTGGAACTGATCTGTACAGATTACTACTCAGTGCTCTATACAGGTGTGGTCACTGCCGGTACTGCAGTATACATGAGCTATAAAAGATAGTTCCCCACTTAAAGGTATATACATTACAGTGTGTAACAGTTACAACCCTCCAGTCCTTTGGCACCACCCCTGTTTCTAAGGAGGATTGGATGATTGTGGACAGCATCTCTGCAATTTCTACCCTACTTCCCTCAGCAACCTAAGCTGCATCCCATCCAGACCGGGTGACTTATCCACTTTAAATACCGCCAGCCTGTCTACATAAGAACATAAGAAATAGGAGCAGGAGTAGGCCATTCGGCCCCTCAGAGCCTGCTCCACCATTCAATAAGATCATGGCTGATCTGATCTTGGCCTCAACTCCACCTTCCTGCCCGCTCCCCATAACCCTTGACTCCCCTGTTTTGCAAAAATCTGACTATCTCCGCCTTGAATATATTCAATGACTCAGCTTCCACAGCTCTCTGGGGTTGATAATTTCAAAGATTCATGACCCTCTGAGAAAAGAAATTTCTCCTCATAGAGTCATAGGGGGAGAAATTGAGTGGGGGCCCCCCTTGAGGCGCTAACTTCACCGGGGCGCTATTTTAGTGCCCCAGAAAAATTAGCACCCCCACCACCGAAATTGAGTGGTAGCGCCCAAGAGGGAGGTGGGGCGCCTCCATTAGTGCCCCACTTCCCTATTGGGGCACTGTGAGGGAATATGCCGCAGTATTGCAGGCCTTCCTCCCCTTCTTAAAGGGGAGGGGCCTTGCACAGCGCAACCCGGGGCCCAGCTGGCCCACCGGGGATTGGAGTGCCAGCAAAATAGCCCAGCACTCAAGAGAAGTGCCGGGATCATGGAGCGCAGGCGGTACTCCGCAAGGGGGCGGGTCAGGAAGCTGGGGACGGGAGCGGAGGCAGGTGTTGGCAGGCGGCCAGCATCAAAAATGGCCGCCCGGCACCTCGCCTTTAAATAGCACCGGCCCGGCTGCAGGTAGGCCCCCCTGACCCCGTCAGACATAGCGTCCGGTGGTAAGTCAGGGGGCGCTATCGAAGTTCACGAGTGGGGCGCTGCACACGGTGATGACATCATCGTCGGCAGCGCAGCATCGCGGGGGCTACTGGTTACCACTGCCGCTAACCTCCCACTGAATTTCGCGGGAGGCGTTGCCGGCCCTGCGCCTGGGCGCTAGTTGCTTTGCAACCAAATTTTTCCCCCAAAGAGTCATAGGCCGCAATTTTGCCAATGCTCAGAGGGCAGGGTTGGAGGTGGGTCAGAGGTTAAAGTCGTTTTAATTGACGGCGGGTTCCGAATCTGTCATCATCCCGCCTCCGCACAACCTTCCCAAGTGTCGGGTCTCCGATTTGCGAATGGACCCGACACCTAGCGGCGGGAAAAGGATTAAAAGCAATTAATTGCCTATTAACAGGTACTTGTGAGCAGTTTACAGGGTCTTTTTTGATTTTCTAGCTTCTGGTTCAGTTTTATGACACCCGGACAACACACCAGGTAAGTGTGACATGTTGTGAGTCTGGTCTGATGTTTGTGAAAAGATGACAGCTGCAGAAGTGATGTCAAGGATGCCATGTTGCCCATGGTGAGTTTCAGAGCAAAGAAAGTGTTGGTTACTGCATTTTTAATACATTTACAGATTTCTTTATCTTACAAGTTTTTAAACCCAACTGTATGTCCAGTGCTACCTCATTGGAAGAACCTCTCTCACCAGTGACAGATCGCTTCTGTCATCTCACCTGCAGCTGCCATCTATTCCAGCAACATTGGAGCCAATGAAACAATCAGACCTTGGTCCTCCGAATCCTTCCACAATCATCCCCAACACCGACATCACCAAACTCATCACCAACCTTTGCTGCCATCACCTGATGCTGCACTGGGCACAGGGCATCAGCCCCTGACAAAATTGCTGGCTGGGAGGCCAACGATGGCATCACCATGGTCAGACTTTCTTCACTTGATGCTGTAAACCCTGGCTGCCATATGATGCGCCAGGTTGACACCTTCCCACACCAGCACCGTGAAGCATCCCTTTAATGTCCAAGCTATTCCATACACACGCATCACTATAGCGGGGCGGCGGGTGGGGGGAGGCGTTATGACTGAACAATCACTGGAACTCAGTAAGACACTTCTCAATGTGTGCTCAGATCTGTCCAATAAGTGGCACTTTTTGAAAAAGAAATTTCACTGTATGACAACACATTACCAGAAACTTCACATGGACATTGGCTAAACCTCTCAAGTGCCCACCCATGTGTGTTGTTAGTTGGTATGCTTGTAGTAGAATGAGGGTGAGTGTGAGGGGTGGCTAGTGAGATGGGGAAGTGATAAAGTAGATAGAGAGGGTTGGGTGGAGGTGCAAGGTAAGTTGGTGTCCTGGGGAGGTCTCTTCCACAATTGGAAGGGGAGAGAACTTCCCTGCGTACTGTGACTTTCTCCATAAGCATACGGGGAGAGTCATTGGAGAGCCTGGGTGCAAGAGTTCACCTTTGTGCAGTGATTGTCAGTGTTTTCAGCACCTCAATGCTGTCAAACACTGAAAAATCAACTGTCAAAATAAAATTGTGCATGGTCCCTTTAAGGAAACTGGCAGATGACGCGTCATCAAATGATGTCATCAGACCCGCTTCCTGGAACCCGGAAACCAGCTGACCAGCCCCCACCCCGACACCGATGAGAAAATCACGGCCATAGAGTCATACGGCACAGAAGGAGGCCATTCAGCCCATCGAGTCCGTGCCGGCTCTCTGTAGAGAAATCCAGTCAGTCCCACTCCCCCGCTCTATCCTCATAGCCCTGCAAGTTTATTTCCCTCAAGTGCCTATCCAGTCTCCCCTTGAAAACATTGAGGGGGGAAAATTCGGTTGGTTGCGCTACCCATTAGCGCCTAAAGAGGTCTAGAAGTGGGGCGCTAACCAACTAGCACCCGGGCGCAGTGAACCCTGCGCCTCTTCCCAAATTGAGCGGACATTTAGCACCGGCACTAAACCGTAGCGCCCACTCACCGGCGCACGCAGATCATGACGTAATTTCAGTGTGCAACGCCCTTGGGGCACCCCGGACCAGAAATTCAGTGGCGCCCCCCTCCGTTCCGCCTGGCGCTAACAAGGACAGGTTACCTTGAACGTTTCCCAGTTGCTGTCAGGCTGGGGTGGCGCTATTTAAAGGGGACTCTTCCTGGATTATTAGTGGTAGCCATTTTTGGACCACACCTTCTGTGAGAGAGAGAGAGAGTTGCTCAGAGACAAACGGAGAGCCATTTCTGCAGTGAGCCAGCACTGGCTGAGGAACTTTAGCCTTCTGATCATAACTTTGCAGTTGGTAAGCTTCTCAACCGGCATAACTTTCAGTGCACACTTACTATGGGGGCTGCATTGGATGTCCTTCTCAACCATATTGAGGGGGCACAGGGATAGAGTGGCAGGCATGGCCAGATGGAGGAGGGCCAACAGACGTCGGCACACGAGACCTTACGCTGCCAAGGTTTTCCGCCAACAGTTTTCGTATATCAACATGTCGGAGGAGCAGTGTTTCCGGAGGCTGCGCTCCAGTAAGGAGGTGGTCACTGAGCTCTGCCACCTGCTTCAGCCAGATCTGCAGCCTCAACTAAGGTGCAGGACATCGCTGTCAGTGGCTGTGAAGATCACTGTGGCTCTAATCTTCTTTGCCAGCAGCTCCTTTCAGGCCGCTGCTGGGGACATTGCCAACATCTCACAGTTCGCGGTGCATTGCTGCATCCGTCAAGTGACTAATGCCCTCTTTAAAAGGAGACGGCATTACATCTCCTTCCCAGTGACCCCAGACAGGCAGCGAGAGTGCGCAGAGGGCTTCGCAAGGATAGCGGGCTTCCCCATGGTGCAGGGTGCCATTGATTGCACGCATGTGGCTTTGCGGGCACCTCTAGAGAATGCGCAGGATTTCTGCAACCGAAAGGGGTTCCACTCTTTGAATGTGCAGCTGGTCTGTGACCACCGACAGCTGATACTCGTAGTCAATGCCCAATTTCCAGGCAGCAGCCACGACGCCTTCATCCTGCGCCAGACTTCTGTGGCAGACGTTTTTGAAGTCCCGGCTCACTCAGGAGGCTGGCTTCTCATGGACAAGGGCTATCCTCTGTGCCCCTGGCTGTTGACCCCGCTCCATTCGCCCAGCACCCCTGCTGAAGAGCGATACAACGAGAGCCATCAAGCGACCAGGAACATCGTGGAGCACACAACCGCCGTGCTGAAGCAACAGTTCCGCTGTCTGGACCATTCCGGAGGAGCCCTTCAGTACTCACCTGAGCGAGTCTCCCACTTCGTGGTTGTGTGTTGCATGTTGCATAACCTGGCAATCCTCAGGGCCCAGCCAATGCCACCAGACATTGAAGCATCAGCAGAGGAAGAGGAGGAGGAGGAGGAGCAGCACCAAGACGGGAGGGAGGCACAAATTGCAAGGGCCGTCCGTCAGAGGCTTATAGCAAGTCGCTTCTAGGCCCCTCTGAGGGAATGCTTTCTGCCATTCCAAGAACATGAATGGAACCGTTCTGCTACCCCTAAGCCGATCAAGGCAACAATTTGTGCAAAGAACAGACATGGACATTGCGAATAAATAAACTCCTTTATTTAACAAACTTTGTATCCTTCCCGCATGACAAAGCAATGGAAACAAACACCAAAACAAACAGACTGCCACATAACTGGCTCTCACACCCTGGAGACAATGTCCAAAACATAACCAACATTCAGACCAGCATCCTCGGCCTTGAATGTAAGAAATAACATAATTTAGCAGCACCTCCTACTTTTTGCCCCTCGATGGTGATCTGCTTCCCTTGCGGAATTGCCCCCTTCCTGCCCTGCAGCTCCTCCGTAATGGGACCCCAGTGGTTGCAGCAAGGCTGGGGGAGGCCTGCTGACTGTCCGAAACTGAGACCGCAGATGTCCTTGAGGTACGGCCTGGACCAGCTCTGGGCCTGGAGGGCCTGGCTGCTGACTGCTCCAACTCCGCATAGGTGGTGGCAGCTGCAGTGGAGAAGTGCCAGTGGTGGCATCAGGAATGCTGTCATCCTGAGAGCGGACAGCAGCTCCCTGGTCAGCCGACACACTGGCACTCTGACGGGGCAGCACCGCAGCATGCGCAGCAATCGGCTGGTGCACAGATTGCTGGCCTGCTGTGGCGCGGCGAGGGCCCCGGGGAATCCTGCCCAATCCAGCGAGGGTGGCAGCAGTCAGTGCTCGCGTGGCCTCAATCTGCATCTGCATGAGACCAGCCACTGACTGCATGGCAGCACTCAGCACTTGCGTGGCAGGTGCCAGTGCTTCGCCGAAGTCCTGGACCATCCTTGCCAGTGCTGCGCCGAAGTCCTGCACATGGCCCCCAAGCTTCCCTACCCACCTCGCGTTGCTGCAGGCTGCTGGGTCCTGGAGCTGCATCCTCCTCAGACCATTCCCCCCCGCTCCCCTCCAGGGAAGGTGCCTCCCCAGTCTGGACATGGGCTGGCTCGCCTGAGGGTGGCACGGATGGTCCGGCTTCCTCCTCCTCATTGCCTCCAGAGTCACTCGCACTGGCAGCTTGAGGGCCCGCCTCCCGAGCTGGTGATGCAGCATCTAAAAGCAGGGAGGTTCAAGAGTGGCTTTAGCAAAATGACAGGGTGGCAGCAAGGGATGCATGAGTGCTGCAATGCTCTGAGTTGGCTCGAGAGTGAAAAAGCATGCTGGTGTGGGGAACAAGTGGAAGGAGAGTGGTCAAAAAGGTGATGACCTTACCATTGCTGTCCACAATGGGGTCGGCATCTCCAGAGGCAACGGGGCCAATCATCCGGCTTGCCACAATCCGATGGACTCGCTCCTCCAGGTCTGTGAGGGTCTGCAGGTGAGGCCGGCCTCCTCCGGTCCGATGCTGTTGCCTTCTATTATGGGCCAGCTTGGCCTGCAAGAGAAAGGACGGGGTGTGAGGAAACCTGCAGCCCTGATCTGGGATGACATGCCTCCCATGGTCCAGGAGCCCTTACATTATGCACAGAGCTGAATGTGAGTGTGTGTTTCCAGAAAGGGCCATGGGTGCTGGATGACAGCTGGCCATTGGGGCTTTGCACACCCTCTGGCCATAAAGTAAGGTCCAGATGGAGGGATGAAGATGATTCTGAAAAAGGCACTCACCCTGACGACCCGAGTGAGGTCGTTGAACTTCTTCCTGCATTGCACAGGAGTCTTGGGAACCATGCTGCTGGAGGTGACTCTGTTGGAAACCTCCCTCCAAGCTCTGCAATAGGCGCTGTGCTGAGGCCTCCTGCCATTCTCTGGGTAGAGTACAGATCGCCTGCACTCCACCGCGCCAACCAGAGCATCCAATGCCCCCTCGCTGAAGTGCTGCACTCTCTCCCTGGCCCTCTCCATGTTCAGGCAGTTGTCGACGCCACAGGTAGGATACCGCTGAGTTTGAGGCCTACGATGTGCAGGGTGTGGCTGGAGATGATGATCGAACCGCCCCTTTAAGAGCTGTCTGGCGCCAGCGTGTCTGGCTGAACTCGATAATTGACAGCACCTGTGCTGCGCCCGCCTGCGGAGATATTGCATCACGCCACCGGGTTAGCGTCTTAAGACTGTCGTGCAGCGCCTAATTTAGCACCACAATCACCTTCAGGGGCGCAGATACCCAATATCGCTGGAGGTGGCGATAATTTGCACCTGGCGCTAAACTTTGCGCACTGCCAAAACTAGCGCCCCAAACGGGGCAATACCGAATTTCTCCCCCCAGGAATCATTCCAACTTTATAACATATGTGATTTAACTTCCGATGTCACAGCATACCACACACGGGGCTTGGTTTTACCTCCCGGACGGGAATGCGTCTGAGAGTGGCAGCAGGCAGGCTCAGCTGATTTTATCATGTTTGCGTTCATTATCCTTACATTTATCCGCTTCAACAATAGTGCTTATTATTCCAGTCTCTTGTGTACTGGGACCTGATCACGTCACTTATCTTCATCGACAAGTTTTATTATATTACAAGAAACACCCTCCTCCACATCACTTATGAATTGTGTGAACAACAGGGAACATAGAACTAACTTCTGTGAAACCCCACAAGTCACTTCGCAAGGGCAGCGCTCTTTGACTTTATCTTCTATCACTAAGCAAGTTCTCAATCCAGCTATTGATTTATCCATTAAGTCGATGCTGTAATGTATGTACCTTTAAGGGGGGAACTACTTTTTACAGCTCATGTATACTGTAGTACCGGCAGTGACCACACCTGTATATAACGCTGAGTAGTAATCTGTACAGGTCAGTTGCAGTGTGAGCCACGTTGAGTAAACACCGTTGTACCGTTCTCCGCAGTCTGTGTTTGATTATACACGGACGTAACATTGGCGACGAGGCAGGTTCAAACCTACCTGCAACTCTGCATCACCTCCCGGGGATTTGTTCCTGGAGATCAGTGGATTGGAGGTCAAGACCAGAGACTCGGGCGTCGACCACGGGCAACCGCCCAGTCATCCAGCAGAGACTCGTGAATTGCGGGGGAGGCTGTCGAGAGCCAGGCTTGGCTTTCCAGTCCAGGTGGTCCAGCGAAACGGGCTGGCAACAGGTAGTGCGCAGACCCTTCCCGGACAGCGGCGGGCTAGAGCCCGACCGAGCGGCACAGCAAAGGGCCGAGCAGCGTCGACGGGGGAGAGAGAGAGAGGGCAGAACGCACAGGGCGCAGCCGGTGTTCAGGGGCCGAGCAGCATCGGAGAGAGGGAGAGAGAGACGCGCAGAAACCCGCGAGGCGCCGCCATTGCCACGAGGACCGCCGAGAGCGGCGTTGGCAGCAGCGCAGGAGAAGCGCGTGAAACCTACAGGGCGCCGCCATTGCCACGAGAACCGCCGTGAGTGGCATCGGCAGCAGCGGGGGAGGAAGGAAAGCGTGGGAGATGCCATTTTAAGCCATTGGGAGACGCCATTTTAAACCACACCCAAAATGCCGAAGAGTGGCAGTATCACCGCATTTGACAATGAAGTCGAAGATTGGACTACATATGTCGAATGAATAGAGGTATACTGCAAGGCAAATGGGGTGTCAGATGACAAAAAAGCGTCGGTATTGTTAAATTTAATGAGTGCAAAGACGTATGGTTTATTACGAAATCGAGTAACCCCAACGAAGCCAATGGAAAAGAGTTTTGCAGACATAGTAACGATACTAAAGGAACATTTAAACCCCACACCGCTGCTGATAGCAGAAAGATTCAAGTTTCACAAACGGAACCAGCTTAAGAATGAAAGAAATGCTGATTATTTAACAGAACTGCGCAAACTATCGAAACACTGCCAGTTTGGAGCGGGACTGACAGATGCCTTAAGGGACAAGTTTGTGTGTGGGCTTCAAAGTGAAGGAACCCAGAAACGGCTTTTATCTGAAAAGGACCTTACGCTAGAAAAGGCTTTCAGCATTGCAGTATCATATGAAACAGCAGCACGGGGCGCTGCAGAGATACAACAGAGACCGCAAGAATATGGCACAAATGAAATGACATATAGAACAGAGAAGTGCTATCGCTGCGGCAGAACAACACACGACCAGAATGATTGCTGGTTCAAAGACCTAGGGCTAGATTTTCAGTTGCTAGCGCCAGCAGTTAGCGCCTTAAGAGAAGTGATTTTCGGGCGCTATGCGTGTAGCGCCCGTGCGCAGCGCAGTTTGCGCCCCGCCCCAAATTAAGTTGCCCGTTAGCGCCGGCGCAAAGTTTAGCGCCCGGCCGGATGCGCGCGCAGAAAATGACGTCACATCCTCGTGCAACGCCCTTTGGCCGCCCCGATTCCAAACTTCAGTCGGACCGCCCCATTGTGCGGCTGGCGGCCGGAGCGTTTGGAAAAAGGAACGCAACACAACCAGCGCGGGCCCCGGGGGGCGCAAATTAAAGGGGACGTGCTCTCCAGTATAAAGGCCAGCCTTTTTTCAGAAAACACTCTTGTGCAACGCATTTCTGGAGACGCAACAAGGAGGATAGCTAACTGGTTTCAAGCAGCAAGAGCTCAGGTATTTTTGGACTCAGGCCAGAGCGCTGCAAGTGGCCTTTTGGAAATTTGAGTGTTTGCCAGGATTTGATGGGGGTTGCATGGGGTGCCAACGCGGAGCTGCAGCTCCATGTCCGTAGGGCTCGCAGACGCATTGTGAGAGGGGCAGCCCTGGCTAGAGGCAGAGGGGGCTACAGGCGTCGGCCACGTAGGCCTTACCCAGTCAGGCTATACCGCCAGCAGTGCTCCTACCTAAACATGAGTGCCGCGCGATGTGTTAAAAGGCTCCGATTCCGAAAGGAGGTGATTGCAGAGATCTGCCACCTGCTTCGCCGAGATCTGCGGCCAAAGCTCAGGTGCAGGACGTCTCTGTCGGTGGAAGTGAAGGTGACGGTGGCATTGAACTTCTATGCCACCGGCTCCTTCCAATACGCTGCTGGGGACATAGCAAACATCTCCCAGTACGGCGCGCATCGCTGCATCCGCCAGGTGACTGAAGCACTGTTCAGAAGGAGAAGCCAATTCATCTCCTTCCCCATGGCCCTGGAGAGCCAGCATCAGCGCGCATTGGGATTTTCCAGACTCGGGGAATTCCCCTTGGTGCAGGGCGCCATTGACTGTACGCATGTGGCTTTGCGGGCCCCTCTGGAGCATGGCGAGCAGTATCGCAAAAGGAAGGGCTACCATTCTCTGAATGTGCAGCTGGTGTGTGACCACAAGCAGCGCATCATGGCAGTCAATGCCAGCTTCCCAGGCAGCAGCCACGATGGCTTTATCCTGCGGCAGAGTACTGTGCATGACATGTTCCAGGCACAGCCTCCCCCAAGAGGATGGCTACTCGGGGACAAAGGCTATCCTTTGTGCACCTGGCTCATGACCCCGCTCCGCGCGCCCAGGACCGCTGCTGAAGAGGCCTACAACGAGAGCCATCAAACCACCCGCAACATCATCGAGCAAACTATTGGGGTCCTCAAGCAGCGGTTCCGCTGCCTTGATCGCTCTGGAGGAGCTCTCCAGTATTCGCCGGACCGGGTCTCCCAATTTGTGGTGGTTTGCTGCATGCTACACAACCTGGCTATCCGCAGGACTCAGGCACTGCCACCTGACGTTGGACCAGCACCTCAGGAGGAGGAGCAGGAGGAGCATGAGGAGGAGGAGGAGCAGGAGTACGTTCCCAGGAGGGAGCGACCAGGGCCAAGGGCCGCACGACGCCACCTTATTACACGGTACTTCTAAGCCCCCTGTCAGGGAATGGCCAGGGGCCATGAGGGAAGATGAATGCAGCCGCTCCGCAAGCCCTCAGCCGGCGAAGCCAACAAACACTAAGAAGAACAACCATGGAGACTGCATGAATAAAGATAATTATTTATTACACAAAAATGAAAAGCCCTTCCCACATGAATCCCCAAAAACAATAAACGGGCCCCACAAAAAGCCCAACAAACGACTCACTCCCACAAACTGGGGAGGAGTCACTCCACATTTCTTCAAACCGGGCCTCAACGTCGGCCTAACGCAAAAAATAAGCCCTCCAACAACACAACCATGGGCAAAATAAAGATGGCCACCGCCATATAAAAGGAAAGCTGGCCACACCCTCTACTGAGTGGCCCGCGAGGGCGAGACCTTGCCCAGCCTTTTGCCTCCCCTGCCCGGCCTGCTGCTCCTTCGCAAGCTCTGCCCAGTGGCTGCTGCGAGGCTGGGGGAAGGCGCCTGAGGCTCAGATGCCCTTCCGCCAGATGCCGCTGGGGGGCGGCCTACACGGCGTTTGGGCCTCGAGGGGCCGTCTGCTGAGTGGCGCACCTGAGCCTGGCCATCATCAGCTGCAGCCGCTTGCCCTTGACGCCCCAGTGGGGGAATGGCGGCGACGGATGGCGCAATGTGGGCCAGCTGGCGTCTGGGATGCGCTGGCTGGTGCTGTGGTGCGGTGGCACTCGGCCGGGCCCGCACTGCAGGATCCGCAACAATCAGCCGAGGGGCTGCTTGCTGGGATGCTCCAGCGCGGCGGCTGCCCTGGCGATGCCTGCCTGAGACAGCGTGTGTGGCAGCAGTGAGTGCCCCTGTTGTCCTGGTGTGCGCCCGCATCACATCCGCCAGGGTCTTGACGGCATCAGTCAGCATGCGGCCACTCGCGGCAGTTGCTGCCCCGAACTCGCGCACACTGGTCGCCAGCGACTCGATGGCCTCAGGCATGCGCCCCACCACGCTCATGAGCTCCGTGTGGCGCCGGTCCGAATCCTCGGCCATCTTATCCAGCTTCCGCACCTCCTCCGAGGTGAAGGTGTCCGGACTGGAGTCGCGACTCTCCCGCTGGGGAGGAGGGGGCCGAACTAGGGGACCCTTGCCACGTTGGTGGCGGCGAGTGTGCCGATCAGCAGCACTCCCCTCTGATCCTTGCCCCCTTTGGGGGGAAGGCCGCGGGCCACGCGCACGGCTCCTGGGTGGCTGGACGCCACTGGTCCCAGAAGCTGCATTGCCCTGCGACAGTTCCTCCAGGCACTCGTCCAGTGAGGAGGTGTCAAGCATTTCCTCCTCTCCTGCGGGACGTGACTGTTCCCCCGATGGTCCGGCTTGCTCCTCCTCCTCCTCCTGCTCGGAGGTGCTGTCACTGGCAGCTTCAGGGTCCTGGTCGTCACCAGCTGAAAGCAGGAATGCACAAGAGTAGCTTCAGAGTGAGGAGACGGCGTCAGCGAGGGAGTTAGGACTGGTGGCATTCAACGCATTGGTGGGACAGTGGCAAAGGAGGTAGCTCGGATGGGCCAGTGCGACGCGAGAGGGCCAAAAGGCGAGGTCCTTACCATTGCCGGGCAGTGGAGGGTCGGCTACTCCGCACGCTGTGGGGACGAGCACACGGGCTCCCATGAGCACACACACACGCTCCTCCAGCCGAGTGAGCTTCTGCAGCTTGGCGCGGCCACCCCTGGCACGGGCCTGGCGATTAAAGGCTACTTTAGCCTGCAAGAGAAAGGACGGGCTGTAAGTGCGCAGTGTAGCCCTGATGTAGTGTGCACAGCCTCCCATGGTGGAATAGTTTGGCCAGAGTGAAGCCCTGATGTAGTGTGCACTGCCTCCCATGGTGGAATAGCTTGGCCAGAGTGAAGCCCTGATGTAGTGTGCACAGCCTCCCATGGCGGAATAGCTTGGCCAGAGTGAAGCCCTGATGTAGTGTGCACTGCCTCCCATGGTGGAATAGCTTGGCCAGAGTGAAGCCCTGATGTAGTGTGCACAGCCTCCCATGGTGGAATAGCTTGGACAGAGTGAAGCCCTGATGTAGTGTGCACTGCCTCCCATGGTGGAATAGCTTGGCCAGAGTGTAGAGTGCCGAATGGCCAATTGATGCTCATGACTGTCCCAATGCTGCTGGCTGAGGGCTGGCCAATAGGACTTTCAGCTCCCTTTGCCCATCATGTCAGGTGTACATGCAAGAATGAGGAGGAGACTGGAAAGGGTACTCACCCTGACAATCCTGGTCAGGTCGTTGTATTTTTTACGACATTGTTTGTGGGTCCTGGGGGCATCGCCGGTGAACGTCACCCTCTGGGCGATCTGCTTCCAGGCTTTGGTGTAGTCGTGGTGGGTTGGATTCCTCCCACTCTCTGGGAACAAGATCTTGCGCCTCACCTCCAGAGCTGTGACCATTATGTCCAGGTCACCCTCTGAGAAGCGCAGGGCACGCTGACGGGCCTTCTCTGGCATTGCCATGACTCCCTGGGGCTGAGCAGCAGTGTTGAGGCCTCTTTGCAAGGCTGCAGTGTGCAGGGCGTGGCAGCAGACCAATTCGTCCCTTCCCCCTTTAAGAGCTGGTCGGCGCCACGGGGTCTGCTGTCAGTCCAAAAATGACCGCACCCGCGCTGCGCCCCGCCTGGGCGCTATCCCTCTGGACCGCCAGCTTAGCGCCTAAAGATAGTAGTGGAACGCCTCTTTTAGCGCTCCACCAACCTCTTAGGGAGAAGCCACTGAATTTCCGGCAACGGGGCGCTACTTTGGGGCAGGCGCTAACTTCGGGCGGGCGCTAAGGTTAGCGCCCCAAAACTGCCTATACTGAAAATCTAGCCCAAAGTGTGCAGACAGTGTGGAAAAGTAGGACACATAGCACGAGTCTGCAGGTCGGGAAAGAAAAACCAGCAATAAGAAACCTCCCAAAGGAAAGTACCAGAAGGTACATAAGATGACGGAGAATAGTTCAGACGAACAAAAGAGTGATAACGACTCCGAAAGCAGGGAACTGAGTTGTCTGAAACTACATAATGTGATCACAACGGAGGATCACCGAACCATTTGGGTCACTCTCAAGATAGCAGGAGTCCAGGTAAAGATGGAATTGGACACAGGATCAGCCCTAACAGTCATAAACCGATGGGACTACGAGCGGCTATTCTCACACATACCCTTGAGAGAAACAAAAATTATTTTGAAGACGTACACGGGGCAAAAAGTCTACCCCAAAGGAAAAATAAGGGTGACGTTATATATAATGGTAAGGAAACACCAAAACTAGACCTGTATGTATTACAAGATGGAGGACCACCATTACTGGGACGTGAATGGATCTAGAAAATACAACTGGATTGGCATTCCATACAGTCACTGACTGTGGCTGACAAAAAGGATGACGACGTCACACCTGGGCGACTGTCAAAGATCCTAACTGACGCAAAAGAAGTGTTCCAGCAAGGACTCGGAACACTAAAAGGCATGACAGCGATGATTAAAATTGAAGAAAACACAAGCCCCAAATTTTTTAAGGCCAGACCAGTACCTTATGCGATCTGCCCAGCCGTTGAAGCAGAGCTGGAGCGTCTGGAACGTTCAGGTGTACTGTCCAAGGTAGACTGGAGCGAGTGGGCTACACCCATCGTCCCTGTGATGAAAAAGTCGTTGAGCAGCACGCCTGGGGAACCAAAGAAGGTTTGCATCTGTGGGGACTTTAAGGTAACAGTGAACCCGGCCCTTCACACCGTACAATATCCACTTCCGCGGATTGAAGATATTTTCGCCTCGCTATCTGGAGGGAAACGCTTCACTAAGATTGATCTGGCTCAGGCGTATCTGCAAATGGAGGTAGAAGAAGCATCAAAAAATACCTCACAATCAACACCCATAAAGGTCTCTACCAATACAACCGTCTGGTATTCGTGGTAGCATCAGCTCCGGCTATTTGGCAGAGGGCAATGGAACAAGTCCTGCAAGGGATCCCAGGGACCCAGTGTTATTTGGACGACTTCCTGGTCACGGGCGAAAATGACAGTGATCACCTTGCCAACCTGGAGCAGGTGCTCACTAGATTGCAGGAATATGGGCTCCGAGCTAACCGCCCCAAATGTGAGTTTTTTAGAAAACAGATCTCGTATTGTGGCCACGTTATCGATAAAGAGGGGTTACATAAGTCCCCAGAGAAGATTGAGGCAGTAGTCAAGGCTCCAGCACCGGAAAATGTGTCACAACTGAGGTCGTTCCTCGGGCTGGTAAACTACTACCATAAGTTCTTGCCAAATTTGTCTACAATACTACACCCACTGAACACCCTACTGCAAACTGGGGTGCCATGGAAGTGGAGTGATGAATGTAGACGAGCTTTCCAGAAGAGTAAAACACTAATCACATCGAAAGAGGTATTGGCCCATTACAACCCAGCATTACCAATTCGGTTGGCATGTGATGCGTCACCCTACGGCATTGGAGCAGTGCTGTCGCACAAATTCTCGGACGGCTCAGAGAGGCCAATAGCCTTTGCATCATGATCACTAACCTCAGCCGAGCGTAACTACGCCCAGATTGACAGGGAGGCCCTCAGCCTAGTGTGGGGAGTGAAAAAGTTCAATCACTATCTGCACGGGCAGAAATTCACCTTGCTGACTGATCACCAGCCTCTTGTCTCCATTTTTAATCCGAAGAAGGGCGTTCCGGTGATGACTGCGCAACGACTACAAAGATGGTCACTTTTTCTAGGGGCGCACCACTATGAGATTGAATATAAGGGCACGAGACAGCATGGAAATGCTGATGGGCTATCACGCCTGCCACTGCCTACTGCGGTGGAAGCACCAGCAGTGGATCCTGTCGAAATATTCCATTCGACTATAGTTGAATACCTACCGGTAACTAACGCTTGTATCGAAAAGGAAACCCGAAATGACCCGACACTGTCTCGGGTATATGATTTGGCGGTGAAGGTATTATGGCCTAGAAATTCAGTGTAGCCACTTTTGGGGCGGAAAAGTCGGATGGCCGCTAAAGTTTGCGCCCGGCGCAAAGTCGAGGCCACTTCGCCGATATTCAGTAGCTTCGCCCTAAGAGTTTGTTCGAGCGCTAAAACTGGCGTTACACAACTATCTTTAGGTGCAAATCCGGCGGTGCTGAGCTAAACCGCCAAGGCCGGGCGCAGCGCAGGTGCGGTCATTTCTTGATTGACAGCAGACACCCTGGCGCCGGCCAGCTCTTAAAGGGGGAAGGGTCGATTTCGTCTGCTGCCACGCCCTGGACACTGCAGCCCTCCAGCTAGGCCTAAACACTGCTGCTGAACAGAAATAGAGCCGGGAAAGATGCAGAAGGCCCGTGAACGAGCGCAGCGCTTCACTGGCCATGATTTGAGGGTGCTGGTTAGGGCTTTGGAGAGGAGACGCAAACTCTTGTTCCCGGACAGTGGGAAGAAGCCTGCCACCAGCGTCTACAGGAAAGCCTGGAGGGAGGTCGCCCACAGCGTCACATCCAACAGCGAGGTCCCCAGGACCGGTGTCCAATGCCGGAAAAAGTTCAATGACCTCACAAGGATTGTCAGGGTGAGTCCCCTTTCCAGTGTCCTCCTCATCCTTGCATGTGCACCTCACATTATGGGCAAAGGGACCTAAAAGCCCTAATGGCCAGCCCTCATCCAGCAGCTATGGGACTGGCATGAACATCAATTGCATATTCTGCACTTTACACACTGGCCAAGCTATTCGACCATGGGAGGCAGTGCACACAAGATCTGGGCACCACACTGGCCAAGCTATTCGACCATGGGAGGCAGTGCACACAAGATCAGGGCACCACACTGTACTTAGAGGCCGTCCTTTCTCTTGCAGGCCAAGCTGGCACACAATCAGAAGAGCCGGACTGTGACCGGGGGAGGCCGTCCCCAGATCCAGCAGCTCAGTGACCTTGAAGAGCGCGTGGGTAGCCTCATGGGTGCCCGGGTGATTGGCCCCGTTGCATCTGGAGATGCCGACCCTGTTCTGGGCACCAATGGTAAGGACATCACCTTTTGGACCTCTCTCGTCCCACTTGCGCTTCAGATCTACATCCTTTGCCACTGTCCGACCAATGCGCTGAATGCCACCACTCATGCCTCCCTTGCTGACGCCCTCTCCTCACTCTAAAGCTACTCTTGTGCCTTCCTGCTTTCAGATGGTGAGGAGGAGGTCCGTGAAGCTGCCAGTGACAGCCCCTCGGAACAGGAGGAGGAGGAGGAGGAAGAGGAAGAGGAAGGCGGCCCATCAGGGGAACCCTCAGCCGCGCCAGGGGATGCCAATGGAGGGGACACGTCTTCCCTGGAGGAGAGCCAGGGGGAAGTGTCGCAGGGGAGTGTAGCTCCTGTGCCCAGTGGCGTGCAGCAACGCGGGAAGGGTCGGGCAGCTCGGCGGCCTTCTTCCCAGAGGGGGGAAGGGTCGCAGGGGAGTGTAGTTGCTGGGCCCAGTGGCGTGCAGCAACGCGGGAAGGGTCGGCCAGCTCGGCGGCCTTCTCCCCAGAGGAAGAGTCCGGCCTCCAGTCCGGAGACGGTCCTCGCCAAGGAGGTGCGCCTCCTCAATCAAATGTCCGTGGACTCGGATCGCCGGCACACCGAGTTCATTGGGGCTGTGGCACGGTTGCCTGAGGCCATCGAGTCCCTGGCTCATAGTGTGGCCGATTCCGGCGCCTCACAGGCCAGGAGTTTCGAGCAATTCGAAGCAGCACACGCCGCGAGTCGGTCCGAATTTGGGGCAGCACAGGCCGCGAGTCGGGCCGAATTCGGAGCAGAACAGTCCGCGAGTCGCCAGGTGATCAGTGGTGCCGTGCAGTCACTGGCTGGTCTGATGCGGGCACAGACCAGGGCAGTACGGGCACTCACTGCTGCCACACTCGCTGTGTCAGCCAGGCATCGCCAGGGCACCCGCCGCGCTGCAGCAGCACAGCGGTCTGTCCTTCAGCAGATTGCTGCGCATGCTGCAGTGCTGGCCCGGGCGAATGCCAGTGTCTCAGGCGAGCAGCGAGCACCTGCCATCAGCCAGCTTGCCCCCATTCCTGCAGCCGCCACTGCCACTCCCCCAGTGGAGCTGCGACGAGCTGCTGGAGAGACTGCTGCTGCCCAGCCACAGCTGCAGCAGTCACCAGCTGGCCCCTCGAGGGCCAGAGCTCGTCTAGGCCGACCCCCAAGGGCATCTGCCGTCACACCATGTGCCCCTCAGGAGCCTTCCCCCAGCCTTGCAGCAGCCACTGGGCACACTTTGAGGAGGAGCAGCAGGGCGGCCAGGGGCCGCAAAAGGCTGGTCAAGGAATCGCCCTCGCGGGCCACAAAGTAGAGGGTGTGGGCAAATGTGTTTTTATATGGGGATGGTTGTTTTGTTTATGGGGATGGTTGTTTTTGTAAGGCCGAGGATGAAGGCCATTTTTGTGGAAATGTTTTGTTATTCCTCCCCAGGTTGTGGGAGTGAGTCATGTGTGTGACTGTTTTTTGGGTGTGTTGTCTGTTTTTGGGTTTCATGTGGGAAGGGCCCTGAGTTTGTTCAATAAAGCATTTTATTTATTCAGCTTGTCCATGTTTGATGTTTGAAGTGGTTGTTGCCTTAACCGGCTGAGGGCTTGCGGAGCGGCTGCATTCAGGTCCCTTCATTGCCACAAGCCATTCCCTGACAGGGGGCCTAGAAGTGACGTTCAATAAGCCGCCGACAGGCGGCCCTTGGACCTTGTGCCTCCCTCCTGGGCTGGTACTCCTCCTCCTCCTCCTCCTCCTCATGCTCCTCCTGCTCCTCCTCCTGAGGTGGTGCTCCAGCGTGAGGTGGCAGTGCCTGAGTCCTGCGGATAGCCAGGTTGTGCAGCATGCAGCAAACGACCACGACCTGGGAGACTCTCTCCGGCGAATACTGCAGAGATCCTCCGGAACGATCCAGGCAGCGGAACCGTTGCTTGAGGACGCCAATCGTTTGTTCTATGATGTTCCTAGTGGCTTGATGGCTTTCGTTGTATGCCTCCTCAGCAGGGGTCCTGGGCGCGCGGAGCGGGGTCATGAGCCAGGTACACAAAGGATAGCCTTTGTCCCCGATAAGCCATCCTCTTGGGGGAGGCTGTGCCTGGAACATGTCAGCCACAGTAGTCTGTCGCAGGATAAATGCATCGTGGCTGCTGCCTGGAAAGCGGGCATTGACAGCTAGGATGCGCTGCCTGTGGTCACACACCAGCTGTACATTGAGGGAATGGTAGCCCTTCCGGTTGCGGTAATCCTCGGCATTGTCGATAGGTGCCCGCAAAGCCACATGCGTGCAGTCAATGGCGCCCTGCACCATGGGGAAGCCCGCTGTTCTCGCAAATCCCACTGCACGCTGCTGCTGCTTCTCCAGGGTCATGGGGAAGGAGATGAATTGGTGTCTCCTTCTGAAAAGGGCATTGGTCACCTGGTGGATGCAGCAATGCACGGCGAACTGGGATATGTTAGCAATGTCCCCAACAGCGGCTTGGAAGGAGCCGCTTGCATAGAAGTTCAGAGCCACCGTGACCTTCACTTCCACCGACAGAGACGTCCTGCACCTTAGCTGTGGACGCAGATCTCTGTGAAGCAGCTGGCAGATCTCTGCAACCACCTCCCTTCTGAAGCGCAGCCTCCTAACACACTGCGCGGCAGGCATGGTGAGATAGGACACCTGCTGGCGGTATTTCCTGAGTGGGTAAGGCCTACGTTGCCGACGCCTGTTGCCCCCTCTGCATCTAGCCAGGGCTGCCCCTCTCACACAGCGTCTGCGAGCCCTTCGCACATAATGCTGAAACTGAGGGTTGGCACCCCATGCAGCCCCCATAATATACTGGCAAACAATGACCTCACAATGAAGGCGAATTGCCAAGCTCTGGCCTGAAGCCAAAAATACCTCTCCTATGTTGGGCCAAAGCAGTAAGCTCTCTTCCTTGGTCTCTGTCCATAAATCCGTTGCACAAGAGTGATTGCTGCAAAATGGCTGGCCTTTATAGTTCAGGGTAAGTGCCCTTTAATTTGCGCTCCCCGCGGCCCGCATGGCCTCTGCTGCGTTCCAGTTCACAGTTCTTAGGACCGCCACGCCCACATTGGGCGGGCGCGACTGAAGTTCCGGATTGGAGCACACAAAGGGCGTTGCACGAGGAAATGACGTCATAATCTGTGCGCGCAGCTGAGCGCGCGCAAACACTTTGCGCTAGCGCTAAATGTCTACTGAAGTTGGGCGTAGGCACAGATCGCGCTGCGCCCGGCCGCTAAGTGCCTAGCGCTCGAGATCTACTCCTCCTAAGGCGCTAACGGCTGGCGCACGCAACTGAATTTCTAGGCCTATGTCCGTGTATAATTGAGACACGGACTGCAGGAGTTGATTATAACAAGTCTTTACTGAATGGAGACAACCTGGAAACTGAAAGTACAGAAGCCTGCTAGGGCCTTTTATACAGGGGTGGTCACTGCCGGTACTGCAGTCTGAGACCAGTTATTCCCTTAAAGGTACATACACAACAATTCCTCCACTTTTAGATAAACAGTACATAACATTCATTTAACAACTAAATAATAACTAATTACAATTACAATTATGGTTGCTCGATACATTGGTTGAAGTTAACCAATTATAAGTTCAGTCTTTGAGGAGGCTTCCTGATTCTGTCTGGATAACGCCTCTTTGGGATATCAGGTTCTTCTTGTAAGGTTGAGTCGGGGTCAATGTCGTTGTTTGGTTCGTCTGCTTCCAATAATACCGATTCTGTGGTAGATGCAATTGGTACTTCGGTTTCATCGTCAGGTGTATCAGATCGTGGTGTGGAGTTGACGTTTTCCAGTGACTCTAGAATCTGGTCAGCATGGCGTCTTACAATGCTCTCCCCAACGTCCACGGTATACATTAGAGGTCCTTGCCGTGTACAGATCGTTCCTGGCTGCCATTTTTCTGTGCGGTAGTCCCGGGCCAAAACTGGTTGACCTATCTTAAAACTCCTGGTCGGCCTTTCATTCATATTCTGAAACTGCCTGTTCTCCACATCTCTTCTGACATTTGGCTTAACCAAATCCAAGCGGCATCGTAGTCTTCAATTGAAGAACATCATGGCTGGAGTTTGGTTGGTAACCGTATGTGTCGCATTCCGGTAGGCAAAAAAGAAGTTATCCACCTTGTGTTGTAGGGTTATATCTTCATTACACATTGCCTTGATAGCCTTCTTGAATGTTTGAACAAACCTCTCTGCCAATCCATTAGTGGCTGGATGATATGGGGCGGATGTGTAATGCTTAACACCATTGTTCTTAAAGAACCTCCGGAACTCTTCAGACACAAACTGTGGTCCATTGTCAGAGCAAATCTGTTCAGGCAGCCCATTCCTGGCGAATATGGTTCGTAAGACTGTGATAGTTTTTTCTGTGGTGGTTGAGGACATTTTTATTACCTCTGGCCACTTTGAATGTGCATCCACCGCAATTAAAAACATCGAGTCCATAAAGGGACCAGCAAAATCAATGTGCACCCTTTGCCATGGAGATGAGGGCCACTCCCATGGATGTAGAGGGGCTTGTGGTGGGGCGTTTTGGACCTTCTGGCATCCTGTACAGCTCTTGGTCATCTCTTCGATTTCTGTATCGATTCCCGGCCACCACACAAACGCTCTGGCTAAGTTCTTCATTTTTACCCCTCCCAGATGACCCTCATGAAGCTCATTGAGCACTCTATCCTTCAATTTGGGTGGAATTACTACTCTGGATCCACACATCAAGGTTCCTCTGCACACTGACAGCTGTTCTCTTCTCGGCGAGAATGCTGGCAGCAGTGGTTCGCCATGTGCTGGCCATCCCTTCACCGTTAAATCATAGACCCAGGAGAGTGTCGGGTCATTTCGTGTTTCCTTTTCTATGTTTGCATTTGTCACAGGGAGACATTCGACTATAGTCGAGTGGAATAACTCCACTGGATCCACTGCCAGTTCTTCTTCCACCGTCGGCAACGGTAGGCGCGACAATCCATCAGCATTCCCATGCTGTTTAGTTCCTTTGTACTCGATGTCATATTGGTGAGCCCCTACGAAAAGGGACCACCTCTGTAGCCATTGTGCCGTCATTATCGGTACGCCCTTCTGAGGGTTGAAAATGGAGACAAGAGGTTGATGATCAGTTAGTAGAGTAAATTTCTGACCGTGCAGGTAGTGATTGAACTTCTTCACCCCCCACACCAGGCTGAGGGCCTCTCTGTCAATCTGGGCGTAGTTACGCTCGGCTGAAGTTAACGAGCGTGACGCAAAAGCTATCGGCCTCTCTGAACCATCAAGGAATTTATGTGACAGTACCGCCCCAATGCCGTAGGGAGACGCATCACACACCAGTCTTATCGGTAGTGATGGGTTGTAGTGAGCCAATACTTCTCTTGAAGTGATTAGGTCCTTACTCTTCTGAAAGGCCCGCTTGCATTCATCGCTCCATTTCCATGCTACTCCCGTTTGTAGTAGGGCGTTCAGTGGATGCAGAATTGTGGACAAATTCGGCAAAAACTTATGGTAGTAATTCACCAATCCGAGGAATGACCTCAGTTGCGACACATTTTTAGGCGCTGGAGCCTTAACTACCGCTTCAATTTTGTCAGGGGACTTATGCAATCCCTCTTCATCAATCACGTGGCCACAATACGATATCTGTTTCTTAAAAAACTCGCACTTGGGGCGATTGGCTCGTAGCCCATGTTTACGTAGTCTAGTGAGCACCTGCTCTAGGTTGGCAAGATGTTCACTGTCATCTTCACCTGTCACTAGGATGTTGTCCAAGTAACACTGAGTCCCCGGAATCCCTTGCAGGACTTGTTCCATCGCTCTTTGCCATATCGCCAGAGCTGATGCTACTCCGAATACCAGTCGATTATACTGGTAAAGACCTTTGTGAGTGTTTATCGTGAGATACTTCCTAGAGGATTCTTCAACCTCCATCTGCAAATATGCTTGTGCTAGGTCAATCTTTGTAAAACGCTTCCCTCCAGATAGTGAGGAGAAGATATCTTCTATCCTTGGAAGAGGATATTGTACTGTGTGAAGGACTGGGTTCACCGTCACCTTGAAGTCCCCACGTACCTTCCTTGGCTCCTCAGACTTATTGTTTAACATTTTTTTCATGACAGGAATGATGGGTGTCGCCCACTCGCTCCAGTCTACCTTAGATAACACGCCTGCATTCTCCAGGTCCTCCAGCTCTGCCTCGACGGCTGGGCGAATTGCATATGGTACCGGTCTTGCTTTGAAAAACTTGGGAATTGCATTCTCCTCTATTTTTATCGAGGCGGTTATGCCTTTAAGAGTGCCCAGTTCTTGTTGAAATACCTCTTTGGTGTCAGCTAAGATTGTTGACAATCGTCCAGGAGTGATGTCGTCATCCTTTTTACCAGCCACCGTCAGTGCCTGAATGGAGTGCCAGTCTAAACTTATCTTTCTGATCCATTCACGTCCCAATAACGGTGGTCCACCATTTTGCAGTATGTAGAGATACAATTTCCGTATTTTCTTGCCGTTGTATTCGACAGGCACCCTTATTTTTCCTCTGGGGTATACTTTTTGCCCCGTATACATCCTCAAGACAATGGATGTCTCTCTCAAGGGTACGTGTGAGAATAGCCGCTCGTAGTCTCGTCGATTCATGATGGTTAGAGCTGATCCTGTATCCAATTCCATTTTGACTTGGGACCCTGCTATCGTGAGGGTGACCCAAATGGTTCGGCGATCCTCTTTTGCGATTACGTTGTGAAGTTTGAGACAGCTTAGTCTCTTGTTCCCGGATTCACTATCGCTCATCTGGTCTTCGGAACTACTGTCCGTCATCTTTTGTACTTTCCTGTACGGTTCCTTAGTAGCCTTTTTGTTGTCATTGGTCTTCTTCCCAGACCTGCAAACTCGTGCAATGTGTCCCATCTTTCCGCATTGCCTGCATATTTTGTCCTTGGACCAGCAGTCCTTCTGGTCATGGCTGGTTCTGCCGCGGCGATAACATTTTGCAAATCCCCGTGTCATTTCGTGGGTGCCGTATTCCTGTGGCTTTTGTTGTATTTCCGCAGCTCCCCTTGCTGTTGCTTCGTACGATACTGCCACGCTGAAAGCCTTATCTAGCGTCAGCTCTTTCTCTGAGATTAACCTCTTCTGGGTTCCTTCACTCAGGAGTCCACAGACAAATTTGTCCCGTAAGGTATCTGCCAGTCCTGCTCCGAACTGTTAGTGCTTTGATAGCTTGCGTAGTTCCGTAAGGTAATCAGCATTGCTCTCATTTTTATGCTGATTTCTCCTGTGGAATTTAAATCTTTCTGCTATCAGCAGCGGTGTAGGATTTAGGTGTTCCTGTAGGATAGCAACAATTTCGTTAAAACTCTTCGCCTTCGGTTTGGCTGGAGTAATCAGGTCCCGCAATAGGCCGTACATTCTTGCGCCCATTAAATTTAGCAATACCGATGCCTTTTTCTCATCGGCTATTTTGTTTGCCTTGCAATATACCTCGACCCTTTCCACATACGTGGTCCAGTCTTCTATTGCATTATCGAAGGCAGTGATATCGCCAGTCTTTGGCATCTTGAAAATCTAAGATGGCACCTCCGGCGCTTTGCCTTCATCCCCGATGGATCAAAATGGCGCCTCCCGCGCTTTTCCTTCTTCCCCGCCAAGTTAAGATGGCGCCTCCTGCGCTTTCCCGCTGCTGCCACTGCTGCCAACGCTGTTGCTGGCGATTATATTTATTTTACTATCCTGTAATGGCGACGCCCTATGGTCTTCGCGCCTCCCCGATCGCTGCTGCCAACGCCGCTCTCCGCGGTATTTTTATTTTTCTATCGCGCTTCAATATTTGCTCCGTTAATTGAAGAACCATTCCTGTCATGGAGCGGACCCTCTGGGACACTTCCCTCCCTCTTCTTAGGTCCGAACGCTGCCCGGCTGCGAAGCACCGGCCGCGCCCTGTGTGCTCCACCCTCTCTCTCTCTCTTTGCTTCCCGACTCGTTGCCCAGCCCCGTTGCAGAGCCACCTGATCGAGCTCTAGCCTGCCGCAGCCCAGGAAGGATCAGTGCACTACCTGCCACCAGCCCGACTAGCTGGGAAACCACAGACTGGAGACCAAGCCTGGCTCTCGACAGTCTCTCCTGCACTTTTCAATTCGATGATTTGGAGGGCGGTTGCCCACGGTCGACGCCCATTTCTCGAGTTTCTTTGGATTATTTATTTATTTATTTATTTCTTCTGGCTTCGACCTTCAATAACGTCGTCTGAGGTGCTGCCGAGTTGCAGGTAAGTTCGTTTCTTACTTGGCGCCAGTATTATGTCCGTGTATAATTGAGACACGGACTGCAGGAGTTGATTATAACAAGTCTTTACTGAATGGAGACAACCTGGAAACTGAAACTACAGAAGCCTGCTAGGGCCTTTTATACAGGGGTGGTCACTGCCGGTACTGCAGTCTGAGACCAGTTATTCCCTTAAAGTTACATACACAACAGAAGGGATGGCCAGCACATGGCGACTCACTGTTGCCAGCATTCTCGACAAGGAGAGAACAGCTGTCAGTGTGCCGGGGGACCTTGATGTGTGGATCCCGAGTGGTAATTCCACCCAAGTTAAGGGATAGAGTGCTCAATGAGCTTCATGAGGGTCATCTGGGAAGGGTAAAAATGAAAAGCCTAGCCAGGGCTTATGTGTGGTGGCCGGGAATCGATAAACAAATCGAGGACCTGACTAAGAGCTGCTGAGGATGCCAGAAAGTCCAAAATGCACCACCACAGGCCCCTCTACACCCATGGGAGTGGCCCTCATCTCCATGGCAAAGGGGGCATATTGATTTTGCTGGTCCATTCATGGACTCAATGTTTTTAATAGCCGTGGATGCGCACTCGAAATGGCCTGAGGTCATCAAAATGTCCTCCACCACCACAGAGAAAACTATTGCAGTCCTACAGACCATTTTTGCCAGGATTGGCTTACCAGAACAGATTTGCTCCAACAACGGACCACAGTTTGTGTCCGAAGAGTTCAGGAGGTTCTTGAAAAAGAATGGGGTAAGGCATTACACATCCGCCCCGTATCATCCAGCCACAAATGGATTGGCTGAGAGGTTCGTACAAACCTTTAAGAAGGCAATAAAGGCTATGTACAATGACAACATTCCGCGGCAGCACAAGGTGGACAATTTCCTGTTCGCCTACCGGAATGCGACACATGCAGTCACCAACCACGCCCCAGCCATGATGTTCTTTAACCGAAGGTTAAGATCTCGCCTGGATTTGCTCAGACCAAACGTACGAAGAGATGTTGAGAGTAAGCAATTCCAGCACATCCATGAGAAGCCAACAAGGAGTTCAATGTAGGGCAACCAGTCTTGGCCCGCGACTACCGAACAGAAAAATGGCAGCCAGGAACGATATGCACACGGCAGGGCCCACTAATGTACACAGTGGACGTTGGGGAGAGCATCGTGAGACGCCATGCTGACCAGATCCTAGAGTCACAGGAACAAGTCAACCCCATGCCTCGCCCATATGTACCTGGTGATGAACCCGACGTACAGGTAGCATCTACCCCAGAAACAGTAGCATCGGAAGCTGATGAACCAACCGACGACAGGGGGCCAGAATCGCCTCCGCACCAAGAGCAAGACACTCGGGAAAGGCGCTATCCAGAAAGGATCAGGAAGCCTCCCCAAAGACTGAATTTATAAATAGACTATTTTCAGCTAATGTTGCATGTTAAAAGTGTTAATTGTAATTAGTTTGATATTTAATTGTTAAATGAGTGTTATGGGGAGGAATTGTAATGTATGTGCCTTTAAGGGGAGAACTACTTTTTACAGCTCATGTATACTGTAGTACCGGCAGTGACCACACCTGTATATAATGCTGAGTAGTACTCTGTACAGATCAGTTGCAGTGTGAGCCACGTTGAGTAAACACCATTGTACCGTTCTCCGCAGTCTGTGTCTGATTATACACGGACGTAACAGATGCACCTTAGCCTTTAAAAAACTTTACGAGCAGAACTTTCTCAATTACCATAGCTACTAATTTAACTACTTCTTTGAAGTTACCATAGATTAGAGCAATATTTTATGAATTCTATTGCTAATCTGATTGTATCTCACATTTCTCTGCAGTTTTTGAAGGCTGGTATATTGTATGCATTAAACACATTTGCCATTTTTTCATCTTCCAAGTTTCTACATGACTTACCTCTGAATGAAAGTGTCTGTGCACTCCATTCGCTCCCACAGCTAACATTTGGATCCCTTTTGCTGCCTCCTACAAACTACCTTGCTATTATTCTCTGACTCTCATTTTAGTTATCCTCAACTGACATCTGTACAACTCTCAGTCCTCACAACTCCTTTTATATTTTAAAATGTTTCTGCTTTGCTTTTAAGTTAGTTGTGACCTCTTAATTAGCAGGTACGGTAGCATATCTGAGGAAGGATGTTCTTGCCATGGAGAGAGTGCAGCGAAGATTCACCAGACTGATACCTGGGATGGCAGGAATAACATATGAGGAGAGATTGGGTCAATTAGGCTTATATTCGCTAGAGTTTAGAAGAATGAGAGGGGATCTCATTTAAACTTATAAAATTCTAGCAGGACTAGACAGACTAGATGCAGGAAGGATGTTCCCGATGGCGGGGGAGTCCAGAACCAGGGGTCACAGTCTAAGGATAAGGGGTAAGCTATTTAGGGCAGAGATGAGGAGGAATTTCTTCACCCAGAGAGTGGTGAACCTGTGGAATTCTCTACCACACAAGGCAGTTGAGACCAATTCATTAAATATATTCAAGAAGGAGTTAGATATATTTCTTAAGGCTAAAGGGATCAAGGGATATGGGGAGAAAGCAGGGACAGGATACTGAATTTGGATGATCAGCCATGATCTCATTAAATGGCAGAACAGGCTCGAGGGGCCGAATGGCCTACTCCTGCTCCTATCTTCCATGTATCTATATATCTACATAGTGGTTATGTTACTGAACTAGTAATCCAGAATGATCCGGAGACGTGAGTTCTAAATCCCACCACAGGCAGCTGGGGATTTTAAATTCAATTAATTAAAATTAAAATCTGGAATTAAAAACTAGCATCAATAATGGTGACCATGAAGTTACCAGATTGTAGTAAAAACAAAACCCATCTGGTTCACTAATGTCCTTTAGGGAAGGAAATCTGCCGTCCTTACCCAGTCTGGCCTATATGTGACTCCAGATCCACAACAATGTGGTTGACTCTTAACTGCCCACTGTGGTTCAAGAAGGCGGCTCACCACCACCTTCTCAAGGGAAATTAGGGATGGGCAATAAATACCAGCCTTAGCCAGTGACGCCCACATCCTGTGAACAAATTTTTTAAAAAATTCAGCCACCTGATTTTAATCATCATTTTTCTTGTGCTGAAAGTTCACTTCTGTATGGGTCCCCATCCTCTGTGACTGAGCTGAGAACTACCCTAACTGTGGAAGGAGGTTTTGATGTTCAGACAGAAACCTGAACTGCCTCACAGCCAAGCAACCAAGACACTTGAAGGACACTACTAGGATGTCATAAAGATATGGACACAAATTTTTATTATTAAAGAGGCACTATTTTGGCTCATGCAGAGAGATAGCTGAAATAGAGGACCCCACAGTACAACCTGAAGGATCAAACCTTCCTCGCAAACTGAGGACAACCATCAACTGCCTCAGAACAGGTCATGGTAGATGCTGCCACCTTCTCCATAGATGGAAGATTAAAGCATCCCCATCATGCGACTGTGGAGCTCCTGATCAGACCCTGGAGCACATCATTGAGAACTGCCCTCAGAGGAAATTCGCAGGCAGCCTACAAGATACCCACGCTGTTACACCAGAAGCTTTGGCCTGGATATCTGACTTAGATATTGACATCTGATTTGCTTTGCTACTACCATACGACAGAAGAAGAAGTTGGAATAGTCAAGTGTTATATTCTTTGCGTTCAGAAAAACAGCAATGTTTAGCAAGATAGAGAAATGTGTTTCAACCCTATTTGTTCCAACATTTAGCAAACACAAAGAATCTTTGTCAACTAACAAAGATGGTGTTTGTTTACTGAACCATGTTAGTAGGGTGCTACCGATAATAAAATATATATCTTATGAAGAGGAAGGTTACATTCATATATAGTTGCATCACCTGCAAGTTCCCCTCCAAGTCACACACCATCCTGACTTGGAAATATATTGGCCATTTCTTCATCGTCGCTGAGTCAAAATCCTGGAATTTCCTCCCTAACAGCACTGTGGGAGCACCTTCACCACACGGACTGCAGCGGTTCAAGAAGGCGGTTCACCGCCACCTTCTCGAGGGCAACTAAGGATGGGCAATAAATGCTGGCCTTGCCAATGACGCCCACATCCCAGGAATTAATAAAAAAATAGTTCCTTGTGTTAAAGCAGCCTTTGCTGTATTATGGAGCTAGAAATGAGGACAAAGGAAGAAATAATTTCCCATTTGGAAATTTCTGGAATTTCAAACTTTCAGCCTTGGTCATTTGGTTGTTGACTATGTTAGTGAATAAGAAGACATTTTCTCCTGCAATATATTCAGCTTTAGGCCTTCATCCTTACCAGCAGACAACAGTGTAACTTGTCATTGTTGTTCTGTACTCACATTTTGAAAATCAACACCAGCACCAAACTCCACCATGAGTTTAGCCAGTTCCATATCTTTTTTTCTGCAGCAGACATGCAAGACTGTGTCACCATTATCCTGAAAAGTAAGTCAGGAGATTAGGTGCAGGTTATTTTCATTTAAAAGGCTCCAACATATACATAATATATATGCTTAAAATTCATTTCCCTTTAACTTCCACTGAAGTAAACACCCATGTAAGCCCAGTAGGAGTTGCATGGTACAGCAGTGCTGAAGAACGTGGTGCCGATGTCTGATATTTGAGTCGCTTGATAATACATCGGTTGCCAATAGTCCTACAGCTCTGTAACATGCAACATTTTATTAGAATATTATTGAAGTCAATGGAAATAATTATCGTGAGAGATGTAAAATGGGCTGCCGATTCGCAGTAACCCATTTTACACTGTCGCACAAAGTCAAAATCTACCCCATATTGTGTACAAGCCCAGCTCAGATCTGGTAGAAGTGGGACAAATCATCTTCGAACCTAACAAAAGGACAGCAATATGAATTTTTCTGCTTTTGTGGTTGTCATCAGGTGAAGAGTAGGACAAGTCACTGAATATATTTAAGAAGGCGATAGATAGATTTCTAGACACAAAAGGCATCAAGGGGTATGGGGAGAGAGCGGGAATATGGTATTGAGATAGAGGATCAGCCATGATCATATTGAATGGCGGAGCAGGTTCGAAGGGCCGAATGGCCTACTCCTGCTCCTATTTTTCTATGTTTCTATGTTTCTAAGTGGCGCAGGACTCCCAGGGGACGACCACCTAAAAGGGATGGGCAATAAATGCTGGCCTTGCCAGCGATGCCCACATTCCATGAACGAATTAAAAAAAAGACAGAGGGTTTACTGATTATCATACTAGAATTGAAGGATGAGTAGTAGCCAACAAAGCTGAGGGTCTTTGGGGTCACAATTACTGAACAGCATTACATGTTAGAAGATGCACAGAAGGTGTCTTTTGTGACAAGAACTGCTTTGCCTGTGACTGGAAATCTTTTTGCCACTGTTTTAAAATCTCCTTAGTGGATATTTAATACAAATTATCAGAGACGATGTACACCTGCATTCAGAACTAACGTAGCTTTCCAGAAATGCCACATTAGTCCACAGAGGTGTAGGGCAATGTTTGAGGAGACAGCAACCATTCTATACTGGACTCCCCAGGGTGCCATCAACTGCGCACAGATGGAGAGAGGGCACCTCCAGTAAATCACACCGTCTATGTCAACTGCAACTGGTCTACACACAATGAAGGATTCCTTCATTCTTAGCCAGACAAATCTGTCTCCAGTGTTCCAGCGAAATGGTCAACTGCAAGGCAGGTTATTGGGGGGTTTGAAACACATTGCTCAGAAAATGGTGGAAACACTCAGCAGGTAGCATAGTGGTTATGTTATTGGACTAGTAATCCAGAGGCCTGGACTAATGATCTAGAGACATGAGTACAAATCCCACCACAGCAGTTGGGGAATTTAAATTCAGTTAATAAAAAATAAATCTGGAATAAAAAGCTAGTATCAGTAATGGTGAACCATGAAACTATCAGGAAGTTGTAAAAACCCCATCAGGTTCACAAATGTCCTTTAGGGAAGGAAATCTGCTGCCTTACTCGGTCTGGCCTATATGTGACTCCAGACCCACGGCAATGTGGTTGACTCTTAACTGCCCTCTGAAATGGCCTAGCAAGCCACTCAGTTAAGGGAAATTAGGGATGGGCAATAAATGCTGGCCTTGCCAGCGATGCCCACATCCTGTGAATGACTAAAGGAAAAAAAAACATCTATGGAGTGAAAAAGGGAAAAAGTCAGGGTGGGAAGGAAATAACAAAAGGGAAGGTCTGTGATAGGATGGAGGGCAGGAGTGATGTTGAAAGGCTGTTTCCCTAGCTGGAGAGCCTAGACCTAGGGTTCATAGACTCAGAATAAGGGGTTGGCCATTTAGGATTGAGATGAGGAGAAATTTCTTCACTCAGAGGGTTGTGAATCTCTGGAATTCTTTTCCTCAGAGGGCTGTGGCTGCTCAGTCATTGAGTATATTCAAGACTGAGATCGATAGATTTTTGGACACTAAGGGAATCGAGGGATATGGGGATAGGGCGGGAAAGTGGAGTTGAGGTAGAAGATCAGCCATGATCTCACTGAATGGAGGAGCAGGCTCGAGGGGCCGTATGTTCTTATGTTCTTAAGATTAAATGACAAAAGAGACCTCCCCTTTTGTTCTTTTCTCTTGCCTTTTTCCCCTGGCTCTGTACTTGCTTATAAACTTCTTCCAGTTCTGATGAAAGGTCACCGACCTGAAACGTTAACTGTGTTTCTCTCTCCTCGATGCTGCCTGACCTGCTGAGTGTTTCCAGCATTTTCTGTTTTTATTTCAGATTTCCGGCAGCCACGGTATTTTGCTTCAGTCAATCAAACAAACCATCAGTCTCCTCAATCAGCAACTTCAGTACCTTGACAGCTCGAGAGGAGAATTTATAACACAATCCAGCCAAAGTGTGAAAAATGATTGTGGTCTGCTGTGTGTTGCATAATCTCACCACTGAGAAGGGGCTAAACGTTGGATTCAATAAAGAATGCACCCAATCCATGACCATAGAGGATGGAGGATTCCAACTCACTGCACTGACAGAAGACGAGTTTGCATGAGCAGGGGAGATTAGGGTCAATTTATTTCAGTTAGGGTAATCTGGTGGGGTGGAACATCGCAGGGTACGTTTTTATCTTCAGCAGTCCCAGCACAGAACTTTGTGCACCAGGAACACACATTAAGAAGTCGGATGTGCTCGCCCCCTGATTTTCTTTCCCTTGTTGACAAGCCTTGCTGTACAGAGCTCCAATAGTACTTGAACCGAGCCTTTGTTCACTTGTACCTTCCTTTGTGTCCTGAGCTGGAGATTGGCATTAACACTAAGCAGCTCCTTGCAGACTGCGATGTTACCGATTTCAACACTTAGAAACAATGGAATGCAGCCGTCCTGTGGAAAGAGAGAAAGAAATTGAGACCTAGGAAAGAAAGAATGTCGAAAGAAAAGACTTGCATTTATATAGCGTTTTTCACAATGTCAAGTTATCCCAAAGCGTTTTATAGCCAATGAAGTACTTTTGAACTGTAGTCACTGTTGTAATGTAGGAAACACAGCAATCAATTGATAATGACCAGATAATGGCCCAGAAATTCAGGTCGGGGGCTTCCTGCGGGTGCAAGCCCCCGACCTGCACTTACCTAGCACGCCAGCCGTTGAGCTGTGGGCCCCCGTGGAATTCCGATCCTGGGCCTGTTCCAACTGCCGGCGCGCAGTGCTTGTGTATCCCAGGGGTGCAGTTAGTTCGATGCGTCCCCTGGGATCACGTGGGCCATGGGGAGCCAATCGGAGCAGGGAATGCCCATTCATAAGTTTGACAGGAAGGGCTGTCAAAACTTATAAATACTACAGGCCCCAAAACATCACTAAATCTTCAAATACATTTTTTTTTAAATCACATTTAAAAAATAAACTATAAATTACATGAAATAACTATTTTAAACAATAATTTAAATTTTTGAAAAAAATAATTTTATTTTCTAACAGGGCTAAAAATAAACTTACCTTTGTTTAAAGTATTTAAAAATAATAAACCTGTGGAAAAAATGTTTTAATTTTAATTAATTCACCACTTACCTTGTAAAAAGCAGGCCTTGCGACTGCTTTTTAAATGTGTAACTTCTGGAGACTTACCTTCCCAGGAAAACCTGCAAAAAAAACTAAGTTCGATGCTCACGTGCAGCCTCTCCTGCGCACGTGTTCGAACTCTGAATCCCTTCGTTCAGGGGAACGGAAGTGCCGGTTTCCCGCGCATGCGCAGTGCATGCAGGAAACCGGCACTTCCATTGGGCCTACGGGTGAGTACCCCATGCGTACTCACCCGTGGAGACCCGAAGTTCTGGGCCATAATCTGTTTTTTTTTAGTGATGTTGATTGAGGGATAAGTATTAGCCAGGACAGTGGGGAGTACATCAGATCATAACCTCGGCCCCTATCACATATATATTATATAATTTATTTATTTATTTTTTAATCCACACTTTCGTCTGGCCTTTTTTCTTCCCTCCCACAAGGCAGCTGTCCATCATTCTGCCAGCACCATTCACACTGTCACTGACCTTCCCTTTTGTTCTTTCATCCCCTCCCCCTTTTCCCAGCCCCCAACTTGCTTTAAAATCTATTCCCTTTCCTGCTTTTTTCTAGTTCTGACGAAGGGTCATCAACCTGAAACGTTGACTCTGTTTCTCTCTCCACGGATGCTGCCCTGGCCTGCTGAGTTTTTCCAGTGTTTTCTGTTGTTATTTCAGTGGGGAGTACACCCTTGCTCTTTTTCGAATAGTGCCATGGAATCTTTTACGTCCACCTGAGAGAGCAGACGGGGCCTCAGTTTAACGTCACATCCAAAAGGTGACACCTCCGACAGTGCAGCACTCCCTCAGCACTGCACTGGAGTGTCAGCCTTGAGTTTGTGCTCGAGTCCCTGGAGTGGGCCTTGAACCCGCAACCTCTGAGGTGAGAGTTCAACCGACTGAGCCACGGCTGACAGATAGATGTATGTAAGAAAGAAAGCATGAAAGGAAGAAAGAAAGTTAAATACCACAGACTGTCTAATTAGTGTTTAAAAAGGTGACATTTAGGTAGTATTTAGCAGTGACAATTAGGGTGAAATACTTGTTCCTTATTAGAAATAAATTAATGTCTGTGTTGAAATGTCACCCCAAATGTGGATACTGTGGCTCAGTGGGTAGCACATTCGCCTCTGAGTCAGAAGGTTGTGGGTTCAAAGTCCCAATCCAGGGACTTGTATACATAAATCTAGGCTGACACTTCAGTGCAGTGCTGAGGGAGAGCTGCACTGTCGGAGGTGCCGTCTTTCAGATGAGATGTTAAACCGAGGCCCCGCCTGCCCTCTCAGGTGGACGTAAAAGATCCCACGGCACTATTTCGAAGAAGAGCAGAGGAGTTATCCCTGGTGTCCTGGCCAATATTTCTCCCTCAACCAACATAACAAAAACAGATTATCTGGTCATTTTCACATTGCTGTTTGTGGGAGCTTGTTGTGTGCAAATTGGCTGCCGCTTTTCCCACAAGTACTTCATTGGCTGTAAAGCGCTTTGAGACGTCCGGTGGTTGTGAAAGGTGCTATAGAAATGCAAGTCTTTCTTTTTTACTGTTACTGTATAACCCGACCAAGTGTTGCAATCTTGTAAAACACCCGGTCTATGGCGGTGATTACCAGGGACTAGTAACTTTATAACTGATAAAAGATCATAACATGTACATCAGAATTCGTGTTGCCACTGCCTGGTTTTGGACTGGACAGTCTGGCCTAGAAATTGGGTTTTGGCTTAGCCAGGGCTTTAGCGCCGGAAATTAGTGCCGGCGCTAAGTCCCCTGCGCGCGCCAAAAATTCAGTGGCGCCGCGCCCAAACGGCTGCCGACGCTACTGAAGGGTCTTAGCACCTGGAAAAGGGCGCTAACTGCCGTTTCGCGCCGCAATTCCGGCGCTGCGGCACCCGATGCGGTGCGGCAGGCTGGGGAAGTGCAGGCCTCCTCCTTCCGTTAAGGAGGAGCTGCCTGCACCCGGCCGCGGCCCGCGCAAATCTGCTTAAAAATGAGCCCGGCACCTCGGACAAGTGCCGGGCTTGCATCTGTTCCGGGGGGGGGGGGGGGGAGAAGTCCGGGAAGGGAGCTGCGGGCAGGCGGCCGGCGGGAAAGCGGCCGGCCGCCGCGGGGCCTTTAATGCGCCGGCGCTAACTGCAGTAAGGCACCTCTGACAAAACGCTGGTTGCGGCTGCCACGGGCGAGGCGGCCGCAACTCAATTTCGGAGTTTGGGCGGGTTACCACGGCAACCGGGATGCTGCGCACACCGATGACGTCATCGGAGCCGGCGCAGCGCTACCGGAGCAACGCCGATTTAGGGCCCCAGGGAATTTCACTACTGGCCATAACTCCGGCGCAAGGCCCTCTAGCGCCTCAAATGAGGCGCTAAGGCTACTGAATTTTCAGCCGTCTGTCTTTAAGCGAGATGTCTGGAGATTTTTTAACGTGGAAATTGGAGTTGATCTTCCGATCAGGGTTACAACTGGGCATTAGTTGGACGATGCACGACTCCTTTGTTCTGTTAATTGGCGGACTCCCGCCACCTGATTTTGAAGAGTCAGCTTCATTTACAAAGTTTGAGGCAAGCTGCTGGTCTACTTTGGGCTGAGCTTTAGGAGTTCGATTAGGGCAGGCTGAAGGAAAACTCTTAAAATGTTGGCAGCAATTGCACAGGATGCTACTATTTTTAATGATAAATTCCAGTCTTTGCAAAGGCCCAGTGGGTGGCACAATAAACATAGAGGCAGGAAACCGAGTGCGACAACGTACTTGTTTGTCTGTTAGATTGCTTATTACTAGCAACAGTATGCACAGGGTGAATTACGATTTCTGTCAGCTGCCTCTGCAAAGTACAGAAATAAACATCTTTCTAGTAAGTGAAAATCAATTAATAGGCATCTGAGTCTTGGTTTTTGCCAAACAAAGGGGAGATTAATATCTTAATGTCCATTGAATTTTTACAGCAGCCATTCCATCTAAATGGCAGTATCTTGTGTATCTTTCAAAAGCATTGCTTGAATGTTAACAAGGGAACAGTGTGCTAATTTTTTGTTTTAACTCTGACATATCTTTACAAGATCTTAAAACAAGTCAGTTAAGGTATGTGGCACAGATCAAAGAGCCAGGCCAACTCAGTTAGTGACTCTTTAATTGCCGACAGTGTCTGAAGTGAAGAAATGGGTCAAAGCCTGCGCGCGGGGAACAGGACCAATGAGTCTTTTGGCGGATAACTCTGTGACTGAGGGTTCCAATGATAGGTTTGTACCAGCTTACCTGCACTTAGATCATCAGTCTGCAGCCCGTGGCCAACAGAGAAACTGGGCTCATAGTTCAGATGTATGTTCAAAGATGGCTCAGAGAAGCATCTATTACATTGATATATCGAGGAGGATAGTAAAGTTTATAATTACAAACATACAGAAAGGAAAAGGACAAGAAAAGACCAGCTGGTCCATCCAGCCTATTTCATTCAGACAAGAGCCTTAAGCCAATTAGGATAAAAGTTCTGGGAAACTCATTTCTAACCTCTGAAGAAAATCTCCAGCATACTGCAGTAACTGATAACACTGATCACTGCTGGCTTCCCCTACCTTCTATAACTCAACCACTCCCAGGAACATATGCTATTCTGTACTTAGTTCTGATTATTTACTTGTTTTATGTTAAGTAAATTGTCGATTGGTTTATAGCCTAATTCTTGATATGATATCCGATTGCCGACTAAAGATGAGAATTACATGGCTGCAGGGTTATCTGTTCAAACTTTGGTTCTCAATATTACTAACCAAGGTAGTGGATGCACAAAGGAACATTTTGGATCACAGAGGCTGGAACGTCCGCTTATGCGTCAGCCTCGGCTCAGTTGTAGCTCTGTCTCCTCTGAGTCAGAAGGTTGTGGGTTCAAGTTGCACTCCAGGGACTTGAGCACATAATCTAGGCTGACACTCCAGTGCAGTGCTGAGGGAGTGCTGCACTGCCGGAGGTGCCGTCTTCGGATGAGATGTTAAACCGAGGCCCCATCTGCCCTCTCAGGTGGACGTAAAAGATCCCGTGGCACTATTTGAAGAAGATCAGGGAAGTTCTCCAGGTGTTCTGGCCAATACTTATCCCTCAACCAACATCAATTCTGCTGCTGCGTTTCCTATATTACAACAGTGACTGCATTTCAAAAGTACTCCATTGGCTGTAAAATGCTTTGGGACATCCTGAGGTTGTCAAAGATGCGATATAAATGCAAGTCTTTCTTTTCTTTTCTTATAGGCGTTTTGGGTAAGGCATAATCTGAGTAGAAAATCTAGCATAAAATACTGAAATATAAACAGAAAATGCTGGAAATACTCAGCAGGTCAGGCAGCATCTATGGAGAGAGGAACAGAGTTAACGTTTCAGGTCAGTGACCTTTCCTCAGAACTAGAAAAACACTGATGGGTTGCCAAGTGATGGAGCAACGCTCTGATCTTCTGTCTGATGGCCAGTGAAGTGGAGGTGGTGCAGAGCGAGGGAGTTGCGAGGGAGTGGCCCTGCTTTCCACTCCAGAAGACCCATATCATAGGACAGCATTGCAGCATGCCTGGAGAGAGGCTGAGAAAGAAAGCTTTGAGGTCTTAGCTGGCTATTACTGCCACTGGCAATGCCAGCCTTACAGTGCAGACAAGCTGCTGGTGCCCTTACAGCAGAAGGCACACCACCTCTTCATCCAGCTGGCTACTGATGCACAATCTTTGTAGCCAGTTCTGCGAGGTCATTGCCAGGCAACTGCATCTCTGTTTGTAAATGCGGCTGGTAGGTACGGGCAGGTGAGCAAAGTCTGTCTCTGGGACAGTCTGATTTGCCTGGCATTGCTACTCTTCTTCTTTCAAAACAAAACATGACCAACTAAATGAAAACAGGAAAGAAGCAACGAAAATGGTTGCAGAAATAGCCTCCAGATTCTACCACTCGTCTTACTATATAGGACATGTTCTAGGCACTTTGTAAACAGCACACCCCAGAACTTTTGGGCAGTCATTTTATAAAGTGTGTCAATGACTCAGCAGTATCTTCTTCTTCTTCTTAGGCAGTCCCTCGGAACTGAGGATGACTTGCTTCCACACTAAAAATGAGTTCTCAGGTCTACAGAGCAGTAGTCTACAGATAGCCTACAGAGCAGTAGTGATACCTGCCCTCCTGTATGCTTCAGAGACATGGACCATGTACAGCAGGCACCTCAAAGCACTGGAGAGGTGCCACCAATGCTGCCTCCGCAAGATCCTGCAAATCCATTGGCAGGATAGGCACACCAATGTCAGTATTCTCGCTCAGGCCAACATCCCCAGCATCGAAGCTTTGACCACGCTCGATCAGCTCCGAGGGACGGGCCACATCGTCCGCATGCCCGATACGAGACTCAGCAGTATATCACTGCAAACAGTGGACAACCATCAACCGCCTCAGAACCGGTCATGGTTGATGCCGCCACCTTCTCCAGAGGTGGGAGATGAAAGCATCCCCATCATGTGACTGTGGAGCTCCTGATCAGACCCTGGAGCACCGGAGTTATCCCTGGTGTCCTGGCCGATATTTATCTCTCAACCAACATAACAAAAACAGATTATCTGGTCAGTATCACATCGTTGTTTGTGGGAGCTTGCTGTGCGCAAATTGGCTGCCGTGTCTCCCACATTACAACAGTGACTCCACTTCAAAAATACTTCATTGGCTGTAAAGCACTTTGAGACGTCCGGTGATCGTGAAAGGCGCTATATAAATGCAAGTCTTTCTTTCTTTCTCATTGAGCACTGCCCTCAGAGGAAATTCGCAGGCAGCCTACAAGATATCCACGCTGTTACACCGGAACCATTGGCCTGGATATCTGAGTTAGATATTGACATCTGATTTGCTACTACCATATGACAGAAGAAGATCACTGTAAGCATGGGAATGTTGCATGGTTACCTGAGCCTGATTCTATGCTCTCTCAGTATCCAATTTCAACAGGAGTCACTAGATGCCAACCTGGCAAAAATAAGTTTGCATTGTGAATAAATTTGCAACCTTTCTACTGGCTTGATGACACATCACATTCAACCACCAATGCACTTGAAGTCACACCACATTCAACCACTAATCTGCTTGTTACCTCTAGACTTGACTATTCCAATGCACTCTTGGCTGGCCTCCCACGTAAACTTGAGGTCACCCAAAACTCGGCTGTCCGTGTCCTAACTCGCACCATTCTCGTTCACCCATCATCCCTGTGCTCGCTGACCTACGCTGGCTCCCGGTTAAGCAATGTCTCAATTTCAAAATTCTCATCCTTGTTTTCAAATTCCTCCATGGCCTCGCCCCTCCCCATCTCTGTAATCTCCTCCAGCCCCACAACCCCACCCCACACCCCGAGGTATCTGCCCTCCTCCAATTCTGGCCTCTTGAGCATCGCTGATTATAATCGCTTCACCACTGGTGGCCGTGCCTTCTGTTGCCTAGGCCCTAAGCTCTGCAATTCACTCCCTAAACCTCTCCGCCTCTCTACCTCGCTTTCCTCCTTTCAGATGCTTCTTAAAACCTACCTCTTTGACCAAGCTTTTCGCCATCTGCTCTAATTTCTCCTTATGTGGCTCGGTGTCAAATTTGTGTCTTACAACACTCCTGTGAAGCGCCTTGGGATGTTTTACTACGTTAAAGGCGCTATATAAATGCAAGTTGTTGTTGTTGTTGGCTAACCAATAGAGCCAAAGGGTAATGGTACAGGGATTGTCACCAGCCTGGGACAATGTTACCAGTGGGGACCCACAGGGGCCTGATTTGGGACCCCTTTTGTTTAATATTTTTATAAATGATCTAGAGCTAGGAGTCATAAGCGCAGTGGTTAAATGTGCAGATGATACAAAGCTAATGAAGGTGGCAAGACTCCAAAGCTGAACAGGATAAGCTACAGAAGGATTTGAATATACTTGGGAACTGGGCAGACAGGTGGCAGATGAAATTTCAGTGTAGAGAAATAAAAAATGCTTCACACGGGGACAAAAAAATTCAGGAAGGGACTATTACTTAAATGAAAAGAAAATAATGTGCATGGGAAATGAAAGAGATCTAGGGTCTTGATTGACAATAAATTGAAGCTATTGCAACAATGCTCATTGGCAGTGATTATCCAAATCAGATGTTGAGAGGTATTAAGTCAATATTAAGCCAAAATAGTGAGCTCATCCTGCCACTTTATAATTGATTGGTGTGACTGCATTTAGAATACTATGCACAGTTTTGGCCGCCAAAGTTCAAAAAGGATATTGCAGGTATTGGAAGGATCCAGAAGAGAACAAACTGGGTCTGTTGTAGACTAATTGATAGAGATTGATTGATATAATTAGTCAACAACTCCATTATCGTTGTATCGTGCAACTACCAGGTTGGTAGATGGCGAACTAAGTTGGTCTTTCTTTGTTTTTGCAATTCCTATGTTCCTATGCGACACATCACATTCAACCTCTAACCTGTTAGAGGAATGAAGAGGAGTAAAAGAGGAGTAAATGTTTTTGCTGGTTGTCAGTTGTTGATCAGATGGAATTAATGGGCCAACATTTGCGATCGGAGGCTTCCCAACCTGCAAAATGTCTACGAATGTGCCTGGTGGCTTGGGAGGTACAGAGGCCTGCGATCCTGGGCCTCTCCAGGTCCGCGCGGGCAGAGCCCCCCGTATCCCAGGGGTGCAATTGGTTCATAGGCACTCCTGGGATCACGTGGGCCGGCCCAACCAATAAATGAAGGGAATCCCCATTCATACTTTTGACAATTCTGTACGTACGGAAGTCATTCAGCGGAAGGAAGTTATGCAAATAGCGCAACTCTCCACCTGCAGAGGCCCATCAGAGGATGCATGCAATCTGTGAAGAGAATTCTTGACAGATCGCAAGTGCCGGGTTTCAGCGCACACCCTTCGCACCCACCCGTGGGGATCGCAAAATATGGCCCAATGTGTTAGGTTATTCTCTCAGTCCCACTATTATACCCATCTAACATCAAAGAAATGAAACACTGCCATTACACGAGACTGGACGAGAGCCAGAAAATCTCATTCATTAGCTGCTACTAAAAAAGAATTTCAAGCCCCAATTGCCCATCGAATGAGCATCAACAGTTGTTCCCAGAGTGAGATTGGACTGATCATATAAAAACATGGCTAGGGCCAGTGTATTCAGCTACAGTTATTAATGATGAAGATTCTCTATTACCTACCTTATCTTGTATGAATCGAGCATCTTTGTTTGAGGACTTCAGCAGCATCTGTACTATGTTGAGAGCACCGCTTGGTCGACTAGCTGCACAGTGTAGAGGCAACTGATCCTTATGCTGAAAAGTATAGAAAAGTGCAGTGAGATAGGTGCTGTGCATCCTGAGGAGGCTATCAATGCAGCAACATTTTTCCCATTTATTTTCCCATTTCTCACTCCTGCTCATCACCTGTGATACTGTTCAGTGGGCAATGGCTGTATTCCTACCAAGTAATCACTCTTCATAAAAAGGTGGGGAAATCTATGTATGTAGGATTAGCATGGTTTGCGTGGCTGTTTGAACAAACTTCCTTCCCTTGTTTGTTGGTTCTCTTCAATAAATCATCGTTAACTAATTTAAATTTCTGGCAGGGGAGAGGCGGGCCTAGAAGTTGGGCTGCTTGGTGAACATTTTTCAAGGCGCTACCCGGCCTGCTAAGGCCCCAAAATGGCGCCCGGAAGTGCGCCTTCCGCCATATAGGTAGAGGAGGTGGCGCTCGCGTCAGGAGTGCACGCAGACAGCGTTTAAAGTCAAAAATAATTTTAGTAGTTGAGGGTCCTGCGGTTTGTTTTTGGACTTTCCCAGTGCTTCACCTGCCACGTGTTGACCTTGCTCAGCACAACGTGATGCTAATGGGCATGAAGGTCCTCTCGCCAGCGCTATTTAAAGGGATCATCCAGTACTTGCAGGTTAGTTGCTGGTTCACTACTTCTGGCTACTCTTTGACTTCTAGGCATTTATTTGCTGATTTCAAAGTTCACTTTGTCTGCACAGGGAGAGATTTTGCTGTTTTTGCTCTTTGACTCGCAACGTGTCTGGCTGCAGATATGGGTGGTCTGGTAAGGCTGGGAATAGAACACGATTGGGAGACACCACAAAGCAGGCGAAGCTGCCAGAGGAGGTAGGAGGAGGAGGAGGGCACTCAACAGGAGGCCATATCCACCGAGGGTCTTCAGGGAACACTTCTTCTATCCTTAACATGACTGAGGAGCAATGTATGAGTCGCCTTCGCTTTACCAAGGCTACGCCACCTGCTCCAGGCTCAACTACAGCCTCAACCCAGGGCATGAACAGCACAGCCTGTGGCTGTCAAGGTCACCGTCGCCCTCAACTTTTATGCAACGGCCTCCTTTCAGGCTGCAACAGGTGACATTAGCAACATCTCCCAGTTTGCAGTGCACCAATGTATCAGGGAGGTCACCGAATCTCTATACACCAAAAAAAACACTTACATCTCCTTCCCTATCTCACACCAAGTCCCGTTCACCCATCACCCCTGCTGCTCACTGACCTACATTGGCTCCTGGTCTGGCAATGCCTCGATTTTAAAATTATCATCCTTGTTTTCAAACCTCTACATGGTCTTGCCCCTCCCTATCTCTGTAACCTCCTCCAGCCCTACAACCCTCCGAGATCTCCGCGCTCCTCCAATTCTGGCCTCCTGAGCATCCCTAATTTCCATCGCTCCACCATTGGTGGCTGTGCCTTCAGCGGCCAAGGCCCCAACCACTGGAATTCCCTCCCTAAACCTCTCCGCCTCTCTACCTCTCTCTCCTCTTTTAAGACGCTTCTTAAAACCTACCTCTTTGACCAAGCTTTTGGTCAACTGCCCTAATAGCTCCTTATGTGGCTCGGCATCAAATTTTGTTTGATAACGCTCCTGCGATGCATCTTGAGACATTTAATAACTACATTAAATGCAAGTTGTTATTGCTGTTGTTGTTATTGACAGAGTGAAGCAGGATGAACGAGCTCGAGGAATTGTCCGCATGGTGGACACTGCGTTACGTGTTCCACATCAGCACCCTGGAATATTTACCAATCGGAAGGCATGCCACTCCCTCAACGTACAACTGGTTTGAAACGGTGGCAGGCGGGCGGGCCTGCGAGGGATGAGGCGGCTGAGCAGTGGCGGTTAAAAATGGTTCCGAGACCAGGTAGGCCTCAGAGCAGCGGCGGCATGTGGGTGGACATGCGAGGGATGAGGCAACTGAGCGGCGGTGGTTAAAAGCGGCTCCGAGACCAGGCAGGCCTCAGAGCAGTGGCGGCAGGCGAGCACACCTGCGAGGGACGAGGCGGCTGAGCGGCGACGGTTTAAAAGCGGCTCCGAGACCAGGTAGGCCTCAGAGCAGCGGCGGCAGGCGGGCGGACCTGCGAGGGACGAGGCGGCTGAGCAGCGGCGGTATAAAAGCGGCGCCGAGACCAGGCAGGCTTACTAATCTGCAGTCTCCGAGCTTAGAGGGAGGGAGAGAAGTAAAAAGTAATCGGAGTGTGACGTCACTAGAAAGCAGGTAAGTGATTGGTTGGTGAGTATTTCTCTCTTTTTAAACTTTAACTCTGTGGCTTATGTTGGATCCGTGGTTCAGTGGATATGCTATTATTAAATAATCACACGGATGCTGTACATTCACAAATAACAGGTCTTTACTGGAGGAGGGTAGTTTCTAGACTGGGGGTACAGAGGCATGCGCAAAGCTTATATACCGGTGTGGTCACTGACGGTACTACAGTATACAGGAGCTGTAAAAGTAGTTCTGACTTAAAGGCACATACACTACAATTCCTCCCCTTTTAGATTAGTAATACCCCTAATATTCAAATAACAATTAACATTTCAACATGTACATTAAACAACAAAAGTCCATTTATAGATTCAGTCTTTGGGGCGGCTTCCTGACCCTTTCGTGATAGTGCCTTTCCAGAGGTTCTTGTTCTTGGTGCAGAGGCGATTCTGACCCCTTTTCATCGGGTAGTTCATCGGGTTCCACTGCTACTGGGTCTGAGGTAGATGCTACCGGTATGTCGGTTTCATCCCCAGGTACTCGAGACATGGGGTTGACGCGTTCCTGTGACGCTAAGATCTGATCGACGTGGCGTCTCACAATGTTCTCCCCGACATCCACTGTGTACATTAATGGCCCCTGCCTTGTACATATCGTTCCGGGTTGCCACTTCTCTGTTCGATAGTCACGGGCCAAGACTGGTTGCCCTACATTGAAGCTCCTTGTCGGCTTCTCATTGATGTGCTGGAATTTTTTGTCCTCAACATTTCTTCGCACATTTGGTCTGAGCAAGTCCAGACGAGATCTCAACCTTCGGTTAAATAACATCATGGCCGGGGTCTGGTTGGTAACTGCATGTGTCGCGTTTCGGTAGGCTAATAAGAAATTGTCTATCTTATGCTGTAGTGGAATTTCATCGTCGCACATGGCCTTTATCGCCTTCTTAAAGGTTTGTACGAACCTCTCAGCCAATCCATTTGTGGCTGGATGATACGGGGCAGATGTGTAATGCCTTACCCCATTCCTTTTCATGAATTTTTGGAACTCGTCGGACACAAACTGTCGTCCAACATCAGAGCAAACCTGCTCTGGCAAACCGTTCCAGGCAAATATGGTCCGTAGGACTGCAATCATTTTCTCTGTAGTGGTTGAAGACATTTTTATCACCTCAGGCCACTTTGAATGAGCATCCACTGCTATTAAGAACATTGAGTCCATGAATGGACCAGCGAAATCAATATGCACCCGTTGCCATGGAGAGGAGGGCCACTCCCATGGGTGTAGAGGGGCATGTGGTGGTGCATTTTGGACCTTCTGGCATCCTAAGCAGCTCTTACTTAGGTCTTCGATTTGTTGATCGACTCCCGGCCACCACACATAAGCCCTAGCAAGGCTTTTCATTTTCACGCCCCCCAGATGACCTTCATGTAGTTCCTTTAGCACTCTCTCCCTTAACTTGGGTGGAATCACCACTCTGGATCCACACATCACTGTCCCCTGGCATACTGACAGCTGTTCTCTTCTGGATGAGAATGCTGGCAACAGTGAGTTGCCATGTGTTGGCCATCCCCTCACCATCAATTCATATACCCGTGACAGCGTCGGACCATTGCGGGTCTCCTTCTCTATATCCGCGTTTGTTACTGGCAATCGTTCAATTATTGACGAATAAAATATCTCGATAGGGTCCACTGCTGGTGCTTCCTCCACAGTAGGCAGTGGCAGGCACGATAGCCCATCAGCGTTCCCATGCTGTTTCGTGCCTTTATATTCTATTTCATATTGATTCGCCCCTAGAAACAGGGACTATCTTTGTAACCGCTGTGCAGTCATCACTGGAACGCCCTTCTTAGGATTAAAGATGGAGACAAATGGTTGGTGGTCAGTCAGCAAGGTGAACTTCTGCCCATGCAGATAGTGGTTGAATTTTTTTACTCCCCATACTAGACTGAGGGCCTCCCTGTCAATCTGGGCGTAGTTGCGCTCGGCTGAGGTTAGTGACCGAAACGCAAAGGCTACTGGCCTCTCCAACCCGTCTGGGAATTTGTGCGACAGCACCGCTCCAATACCGTAGGGTGATGCATCACATGCCAAACGAATTGGTAGTGCTGGGTTGAAATGGGCCAACACCTCTTTTGATGTGATCAATTCTTTACACTTCTGGAAAGCTCATCTACGTTCGTCATCCCACTGCCATGGTACCCCTGTTTGCAGTAGGGTGTTCAGCGGGTGTAATACCGTAGACAAATTTGGTAAGAACTTGTGGTAGTAGTTTACCAGCCCGAGGAACGACCTCAGTTGTGACACATTTTCCGGTGCTGGAGCCTTGACTACTGCCTCAATCTTGTCAGGGGACTTATGTAACCCCTCTTCATCGATGACGTGGCCACAATATGAGATCTGTTTCTGGAAAACTCGCACTTGTGGCGATTAGCTCGTAGCCCATACTCCTTTAATCTGGTGAGCACCTTCTCCAAGTTGGCGAGGTGATCACCGTCATTTTCGCCCGTGACCAAGATGTCGTCCAAATAACACTGGGTCCCTGGAATCCCTTGCAGGACCTGATCCATCGCCCTTTGCCAGATAGCCGGAGCCGAGGCTACTCCAAGCACCAGCCGGTTGTATTGATAGAGACCTTTATGAGTGTTGATCGTAAGGTAATGTTTCGAAGCTTCTTCTACCTCCATTTGCAAGTACGCCTGGGCTAGATCAATTTTGGTGAAGCGTTTACCTCCAGATAGCGAGGCGAAACTATCCTCAATTCGTGGAAGCGGATATTGCACCGTTTGAAGGACTGGGTTCACTGTCACCTTAAAATCCCCACAGATGCGGACCTCCTTTGGTTCCCCAGGCGTATTACTCAATGACCTCTTCATTACAGGAACGATGGGTGTAGCCCACTCGCTCCAGTCCACTTTCGACAGTACTCCTGAACGTTCCAACCCTTCCAGCTCTGCTTCAACAGCTGGTCTGATCGCATAAGGCACTGGTCTGGCCTTCAGAAACTTTGGGCTTGCATTTTCCTCTATTTTAATCGTTGCTGTTATTCCTTTTAGTGTTCCTTGTCCCTCCTGGAACACTTCTTTTGCGTCAGTTAGCATTTTTAACAGTCGTCCAGGTGTGACGTCGTCATCCGTTTTGGCCTCAACCTTCAGTGCCTGTATGGAATGCCAATCTAATTGTATCTTCCGGATCCATTCATGTCCTAGCAGTGGTGGTCCTCCATTTGGCAACACATATATATCCATTTTAGGTATTTCCTGGCCTTTATTTGTCACTTTCACCCTTATTTTTCCTTTGGGGTAGACTTTTTGCCCCGTATACGTCTTCAAGACAATCTCTGTAGCTTTCAAGGGTATGTGTGAAAATAGCTGCTTGTAGTCTCTTTGATTTATGACTGTTAGAGCTGACCCTGTGTCCAATTCCATTTCCACTTGGACTCCATCTATCTTGAGTGTAACCCAGATAGTCTGGTGATCCTCCATTTTGGTTACCTTATGTAGTTTCAGACAACCCAGCTCCTTGCTTTCGGAGTCTGTGTCACTTTTCTGTTCATCTGAACCACTGTCCATCACCTGGTGTACCTTTTTGTACTTCTCCTGTGGAGATTTCATACTGTTGGTTTTCTTCCCAGACCTGCAGACTCTTGCTATGTGTCCTGCTTTCCCACACAGTCTGCACACTTGGTCCTTGAACCAACAATCTTTCTGGTCATGTGTTGTTCTGCCGCAGCGATAGCACTTCCCTGTTCCATAGGACATTTTATTGGTGCCATATTCTTGCGGTCTCCGTTGTATCTCTGCAGCGCCCCTTGCGGCTGCTTTGTGTGATACTGCCATACTGAAAGCTTTGACCAGCATAAGGTCCTTTTCTGATAGAAGCCGTTTCTGGGTTCCTTCACTTTGTAGCCCACACACAAACTTGTCCATTAACGTGTCTGCTAGTCCCGCTCCAAACTGGCAGTGTTTCGATAGCTTGCGCAGTTCCGTTAGGTACTCAGCATTGCTTTCGTCTTTGTGTTGGTTCCTTTTATGGAACTTAAATCGTTCTGCTATCAGCAGCGGTGTGGGGTTTAAGTGGTCCTGTAGGATTTTTGCTATGCTTTCAAAATTCTTGTTTACCGGCTTCTCTCGGGTTATTAGATTTCGCAGTAACCCATAAGTTTTTGCACCCATGGAATTTAACAGAACCAGTGCTTTATTAGCATCTGGCACTTCATTCACCCTGCAGTACACCTCAATACATTCCACATATGTCGCCCAATCTTCGACTTCATTGTCGAACGTAGAGATACTGCCACTCTTCGGCATCCTTGGGTGTGAGTTAACTATCACAAATGGCGCCTCCCGTGCTTCCCCTTCTTCTCCGCTGGCACAAAATGGCGTCTCCCGCGCGTTCCTTCCTTCCCGCACTCGCCCTTCTTCTCCGCTGTGGCTTCTAAAAATGGCGCATCCCGCGCTCTTCCTTCTTCTCCGCGGCTCAATGGCGTCTCCCCTTTCTTCACCACACGGACCCTGTTCAGCCCGTGAGCACTGGCTGTGCTCTGCGCGTTCTTCTTTTTATATTTTTCGACGCCACTCAGTCTAGAACCCGGCTGTTTCTTACCTTCTCTCTCTCCGGTTTGTTTTATTTTTCTCGATGCCGCTCGGTGTTCCACCCCCGGCTGCGCTCTGCGCTCTTCACCCTCTGTCTTGCCCCATCGACGCTGCTCGGCTTTCTCTCCGCCGTCGGTCGGCTCCAGCCGCCGCTGCTCAGGAAGGGTCTGCGCTGGACCTGTCGTCGGTCTCTTACTGCTCGTTGTGGCTGGGGAACCAAGCCCGGCTCTCCACAGCCTCCCCTGCGAAGTTGGATCTCTGCCTGACTGCTGGGCGGTTGCTCGTGGTCGACGCCCGTGTTCCTGGCCTCGACTATTTTTTTTTGTTTTATGTTGCAGTTAGATTCGAATCGACACTCGTCGCCACTGTTGGATCCGTGGTTCAGTGGGTATGCTATTATTAAATAATCACACGGATGCTGCACATTAACAAATAACAGGTCTTTACTGGAGGAGGGTAGTTTCTAGACTGGGGATACAGAGGCATGCGCAAAGCTTATATACCGGTGTGGTCACTGCCGGTACTACAGTATACAGGAGCTGTAAAAGTAGTTCTGACTTAAAGGCACATACACTACAGTTTATAGTTACTAAGGTCTCTCTGGTGTAGCGGGGACTGTTGGTAAACCATTAACTGTAGTGTAATTGGTGGGATTGATTTGATTTAATTTAATTTCAATTAATTAAAGGGTAAGTCATGGCAGGACAGCCCGGCCACATGGTATGCTCCTCCTGTGCTATGTGGGAACTCAGGGACACTTCCTGTGTCCCTGGCAACTATAAGTGCAGGAAGTGTATCCAGCTGCAGCTACTGACAGACCACATTGCAGCACTGGAGCTGCGATTGGATGCATACTGGAGTGTTCATGATGCTGAGGACATCGTGAATACCACATTTAGGGAGTTGGACACACCGCAGGAAGAGGTTGGACAGGCAGAAAGGGAAGGGGTGACCGCAGGCAGGTAGTGCAGGGGTCCCCTGTGGACATCCCCCTCTCAAACAGATACACCACTTTGAGTGCTGTTGGGGGGGATGGCTTATCAGAGGAAAGCAGCAGCAGCCAACTTCCTGGCACCAGAGGTGGCTCTGCTGCACAGGACGGGAGGAAAAAGAGGGGAAGAGCTATAGTAATAGGGGATTCTATTGTAACGGGAATAGATAGGCATTTCTGCGGCTGCAAACGAGACTCCAGGATGGTGTGTTGCCTCCCTGGTGCAAGGGTCAAGGATGTCTCAGAGCGGCTGCAGAACATCTTGGAAGGGGAGGGAGAACAGCCAGTTGTCATGGTGCATATAGGTACCAATGATATAGGTAAAAACTGGGATGAGGTCCTAAAAGCTGAAAAAAGGGAGTTAGGAGGTAAATTAAAAAACAGGACCTCAAAGGTAGTAACCTCAGGATTGCTACCAGTGCCACGTGCTAGTCAGAGTAGAAATAGAAGGATATTTCAGATGAATACGTGGCTAGAGGAATGGTACTACGGGGAGGGATTCAAGTTCCTGGGACATTGGAACCGGTTCTGGGGGAGGTGGGACCAGTTCAAACTGGACGGTTTGCACCTGGGCAGGGCTGGAACCGATGTCCTAGGGGGAGTGTTTGCTAGTGCTCTGGGGGAGGGTTTAAACAAAAATGGCAGGGGGTTGGGAACCTGAGCAGGGAGACAGAGGAAAGGGAAACAAGGATAAAAGCAAAAGATAGGAAGGAGAAAAACAAAAGTGGCAGTCAGAGAAATCAATGGTTTAAATCAAACATGGCCACAGTAAATAATAATTCTAATAGGTCTAAGAGCATTAAAAAAACAAGTCTGAAGGCTTTGTGTCTTAATGCAAGGAGCATTCGTAATAAGGTGGATGAATTGGCTGCGCAAATAGAGGTAAACGAATATGATTTGGTTGGGATTACGGAAACGTGGCTCAAGGATGGCCAAGGCTGGGAACTCAACATCCAGGGGTATTCAATATTCATGAAAGATAAGTAAAAAGGAAAGGGAGGTGGGGTAGCATTACTGGTTAAAGAAGGGATTAACACAATTGTAAGGAAGGATATTAGCTCTGATGATGTGGAATTTGCATGGGTAGAATTGAGAAATACCAAGGGGCAGAAAACGTTAGTGGGAGTGATATATAGACCTCCAAACAGTAAGGCGAAGGTTGGGGATGGCATTAAAAGGGAAATTAAAGGAGCGTGCAGTAAGGGCACAACAGTCATCACGGGTGACTTTAATCTACATATACATTGGGCTAACCAAATTAGTAACAATACTGTGGAGGAGGAATTCCTGGAGTGTTTACGGGATGTCGAGGAACCAACCAGAGATCAGGCCATCTTAGGCTGGGTATTATGTAACGAGAAAGGATTAATTAGCAATCATCTTGTACGAGGCCCCTTGGGTCGGAGCGATCATAATATGATCGAATTCTTCATTAAGATGGAGAATGAAGTAGTTGACTCAGAGACTAGGGTCCTAAATTTAAATAAAGGAAACTACGATGGTCTGAGGCACGAGTTGGGTAGGATTGATTGGGGAATGTCACTCAAAGGGTTGATGGTGGATAGGCAATGGCAAACATTCAAAGACCGCATGGATGAACTACAGAATTTGTTCATCCCAGTTTGGCATAAAAATAAAACAAAAAAGGTGACTCAACCGTGGCTAACAAGGGAAATTAGGATTAGCATAAGATCCAAGGAGAGGACATATAAATTGGCCAGAAAAAGCAATAATCCTGAGGATTGGGAGCAGTTTAGGATTCAACAAAGGACGACGAAGGGATTAATTAAGAAGGGGAAAATAGAATATGAGAGTAGGCTTGCAGGGAACATAAAAACTGACTGTAAAAGCTTTTATAGATGTGTGAAGAGAAAAAGATTGGTGAAGTCAAGCGTAGGTCCCTTACAGTCAGGATCAGGGGAATTTATAATGGGGAACAAAGAAATGGCTGACCAACTAAATACATATTTTGGTTCTGTCTTCACAAAGGAGGACACAAATAACCTCTCAGAGATGCCGGGGAACAGCGTCGGCGGGAATCCTGAGCGGCAGAGCGGGGCTATAAAAGTCCCAGAGACCAGGTAAGGCCTCACAGCGTCGGCGGGAATCCTGAGCGGCAGAGCGGGACTATAAAAGTCCCAGAGACCAGGTAAGGCCTCACAGCGTCGGCGGGAATCCTGAGCGGCAGAGCGGCGCTGTAAAAGGCCCCAGAGACCAGGTAAGGCCTCACAGCGTCGGCGGGAAACTCGAGCGGCAGAGCGGGGCTATAAAAGGCCCAGAGACCAGGTAAGGCCTCAGTGCGTCGGCGGGAATCTTGAGCGGCAGCAACGGGGCTATAAAAGTCCCAGAGACCAGGTAAGGCCTCAGTGCGTCGGCGGGTGTTTGAGCGGCAGCAGCGGGGCTATAAAAGCCCCAGAGACCAGGTAAGGCCTCAGAGCATCGGCGCAAATCTCGAGCAGCAGCAGCGGGGCTATAAAAGCCCCAGAGACCAGGTAAGGCCTCAGTGCATCGGCGGGAATCTCGAGCGGCAGCAGCGGGGCTATAAAAGCCCCAGAGACCAGGTAAGGCCTCAGAGCGTCGGCGGGAATCTCGAGCGGCAGCAGCGGGGCTGTATAAAGGCCCCAGAGACCAGGTAAGGCCTCAGTGTGTCGGCGGGAATCTCGAGCGGCAGCAGCGGGGCTGTATAAAGGCCCCAGAGACCAGGTAAGGCCTCACAGCGTCGGCAGGAATCTTGAGCGGCAGAGCGGGGCTATAAAAGCCCCAGAGACCAGGTAAGGTGTACCAATCTCCAGTCTCGGAACTCGGAGGGAAGGAGAGAGGTAAAAAGTAATCCAAGTGTGACGTCACCAGAAAGCGGGTAAGTGATTGGTTGGTAAGTATTTCTCCCTTTTAAGCTTAAATCTCTTTGGTTTATAGTTTCTAAGGTGTGATATTCACCATCTAGAATCGGGGCAGAGGATATTTAAGAATAATATTAATAAATTTAATTAATTACATAGAATGGGAGATCAGGCGATGTGTTGCTGCTGCAATATGTGGGAGCTGGTGGACACCATTGATGTTCACGGTGATCACATTTGCATTAAGTGTTGGCTGCTCGAGGAACTCCGGCTCCGTGTTGAAGAGCTGGAGTCCGAGCTTCAAACACTGAGACACATCAGGGAGGGGGAGAGTTACCTGGACTCTGTTTATCATGAGGTAGTCACACCAATTAGATTAATTCATTCAGATGTAGTCCGTGGCCAGGGTCAGGATGGTGTGACTAGAAGTGAGGCAGGTACGGGGATCCAGGAGGTAGTGTTGGAGGAGCCGCAGCCCTTGCACTTGTCCAACAGGTTCGAGTTCAAGGCTCTTACTCCCTGTGGGGACAGGAGCAGGGACTGCAGGGAGGATGAGCAACCTGGCCACAGCACCGTGGAGCAGGGGGCCATTCAAGTGGGGGGAGTTAAAAGAAATGTTGTAGTGGTAGGGGATAGTATCGTTAGGGGGATAGATAGAGTTCTTTGCAGCCGAGTGCGAGAGTCCCGAAGGCTGTGTTGCCTGCCCGGTGCCAGGGTTAAGGACATCTCCTCTGGACTGGAGAGAAACTTGGAGTGGGAGGGGGAGGATCCAGTAGTCGTGGTCCATGTTGGTACCAATGACATAGATAGGACAAGGAAGGAGGTTCTGCTGAGGGAGTTTGAGCAGCTAGGGGCCAAATTAAAAAGCAGAACCACAAGGGTAATAATCTCTGGATTATTACCTGAGCCACGAGCGAATTTGGCTAGGACAAATAAAATTAGAGAGTTAAATGCGTGGCTCAAAGACTGGTGTGGGAGAAATGGGTTTTGCTTCCTGGGACACTGGCACCAGTACTGGGGCAGGAGGGAGCTGTTCCGTTGGGACGGGCTTCACTTGGCCAGTGCTGGGACTAGAGTCCTGGCGGATCATATAACTAGGGCTGTAGAGAGGGCTTTAAACTAACTAGTGGGGGGGAGGTTCCTAGAGAGCAAATAATAAAAATGACAACAGAGAAGGTCATAGACTTAGGTAGCAGTGGGGAAATTAAAAACCAGAGCATGTCAGGAAGGGGCAGAAGGTATGGAGTAAAAGGTAAAGTAATAAAAAGGGCAAAAGCAGGAACTAATTGTCACAAAACATCTTTGAAAGTTCTCTATCTGAATGCACGTAGCTTTCGTAACAAAATAGATGAGTTAATGGCACAAATAACTACATATGGGTATGATCTTGTGGCCATTACAGAAACATGGCTGCAGGGTGACAATACCTGGGAATTAAACATACCAGGTTATTTAACGATCAGGAAGGACAGGCAGGAAGGAAGGGGAGGTGGGGTGGCTATGTTAATAAAGGAAGGAATCACTGTAATACAGAGAAATGATATTGGGTCAAAAGATCAGGATAATGAAACAGTTTGGGTGGAGGTAAGGAATAATAAGGGGAAAAAAACACTAGTGGGCGTAGTCCATAGGCCTCCGAACAGTGGCAACTCTGTTGGACGGAGTATCAATCAGGAAATAGTTGAGGCTTGTAATAAGGGAACATCTATAATTATGGGGGATTTTAACTATCATATTAATTGGACAAATCAAATTGGGTAGGGCTGCCTTGAGGATGAGTTCATTGAGTGTATTAGGGGTGGGTTTCTTGAGCAGTATGTAACTGAACCGACCAGGGGGCAAGCAACCTTAGATCTGGTCCTGTGTAACGAGATGGGATTAATTAAAAATGTCCTAGTAAAGGATCCCCTTGGAATGAGTGACCATAACATGGTTGAATTCCATATTCAATTAGAGGGTGAGAAGGTTGGATCTCAAACAAGCGTGCTAAGGTTGAATAAAGGAGACTATGAAGGTATGAGAGCGGAATTGAGTAGAGTGGATTGGGAAAATAGATTAAAGGGTAAGACGATACATGATCAGTGGTGTACATTTAAGGAGTTATTTTATAACTTCCAAAAAATATATATTCCACTGAGAAGAAAAGGGTGTAAAAGAAAAGACAGCCATCCGTGGCTAAGTAAAGAAATTAAGGATAGTATTCGACTAAAAACAAGGGCATATAAGGTAGCCAAATCTAGTGGGAGGATAGAGGATTGGGAAAACTTTAAAAGACAGCAAAAAGTAACAAAAAGATTGATTAAGAAAGGGAAGATAGATTATGAAAGTAAATTAGCAAAAAATATAAAAACAGATAGTAAGAGTTTTTATAGTTATATAAAAAGAAAAAGGGTGGCTAAAGTAAATGTTCGTCCCTTAGAGGATGAGACCGGGAAATTAATGGTGGGAAATATGGAGATGGCAAAAACACTGAATGAATATTTTACATCAGTCTTTACAGTAGAAGACACTAAAAATATCCCAACACTGGACAAACAGGGGGCTAAAGGGGGGGAGGAGCTAAACACGATCAAAATCACTAAGGAAGTGGTACTCGGTAAAATAATGGGACTCAAGGCGGCTAAATCACCTGGACCTGATGGCTTACATCCTAGGGTCTTGAGGGAAGTGGCGGTAGGGTTTGTGGATGCATTGGTAATAATTTTCCAAAACTCCCTGGACTCGGCAAAGGTCCTGGCAGACTGGAAAACTGCTAATTTAACACCCTTATTTAAAAAGGGCAGTAGACAGAAGGCTGGAAACTATAGACCGGTTAGCCTAACATCTGTGGTAGGTAAAAGTTTGGAGTCCATTATTAAGGAGACAGTAACAGGACATTTGGATAATCATAATTTAATAGGACAAAGTCAGCATTGTTTTATGAAGGGGAAGTCATGTTTGACAAATTTGCTGGAGTTCTTTGAGGAAGTAACGTATAGGGTGGATAAAGGGGAACCAGTGGACGTAGTGTATTTAGACTTCCAAAAGGCATTTGACAAGGTGCCACACAAAAGATTATTGCTTAAGATAAAAAATCACGGGATTGGGGGTAATATTCTGGCATGGATAGAGGATTGGCTATCTAACAGAAGGCAGAGAGTTGGGATAAATGGTTCATTCTCAGACTGGCAATCAGTAACTAGTGGTGTTCTGCAGGGGTCAGTGCTGGGTCCCCAACTCTTTACAATCTATATTAACGATTTGGAGGAGGGGACCGAGTGTAACATATCAAAGTTTGCAGATGATACTAAGATGGGAGGGAAAGTAGTGAGTGAGGAGGACATAAAAAACCTGCAAGGGGACATCGACAGGCTAAGTAAGTGGGCAGAGATTTGGCAGATGGAATACAATACTGGAAAGTGTGAGGTTATGCACTTTGGCAGGAAAAATCGTAGAGCAAGTTATTATCTTAATGGCAAGAAACTGGAAAGTACTGAAGTACAAAGGGATCTGGGGGTCCTGGTGCACGAAACTCAAAAGGTTAGTATGCAGGTGCAGCAAGTGATTAAGAAGGCCAATGGAATGTTGGCTTTCATTGCTAGGGGGATAGAATATAAAAATAGGGAGGTATTGCTTCAGTTGTACAAGGTATTGGTGAGACCGCACCTGGAATACTGCGTACAGTTTTGGTGTCCATACTTAAGAAAGGACATACTTGCTCTCGAGTCAGTACAAAGAAGGTTCACTCGGTTAATCCCAGGGATGAGGGGATGGACATATGAGGAGAGGTTGAGTAGATTGGGACTCTACTCATTGGAGTTCAGAAGAATGAGAGGCGATCTTATTGAAACATATAAGATTGTGAAGGGGTTGGATCGGGTGGATGCGGGGAAGATGTTCCCGATGATGGGTGAAACTAGAACTAGGGGGCATAGTCTTAGAATAAGGGGCTGCTCTTTCAAAACTGAGATGAGGAGGAACTACTTCACTCAAAGGGTGGTAGGTCCATGGAATATGCTGCCCCAAAAAGCTGTAGAAGCTACATCATTACATAAATTTAAAACAGAAATAGACAGTTTCCTAGAAGTAAAGGGAATTAAGGGTTACGGGGAGCGGGCAGGAATTTGGACATGAGTCTAGGTTCGGATTGGTCATGGCCCTGTGGGTAGCAGAGCGGGCCCAGGGGCCGTGTAGCCTGATCCTGCTCCTATTTCGTGTGTCTAATTCTGTTAGATTCAGGAGATGGTTCTGTGATAGTGGATTGGCGGTTAGGATCAGATCAGCCATGATCTTATTGAATGGCGGAGCAGGCTCGAGGGGCCGATTGGCCTACTCCTGCTCCTATTTCTTATGTTCTTATAAAGTCTGATGAAAGGGAGGAACTGAAAGAAATCAGTATTTGTAGGGAAATGGTGTTAGGGAAATTGATGGGATTGAAGGCCGATAAATCCCCAGGGCCTGATAATCTACATCCTCGGGTACTTAAGGAAGTGGCCCTAGAAATAGTAGATGCATTGCTGATCATCTTCCAACATTCGATGGAATCTGGAACAGTACCCATGGATTGGAGAGTAGCTAATGTAACCCCACTATTCAAAAAAGGTGGAAGAGAGAAAACAGGGAATTACAGACCGGTAAGTCCGACATCGGTAGTGGGGAAAATGCTAGATTCCATTATAGCAGAGCACTTGGAAAACAGTGACAGGATCGGACAAAGTCAACATGAATTCACAAAAGGTAAATCGTGCTTGACTAATCTACTGGAATTTTTTGAGGATGCAACTGGTAAAATAGATGAGGGAGAACCAGTGGATGTGGTGTATCTGGACTTTCAGAAGGCTTTCAATAAGGTCCCGCATAAGAGATTAGCATTTAAAGTTAAGGCACATGGGATTGGGGGCAAGATATTGACTTGGATAGAGAACTGGTTGGTAGACAGAAAGCAAAGAGTTGGAATAAACGGGTCTTTTTCCAAGTGGCAGGCAGTGACTAGTTGGGTACCGCAGGGATCGGTCCTTGGACCCCAGCTATTCACAGTATATATAAATGATCTAGACAAGGGAACTAGATGTAATATCTCCAAATTTGCAGACGACACAAAGCTGGGTGGGCGTGTGTGCTGTGAGGAGGATGTCGAGAAACTTCTGGATGATTTGGACATGTTGGGTGATTGGGCAGAAACATGGCAGCTGCAATATAACGTGGATAAATGTGAGGTTATCCACTTTGGTGTCAAAAGCAGGAAGGCAGATTATTATCTAAATGGCAATAGATTGGGAGAATGGGAAGTGCAACGAGACCTGGGTGTCCTTGTGCACCAGTCGCTGAAGGTAAGCATGCAGGTGCAGCAGGCGGTTAAGAAGACAAATGGTATGTTGGCCTTCATAGCGAGAGAGTTTGAGTACAGGAACAAGGATGTCTTGCTACAGTTGTAATGGGCCTTGGTGAGACCACATCTTGAGTATTGTGTGCAGTTTTGGTCGCCTTATCTGAGGAAGGATGTTCTTGCCATGGAAGGAGTTCAGCGAAGATTCACCAGGCTGATACCTGGGATGGCAGGAATGACGTATGAGGAGAGATTGGGTCGATTGGGCTTGTACTCGCTGGAGTTTAGAAGAATGAGAGGTGATCTCATTGAAACTTATAAAATTCTGACAGGACTGGACAGACTAGATGCAGGAAGGATGTTCCCGATGGTCAGGGATTCCAGAACCAGGGGACACAGTCTAAGGATAAAGGGTAGGCCATTTAGGACAGAAATGAGGAGGAATTTCTTCACCCAGAGAGTGGTGAACCTGTGGAACTATCTACCACAAAAGGCGGTGGAGGCCAGTTCATTAAATATATTCAAGAAGGAGTTGGATATATTTCTTAACGCTAAAGGGATCAAGGGGTATGGGGAGAAAGCAGGGACCGGGTACTGAATTTGGATGATCAGCCATGATCGCATTGAATGACGGAGCAGGCTCGAGGGGCCGAATGGCCTACTCCTGCTCCTATCTTCTATGTTTCTATGTTTCTATGAAACCACAGGCAGTGCATCATGCAGGCATGTGCCTTGCTATCACGGCAGCAGTCATAACTCTTTCATTCTGTGCCAGTCCTCCGCAGTGCCTTTGTTCCAAGCAGGCTGCCAAGGTACAGGCTGATTATTGGGCAAGAAAGGACATGGCTCACAACTCCAGTTAGGAACCCGCAGATGCACAGCACGCCTCCAATGAGAGCCATGCTGCCACAAGGAACCCCAATGCAGCAAACAATCAACATGTTCAAGCAGCACGAGAGGAGCGGCCGCGGCAGAGCATCGCGAGAGACCCGGGGAGCGGCTAGATAAGAAGCACGAGAGAACCGGCAGTCATAGAGTCATAGGGCTGGATTTTCCTAAGCCCCTGGAGTCGGGTTGGAGGCGTGCGGGCGATAAAAATCGGAGATCCGGGGGTCCCGACCCCATCCCGCCTCCAACCCGCCTCCATGTCAATTTCATAGGAGTCGGGCTGCCCACAAGTGCTGGAACCCAACTCCCAGAGGCGGGAAGGGATTAAAGGCAATTAAACTGCCTGTTAACAGGTAGTTAACAGGTAGTTTTTTGCCTATTCGCGATTTTTATTGCTGGTTTGTGGGCTTCCCGACAGCTGCAAACCACGAAAAGTTTTCGAGGCGGGACGTGGGTCTGAGGTCTTGGAGGGGTTGAGATGCCCAGTGTTCAGGTGAGTGAGGGGTGCAGGAGTGCAAAGGTAAGTGTTTTGCAAGTGTTTAAACTGTTTAAATAAGTTTAACTTACTTTTACTTACCTTTACAGGAGTCCTGCATTCCGGTGTCGGGAGTCGGCTGCAAGAACCACAGAAGCTCCGATTTAAAAAAAAAAATCAGCTTCTTGGTTTCTGCATCAAAATGATTTTAAAGTTATCCTGAGAAAGGACTGAGGCTGAATTAGCAGTTTTTCAGTGCTTGACAGCTTCAAACAGCTGTTAAACACTGATATTTCATCTGCCAAAAGCTTTTGACAGATGAAATGTCAATCTCTGACGTCACCTGTTGCCGGGTGGCCCTTAATTGGCCTGCTGAGCCCACAGGGCGGGCTCAACAAGGTCAATCAGAGGAAAATCCAGTGGGTTGGCCACATCTTCATGGAGGCGGGACAACAAGCCCGAATGTGGGTTTCCCACCTCCAACCCGCCCCCGTAGCAAAATCCAGCCCATAGAGTCATAGAGTTATACAGCACAGAAAGAGGCCCTTCGGCCCATCGTCTCTGCGCCGGCCATCAAGCCCTGTCTATTCTAATCCCATTTACCAGCACTTGGTCTGTAGCCTTGTACGCTATGGTGTTTCAAGTGCTCATCTAAATGCTTCTTGAATGTTGTGCGGGTTCCTGCCTCTACCACCCTTTCAGGCAGTGAGTTCCAGATTCTAACCACCCTCTGGGTGAAAAATTTTCCTCAAATCCCCTCTAAACCTCCTGCCCCTTACCTTGAAACTATGCCCCTTGGTTATTGACCCCTCTGCTAAGGGGAAAAGTTCCTTTCTATCTACCCTATCTATGCCCCTCATAATTTTGTACACTTCAATCAGGTCCCCCCTCAGCCTTCACTGCTCTAAGGAAAACAACCCCAGCCTGTCCAGTCTCTCTTTATAGCTGAAGTGCTCCAGCCCAGGTAACATCCTGGTGAATCTCCTCTGCATCCTCTCAAATGCAATCGCATCCTTCCTATAGTGTGGCGACCAGAACTGCACACAGTATTCCAGCTGTGGCCTAACTAGCATTTTTTACAGCTCCATCATAACCTCCCTGCTCTTACATTCTATGCCTCGGCTAATGAAGGCAAGCATCCCATATGCCTTTTTAACCACCTTATCTACCTGTCCTGCTGCCGTCAGGGATCTATGTACATGCACACCAAGGTCCCTCTGTCCTTCCTAGGATCCTACCATTCATTGTGTATTCCCTTGCCTTGTTAGTCCTCCCAAAATGCATCACCTCACACTTTTTAGGGTTAAATTCCATTTGCCACTGTTCTACCCATCTGACCAACCCGTCTATATCATCCTGTAGCCTGAGGCTTCCCTCCTCGCTATTTACCACTCCACCAATTTTCATGTCGTCTGCGAACTTACTGATCAAACCTCCTACATTCATATCCAAATCATTAATGTACACTACAAACAGCAAGGGACCCAGCACCGATACCTGCGGTACACCACTGGACACAGGCTTCCAGTCACAAAAACAACCTTTGATCATCACCCTCTGCCTCCTGCCACTAAGCCAATTTTGGATCCAATGGGCCAAATTGCCCTGGATCCCATGGGCTCTTACCTTCTTGACCAGTCTTCCATGCAAGACTTTGTCAAAAGCCTTACTGAAGTCCATGTAGACTACATCAACTGCACTACCCTCATCCACACACCTAGTCACCCCCTTGAAAAATTCAATCAAATTGGTTAGACATGATCTCCCCCTGACAAAACCCTGCTGACTATCCCTGATTAATCCCTGCCTCTCCAAGTGGAGACTAATTCTGTCCCTCAGAATTTTTTCCAATAATTTCCCTACCACTGATGTTAGGCTCACTGGCCTGTAATTCCCTGGTTTATCCCCACTCCTTTCTTGAATAATGGTACTATGTTAAGCGATAACCTTTCTTGCCCAATAGGCATTGGTTAGTGTATTTAGTGGTTGGTGTTTTTAGTTGTTAGTCATAGAGTCATAACGGCACCGAAGGAGGCCATTTGTACCATCGAGTCTGTGCCGGCTCTCTGTAGAGCAATTCAGTCAGTCCCATTCCCCTGCTCTATCCCCGTAGCCCTGCAAGTTTATTTCCTTCAAGTGCCTATCCAGTCTCCCCTTGAAAACATTGAGTGGCTCCTCTTCCACCACTTCCATCAGCAGCGAGTTCCAGGTCCTCACCACTCACTGCGTAAAAAACATTTTTCCTCACATCCCCTCTGTATCCTTTGCCCAAAACCTTAAATCTGTGTCCCCTAGTCCTTGTACCACCAACTAGTGGGAACAGCCTTTCCCCGTCTAGCCTATCCAAACCCGTCATAATCTTGTACACCTCTATCAAATCAGCCCTCAACCTCCTTTGTTCTAATGAAAACAAATCCAGCTTCTCCAACCTGTCCTTGTAGCTAAGATCCCCATCACCGGAACCATTCTGGTAAATCTCCTCTGCACCCTCTCAAGGGCCTTCACATCCTTCCTAAAGTGTGGTGACCAGAACTGGACGCAATATTCCAGTTGTGGTCTAACCAGCGCTTTATAGGGGGTGTTATAGTGTTAAGTTAGTGTATTTAGTTTAGTGGTTAGTGTTTTTAGTGGTTGCTGTTAGCTAAACAGTTAAATGGCCTTAAAGCTAAACAAACTGTTTTAAATAAGTGTTAGCTAACATGGCAGGACAGCTGAAGCCCATCGCATGCACATCATGTGCCATGTGGGAACTCCAAAACCCTTTGTGTGCCCTGGAAAACCAAATATATAGGAAGTTCCACCAACTGTTCCAGCTCGAGCTCAGAGTTTCAGAGCTTGAGGGCTGGCTGGCATCACAACAGTGCATACTGGAAGCTGAGAGTTTTGTGGATAGCACGTTTAAGGAGATGATTACCCCTCAGCCAAAGAGAGTTCAAGAGGAGAGGGAGTGGGTGACCACCAGGCAGACTAGGAGGAACAGGCAGGCAGTGCAGTAAAATCTAAATGGTACTATTTTGAGGGGGGTGCAAGAGCAGGGGGACCTGGGGTGCATATTCACAAATCTTTGAAGGTGGCAGGGCAAGTTGATAAGGCGGTTAAGAAAGCATATGGGATACTTGGCTTTGTGTATAGGCATTGTATGCAAAACAAGGAAGTCATGCTAAACCAGTGGTGGGCAAAATACTGCCCGTGGGCTGTATCTGGCCCACCAATGGATTCTGTCCGGCCCGCCAAGGCCTGGCTTCAAGATGTGAATGTCCGCCAAACCTGACCCCGTCCCATGTGATGTCAAGAGGCGGGTCATTGTCTCCGAGGCAGCAGGGGAGTCAACATAGCAACGGGCCTTAGAGACGGGAGGCAAAGCCAAACTTGATTGCATTTTTTGAGGAGGTAACAAGGAGGGTTGATGAGGGTAGTGGGTTTGATGTAGTCTACGTGGATTTTAGCAAGGCTTTTGACAAGGTCCCACATGGCAGACTGGCCAAAAAAGTAAAAGCCCATGGGATCCAAGGGAAAGTGGCAAGTTGGATCCAAAATTAGCTTAGTGGCAGGAATCAAAGGGTAATGGTTGACGGGTGTTTTTGTGACTGGAAGACTGTTTCCAATGTGGTTCTGCAGGGCTCAATACTAGATCCCTTGCTTTTTGTGGTATATATCAATGATTCAGACTTCAATGTAGGGGGCATGATTAAGAAGTTTGCAGATGATACAAACATTGGCTGTGTGGTTGATAGTGTGGAAGAAAGCTGTAGACTGCAGGAAGATATCAATGGGCTGGTCCAGTGGGCAGAAAAGTGGCGAATGGAATTCAATCCGGAGAAGTGTGAGTTAATGCATTTGGGGAGGGCTAATAAGGCAAGGGAATACATAATAAATGGTAGGACACTGAGAAGTGTAGAGGAACAGAGGGACCTTGGAGTGCATGTCCACAGATCCCTGAAGGTAGCAGGACAGGTAGATAAGGTGGTTAAGAAGGCAAATGGGATACTTTCCTTTATTAGCCAAGGCATAGAATATAAGAGCAGGGAGATTATGCTTGAACTGTATAAAACACTAGTTAGGCCACTGCATACAGTTCTGGTCACCACATTACAGGAAAGATGTGATCGCACTAGAGAAGGTACAGAGGAGATTTACAAGGATGTTGCCAGAACTGGAGAATTTTAGCTATGAGGAAAGATTGGATAGGCTGGGTCTGAGGGGAGATTTATTTGAGGTGTATAAATTTATGAGGGGCCTAGATAGAGTGGATAGGAAGGACCTATTTTCCTTAGCAGAGAGGTCAATAACCAGTGGGCATAGATTTAAAGTAATTGGTGGAAGGATTAGAGGGGAGTTGAGGAGAGCATTTTTCACCCAGAAGGTGGTGGAGGTCTGGAACTCACTGCCTGAAAGGGTGGTAGAGGCAGAAACCCTCATCACATTTGAAAAGTGCTTGGATATGCACTTGAAGTGCCGTAAACTGCAAGGCTACGGACCAAGAGCTGGAAAGTGAGATTAAGCAGGATAGCTCTTTTTCGGCCGGCACAGACACGATGGGTCGAATGGCCTCCTTCTGTGTGTAAATTGCTATGATTCTATGAGGATACAGAGGCTGAGGTGGGCAGGAGGAGGCCGGGATCATCAATCCCACTGCACTCTAGTTTTGGTCAAAACACGTAAGCTGTTTCTCAGTGCTTTACTTTTGCCTCGCTCTAAATGAAAGAGTTGCTGCTGTTAAAGTGGTGATGTAACCCCAAAGGTCGGGCCCCCTCTGATTCTGGAGTGTATGGATGGAAACACCAGGGTGGTGTCCAGCCGGGTTTAAAAAGTGCTGAAGGATTCTGTTTACCCGTTTACCTGGGCGTAAGAGTTTTTTTTTAATGCTTTGAGGCTCCTGCCCACCCTCGAAACATTTTGACTTTAATTTCTGGCAGCAGCGCCCTGCGTCTACATGTAACCATGGCCGCACATGCTGCTCCAGGCAGCACCAGTGACGATTTGCAGCCGGGCATAGTCCACAGCAGAACTCCGATGCTCCCAGTGCAACCATCAATCCCAGACCATGAATGTGGTAAAGCTGCAGTCTGGGTCGCACTCTGTGAAAGTGCACAGAATTTCAGACAGATTAACTTTGCAAAAGACTTTCTGGGAGTTTGGGGCTTTTTACTTCATTGGGGACACATAGTTTCAGTCTCATTTGTTGTAGTGACCAACCAACATGAGTGCCATTTTGACTGGTCAGTGTGATATTAATCCCTGTCACGCTGAGTGTGCCATGCATTGGGCCGTTTTACAGGAAGCTCTCAAGTTGGTACCCATATTGCAAAAAGTCTTCAGGCTTCTGTGGGATACATTGAGCCACGGTCCCCCTCCCCACCCCCTGGGGAGGGCCTTTTACCGACGGCAGCGCAGCCCCATAACCAGTGGAATGCGGTGAGTGAAGCAGCAGGGAGGGCACAGGCCTGTAGGAAACACAGCAGCCAATTTGCACACAGCAAGCTCCCACAAACAGCAATGTGATTATGACCACTTAATCTGTTTTAGTGACGTTGATTGAGGGATAAATATTGTCCAGGACACCGGGGATAACTACCCTGCGCCTGATTTAGCGCTCAAATCACCTCCAGGGGTGATAGAGGCAAATTTTGCAGTTGGAGGCGATAATTAGCGCCGGGCGCTAAACTTTGCACCCAGCCAATAGTAGCACCCCAAAATGGGCGATACCGAATTTTTATCCCCAGTTGGGGTCGGGGGGATTTCATTGCAAATATGGCCTGTTTAATTGAGGAGTAGGCATAAAAAAATTAATCCTCTGCTCACTTCTAGTTTCTTTTGCAATTGTCAATGTTAAAAATCAGGAATGCTCTCTTTCATCCTCTTTAATTCAGTTACTATATTTCTGAAACTAAAATAAAAATTCAAAAATACTGGGTTTAAAATATAATCCTGCACATAAAGCTGATATGGCTGTTAAAAAGGCTTACACGATCCTTGGCTGTATAAATAGAGGCAGAGAGTACAAAAGCAAGGAAGTTATGCCAAAGTTTATAAATCACTGGTTAGGCCTCAGCTGGAGTACTGTGTCCAATTCTGGGCACCGCACCAGGATGTCAAGGCTTTGGAACGGGTGCAGAGGAGATTTACTAGAATGGTACCAGGGATGAAGGACTTCAATTATGTGGAGATGACTAGAGAAGCTGGGATTATTCTCCTTAGAGCAGAGAAGGTTAAGGGAAGATTTAATGGAGGTGTTCAAAATCATGATGGGTCTTGACAGAGTAAAGAAGAGGAAACAATTTCCATTGGCAGTAGGGTCGGTAACCAGAGGACACAGATTTAAGGAATTGGCAAAAGAGAATTTTTTTTCCCGCAGGATCTGGAATGCCTTGCATTTTGGTGGTCACCTGTCCTAATATCTCCTTATGTGGCTCGGTGTCAAATTCTGTTTGATAACGTCCCTGCGAAGCGCCTTGAGACGTTTTACTACATTAAAGGCCCTATATAAATGCAAGTTGTTGTTGTTGTTGTTGTGTAGTGGAAGCAGATTCAATAGTAACTTTCAAAAGAGACTTGAAAGGAGAAAAAATGACAGGGCTGTGGGGAAAGAGCCGGGGAGTGGGACTAATTAGACAGCTCCTTCAAAGAGCAGGCACAGGCACGATGGGCCGAATGGTCTCCTCCTGTGCTGTAAGATTCTATGATAGAAAGAATATACTACTTGACTAGGGAACACCAACTTTATTCCCTTTGTGAGGAATACTTGTGCAATGTAATGTAATGCATTGCACTTCATCAGCAGGGCTGGAATTGAATTCAGGTCCCAGAGGTGAAAATGCCTGTATCTAACCCACTCCCCCATTTCCCTTTGTTCTTTGCCAACTATATAACAAGATGGATGTTCCATAATGACCTATTGTATAATTTATTTTTACCTCGAGCAATAAACCCAGAACTAGAAGTAACTGTTTGTGACATAATGTAACAAACTCTCCGGCCAGAATATAAACGTGTATAAAATAGAGGGAAGGGCACACAGTTGATTAGCTGGTTGTCCTTTCACCTCTGATGGGATCTAATTTGAATCCAATCCAGAATGATGTGAGTCCTCTCCTGGCTGGCTGCAAGGGTCTTGTGTGAAATATGCAGCTTCGACCCATTTCCTCGTGGGCGTGAGCCCAAAGCATAAAACTGTGCCTAATTTGGTACTAAATTAATGATGTCATTCAAAGGCAATAATGGTGGCTTGTGTATTATATAGAAATAGGTGCGGTAAGGGTTAAGGGTAAGTAGAGAGAGGTTTACTCTGACACTGCTTGTGCTAACCCTGACCGTGGAAACGTTCGTACCGCTTGGTGGTCTGGTGCAAGCGTTAAAATTCCTTGCTTTGCTAAGCACCAAATATTATCCCATCAACATAAAGAAAGGAAAAAGGGAGATAAGAGGGATCCTAGCTGTACACAATACCTTATATGGCAGTGATGTCTCATCTACGTCATAATCGGTGCCGGACACATCATGTCACCAATCCCTTACAAGGCAGTGAAAGGTCACAAAAATCTAACACATCATAATAGATGCCTCATATATTATAAGCTGTGAAAGATATTAAAACATCAAAAGAAAAGACAAAATACTGGGATTCAAGAAGCAAAAGAAAGGTGAAAGGGACACAATAATGCAGTGTGATAAGCCAAAAAAGAAACCACAAGCTTGTTTTTTACGAAGGCGGCACTTACGACGCCTCAACATATGCAAAAGGGACAGATCTAAAACTTATCGAAGGAGACGCCACATTAGAAGATTACCAAAAAGACGAAGAAGAAGATGTTAAAGGTTGACTATGCCAGATTCATCCAGCCAACTAGTAACATTCTTAATGAATTTTGTGAAGAAAAATTCACTGTTCGTGAAGAGATCCTCTCTGAAATCAGTGCTCTCGCAGCTTTGAATAAACTTCAAATCAAATAAACATTGTCTACCTTGTTTTCAATTAAGTGTCCTGTTGATCCTCATTTACTGATCTATGGTGTAACCATTTATAATCACCTTTCTTGTAACTTTTTTACTCTTTATTGTCTCTTTAATACTATGGGCTTCCTTGGGGCAATACGGAGCCAATAGAAAGTGGTCCACCACATTCAGCTCCTGAGGTGGCAGATCTCAACTGGGAGATCAAAATCAGTAGCTCATGAATCGAGAATGGGGAAAAGAAGAGCCAAGGCTCCTGCTCCTGAATGCTATCCAATGACCTTCACTGGGAAAGTGCACTTGGGGGGATGTTAGAGCTCAGCTGTGACGCCACTGACATGTAATGCATTGTGCGCTGCTGTTCAATCCTGGCCTAAGCTGTCTGGCTCCGGTGGATCTGCAGAGGATGGGGCCAAGACCATGCTTTCAACCCCGCACCTTTGGCAGAAAATATATGTTCACCCACTTGTAAATGGGGAAATGCGGTCTCCAAGTTTTCCGTAATTAAGCCTGATCGAGCACTGGGTGCAAGGACCTGCCTGCCCTGGGTGTTTAACAGAAGAGCCTGTGCAAATGGTCTCAGAGCGTAGCCATACGCAGATCCCATCAACAAGGGGAATTTTTTTTATGTTTGACTGGAATGAAAGCTACTCTTCCGGCTCCGGCAGTCCTGTGTGCATTGAGTGCTGCTGAGGCCATTCAGTTCTGTAATGAATACTATTGGGGTGAAATCACAACATGCAATATTTTATGTCTGTATATTAAATTCCTGAAGAAGTTATGTCGAGTGCAAAGGAGCAACAGATACAAATGATCATGTATCCCAAGCACATCCCCAGCATAGATGCTATCATTCCTCTAAATGTTCAATCCGGTGACATAAAGGATGAGCTCCCCACCACCAGCCCCAAAAAAATGTAGTTAGTGTTAATTGGGCCTTATTCTTGATACTTACATTTGGAGTTTGTCCAGACATGCAAAGAGAAAAGAGAGGAAAAACCAACAAATAGACTTCCAATATCGGGCTGCTGTGTCACCGGCAGTGGTCCCTCGGGTAAATCTTTAAAGGGGTAGGGAAGACGACCGGGAGAGGGGGGGGTGACTGGGAGAGGGGGGGCAACTGGGAGAGGGGAGGACTGGGAGGGGGGGTGACTGGGAGAGGGGGGCAACTGGGAGATGGGGGGGACCGGGAGAGGGGGGGGGGGCGACTGTGATGGGGGGGCGACTGGGAGAGGGAGGGGACTGGGAGAAGGGGGCAACTGGGAGAGGGGGGCAACTGGGAGATGGGGGGGGCCGGGAAAGAGGGGGACTGGGAGAGGGGGGGACCAGGAGAGGGGGGACCAGGAGAGGAGGGGAACGGGAGAGGGGGGACCGGGAGAGGGGGGGGACCGGGAGAGGGGGGACCAGGAGAGGGGGGGACCAGGAGAGGGGGTGACTGGGAGAGGGGGCGACTGGGAGAGGGGGGGTGGACCCGTAGATGGGGGGACTGGGAGAGGGGGGGGGACCGGGAGAGGGGGCGACTGGGAGAGGGAGGGACTGGGAGAGGGGGGGACCGGGAGAGGGGGCGACCGGGAGAGGGGGTGGACCAGGAGAGTGGGACCAGGAGAAGGGGGTGATTGGGAGAGGGGGGGACTGGGGGAGGGGAGGGACCGGGAGAGTGGGGCCAGGAGAGGGGGGCGATTGGGAGAGGGGGGCGACTGGGAGAGGGGGGCGATTGGGAGAGGGGGGCGATTGGCAGAGGGGGGTGATTGGGAGTGGGAGCGAATGGGGGGAGAGAGAGCCGATCGGAAGTGGGGGATCAGGGGGATGGGGAGAGGAGGACAATTGGGAGGGGGAGATTGGTAGAAGGGAGCGATCGGGTGAGGAGGAAATCGGGAGAGGATGGATCGTGAGAGGGGGATCGGGGGAGATCGGGAAAGGGACGTTGAGAGGGACGTTCGGGATAGGTGGGGATCGGGAGAGGGTGCAATCGGGAGTGGGAGTGATCCGGAGGGGTTGGCGGCGTGATTGGAAGGTCGAGATCACAATTGGAGGTGTCAAGCTCCCAATCAGGGCAGGGATGTGGCAATCAGGGGTGGGTGCATCGGTCAGGGGTGGGAGATCAGAAATCTATCTAATTTCTAGAAGGCATTTACAGAGTTCCTGATGAAAGGCTATTAGTTAACCTCAAATTTGTGGAGATTCAGGGAAATTCTTATGTAAAGATATGGGGCTAGATTTTCAGTTGCTTGCGCCAGCAGTTAGCGCCTTAAGAGAAGTGATTTCCGGGCGCTATGCGTGTAGCGCCCGGGCGCAGCGCAGTTTGCGCCCCGCCCCAAATTAAGTTGCCCGTTAGCGCCGGCGCAAAGTTTAGCGCCCGCCCGGATGCGCGCGCAGAAAATGACGTCACATCCTCGTGCAACGCCCTTTGGCCGCCCCGATTGCAAACTTCAGTCGGACCGCCCCATTGTGCGGCGGGCGGCCGGAGCGTTTGGAAAAAGGAACGCAACACAACCAGCGCGGGCCCCGGGGGGCGCTAATTAAAGGGAACGTCCTCTCCAGTATAAAGGCCATCCATTATTTCAGAAAACAGTCTTGTGCAACGCATTTCTGGAGACACAACAAGGAGGATAGCTAACTGGTTTCAAGCAGCAAGAGCCAGGTATTTTTGGACTCAGGCAACAGCGCTGCAAGTGGCCATTTGGAAATTAGAGTGTTTGCCAGGATTTGATGGGGGTTGCATGGGGTGCCAACGCGGAGCTGCAGCTCCATGTCCGTAGGGCTCGCAGACGTATTGTGAGAGGGGCAGCCCTGGCTAGAGGCAGAGGGGGCTACAGGCGTCGGCCACGTAGGCCTTACCCAGTCAGGCTATACCGCCAGCAGCGCTCCTACCTAAACATGAGTGCCGCGCGATGTGTTAAAAGGCTCCGATTCCGGAAGGGGGTGATTGCAGAGATCTGCCACCTGCTTCGCCGAGATCTGCGGCCAAAGCTCAGGTGCAGGACGTCTCTGTCGGTGGAAGTGAAGGTGACAGTGGCATTGAACTTCTATGCCACCGGCTCCTTCCAATACGCTGCTGGGGACATAGCAAACATCTCCCAGTACGGCGCGCATCGCTGCATCCGCCAGGTGACCGAAGCACTGTTCAGAAGGAGAAGCCAATTCATCTCCTTCCCCATGGCCCTGGAGAGCCAGCATCAGCGCGCATTGGGATTTTCCAGACTCGGGGAATTCCCCTTGGTGCAGGGCGCCATTGACTGTACGCATGTGGCTTTGCGGGCCCCTCTGGAGCATGGCGAGCAGTATCGCAACAGGAAGGGCTACCATTCTCTGAATGTGCAGCTGGTCTGTGACCACAAGCAGCGCATCATGGCAGTCAATGCCAGCTTCCCAGGCAGCAGCCACGATGCCTTTATCCTGCGGCAGAGTACTGTGCATGACATGTTCCAGGCACAGCCTCCCCCAAGAGGATGGCTACTCGGGGACAAAGGCTATCCTTTGTGCACCTGGCTCATGACCCCGCTCCGCGCGCCCAGGACCGCTGCTGAAGAGGCCTACAACGAGAGCCATCAAACCACCCGCAACATCATCGAGCTAACTATTGGGGTCCTCAAGCAGCGGTTCTGCTGCCTTGATCGCTCCGGAGGAGCTCTCCAGTATTCGCCGGACCGGGTCTCCCAATTTGTGGTGGTTTGCTGCATGCTACACAACCTGGCTATCCGCAGGACTCAGGCACTGCCACCTGACGTTGGACCAGCACCTCAGGAGGAGGAGCAGGAGGAGCATGAGGAGGAGGAGGAGGAGGAGGAGGAGGAGCAGGAGTACGTTCCCAGGAGGGAGCGACCAGGGCCAAGGGCCGCACGACGCCACCTTATTACACGGTACTTCTAAGCCCCCTGTCAGGGAATGGCCAGGGGCCATGAGGGAAGATGAATGCAGCCGCTCCGCAAGCCCTCAGCCGGCGAAGCCAACAAACACTAAGAAGAACAACCATGGAGACTGCATGAATAAAGATAATTTTTTATTAAACAAAAATGAAAAGCCCTTCCCACATGAATCCCCAAAAACAATAAACGGGCCCCACAAAAAGCCCAACAAACGACTCACTCCCACAAACTGGGGAGGAGCCACTCCACCTTTATTGAAACCGGGCCTCAACGTCGGCCTAACGCAAAAAAAAAGCCCTCCAAAAGCACAACCATGGGCAAAATAAAGATGGCCACCGCCATATTAAAGGAAAGCTGGCCACACCCTCTACTGAGTGGCCCGCGAGGGCGAGACCTTGGCCAGCATTTTGCCTCCCCTGCCCTGCCTGCTGCTCCTTCGCAAGCTCTGCCCAGTGGCTGCTGCGAGGCTGGGGGAAGGCGCCTGAGGCTCAGATGCCCTTCCGCCAGATGCCGCTGGGGGGCGGCCTACACGGCGTTTGGGCCTCGAGGGGCCGTCTCCTGAGTGGCGCGCCTGAGCCTGGCCACCATCAGCTGCAGCCGCTTGCCCTTGACGCCCCAGAGGGGGAATGGCGGCGACGGATGGTGCAATGTGGGCCAGCTGGCGTCTGGGATGCGCTGGCTGGTGCTGTGGCGCGGTGGCACTCGGCCGGGCCCGCACTGCAGGATCCGCAGCAATCAGCCGACGGCCGGCTTGCTGGGATGGTCCAGCGCGGCGCCTGCCCTGGCGATGCCTGCCTGAGACAGCGCGTGTGGCAGCAGTGAGTGGCCCTGTGGTCCTGGTGTGCGCGCGCATCACATCCGCCAGGGTCTTGACGGCATCAGTTAGCATGCGGCCAGTCGCGGCAGTTGCTGCCCCGAACTCGCGCACACTGGTCGCCAGCGACTCGATGGCCTCAGGCATGCGCCCCACCACGCTCATGAGCTCCGTGTGGCGCCGGTCCGAGTCGTCGGCCATCTGATCGAGCTTCCGCACCTCCTCCGAAGTGAAGGTGTCCGGACTGGAGTCGCGACTCTCCCGCTGGGGAGGAGGGGGCCGAACTAGGGGACCCTTGCCGCGTTGGTGACGGCGAGTGTGCCGAGCAGCAGCACTCCCCTCTGATCCTTCCCCCCTTTGGGGGGAAGGCCGCGGGCCACGCGCACGGCTGCTGGGTGGCTGGACGCCACTGGTCCCAGAAGCTGCATTGCCCTGCGACAGTTCCTCCAGGCACTCGTCCAGTGAGGAGGTGTCGAGCATTTCCTCCTCTCCTGCGGGACGTGACTGTTCCCCCGAAGGTCCGGCTTGCTCCTCCTCCTCCTCCTGGTTGGAGGTGCTGTCACTGGCAGCCTCAGGGTCCTGGTCGTCACCAGCTGAAAGCAGGAATGCACAAGAGTAGCTTCAGAGTGAGGAGACGGCGTCAGCGAGGGAGTTAGGACTGGTGGGATTCAGCGCATTGGTGGGACAGTGGCAAAGGAGGTAGCTCGGATGGGCCAGTGCGACGCGAGAGGGCCAAAAGGCGAGGTCCTTACCATTGCCGGGCAGTGGAGGGTCGGATACACCGCACGCTGTGGGGACAATCACACGTGCTCCCATGAGCACACACACGCGCTCCTCCAGCCGAGTGAGCTTCTGCAGCTTGGCGCGGCCACCCCTGGCACGGGCCTGGCGATTAAACGCTACTTTAGCCTGCAAGAGAAAGGACGGGCTGTAAGTGCGCAGTGAAGCCCTGATGTAGTGTGCACTGCCTCCCATGGTGGAATAGCTTGGACAGAGTGAAGCCCTGATGTAGTGTGCACTGCCTCCCATGGTGGAATAGCTTGGACAGAGTGAAGCCCTGATGTAGTGTGCACTGCCTCCCATGGTGGAATAGCTTGGACAGAGTGAAGCCCTGATGTAGTGTGCACTGCCTCCCATGGTGGAATAGCTTGGACAGAGTGAAGCCCTGATGTAGTGTGCACTGCCTCCCATGGTGGAATAGCTTGGCCAAAGTGTAGAGTGCCGAATGGCCATTTGATGCTCATGACTGTCCCAATGCTGCTGGCTGAGGGCTGGCCAAAAGGACTTTCAGGTCCCTTTGCCCATCATGTCAGGTGTACATGCAAGAATGAGGAGGAGACTGGAAAGGCTACTCACCCTCACAATCCTGGTCAGATCGTTGTACTTCTTACGGCATTGTGTGTGGGTCCTGGGGGCCTCGCCGGTGAATGTCACCCTCTGGGCGATCTGCTTCCAGGCTTTGGTGTAGTCGTGGTGGGTTGGATTCCTCCCACTGTCTGGAAACAAGATCTTGCGCCTCACCTCCAGAGCTGTGAGCATGATGTCCAGATCACCCTCTGAGAAGCGCAGGGCACGCTGACGGGCCTTCTCTGGCGTTGCCATGACTCCCTGGGGCTGAGCAGTAGTGTTGAGGCCTCTTTGCAAGGCTGCAGTGTGCAGGGCGTGGCAGCAGACTAATTCGTCCCTTCCCCCTTTAACAGCTGGTCGGCACCACGGGGTCTGCTGTCAGTGCAAAAATGACCGCACCCGTGCTGCGCCCCGCCTGGGCGCTATCCCTCTGGACCGCCGGCTTAGCGCCTAAAGAGAGTAGTGGAACGCCTCTTTTAGCGCTCCACCAACCTCTTAGGGCGAAGCCACTGAATTCCCGGCAACGGGGCGCTACTTTGGGGCGGGCGCTAACTTCGGGCGGGCGCTAAAGCTAGCGCCCCAAAACTGCCTAAACTGAAAATCTAGCCCATGGGGTGAAATACTATAATGCTGGAAAATGGGCAGGGGCACAGTGAAGTGAGATATGCCTGTGCCCGTTCAAAAACGCAGGCAAAACATCAACTTCGTGCTGCCTACTAATTACCATGATTGTAGTGCACAACAGAGCACGGAACGCGCTCCTGACAGGCTGTGTCCTCAGCAGGGGGCCGAAGTTCACATCGCTGAAGCAAGACAAACTTTCCTTAAAGCTAGCCTACTCCTCCACAAGGCAGTCTGCAGCTCTTAAAGGTGAGCTTCCTTCTGCTGATCAAAAATGCTAAAAGTGCTTCAGCACTAACACAAATGGCTCATCAGGCCAGGGAAACGACACCCAGGGTCTCGGATGCAGCACTTGAGCTTTGTGCAGGGGGTCAATACTGGAAGAGCGGTCCTCTACCCACAGGGGGCCAGGAGGCCCTCCAGAAAGAAGGATGTGGGACCTGATCACCGAGGCAATGTCGCCTGGAACCCCAGGACCTGGCTCTAGTGCCCAAAGAAGTTTCATGACCTCAGAGAAGTGGTCAAGGTCAGTGAATACATCTTCAAAAGCCATCTCCTACCAGCTGCATCACTAGCTCACACACTGCTCAATGCATGACCACTCCACACGCAGCCCGCAATCGCTCACGTACCAACAATCTCTACCAAACACAAGGCACACCTCACATTCCTAGCTTCACCTGTTGGAGGAGACAGTGCTGGCAATTCTTGGCAGGGGCATGGCTGAGCCCTTGGCTGGCGGCGGGGCTGAAAGAATACAAGATGCCAGTATCCTCATACATTATCCCCCTTCTCACATTCCACTTCACCCGCATCCCAGAATCTCTTCTGATTTACAAGCTGCACATGGTGTAAGCATGCACCTCTTGCTTTCCCCTCCTCGCCTCATTACATTTCTGCCTCATTTCAGACACTCAAGAAACCCAGCCTGCCAGCCAATGTTTGACCCAGAAGAGGGGGAGGAGAGTGACGACAAAGAAGAAACACTATCACTCAATTTCACACTCCCAGCCACCAGCTCCTCCACTGAAAGTCAGCAGCCTTCCACCAGCCATGCTGTAGCCATTGGGGTAGCACTGCGTAACAGCACTAGGATAAGCAAGACAGTCAGTAAGGGAATGCACAAGGGTGATTACTTGATTCTTTGATTTAATATTGGATGCATATATGGATAAAGTTGGATTGGAAAGTTTGCTTTGTGATGGCTTTTATTTCAGCATTGTGGCCAAGAGGACGCTGTGATGGTCAGTAACAGAGGGAAAGGAAGCTGTGGGACAGATGTTGAAAGGTGAATTGGGGTTGTGTTCACTGGTACCGCAGGCGGATGAATCCATCCCGGATATCCCGGCCAGAAAGGGGCTATCTGGGTTGCCTCCTTCCTTCCACTACCTCCTCTTCCGCTTCCTCCTCTTCTGCTTTCTCCTCCCTCTGCGAGCAGTTTGTCCCCTTTGCTGCCTCTGCTCTATCTCCATGTGAGCCCAAGAGAGACTGCAGTTAGAGTCACCAGGACTGGGAGCAAGTGGTCTTCTTCGAGGCCTTCATTTAAAAACCAAAGCTTTACAAACGCCCAACAGCACTCCCTGCACACTTTAACAACTTTTTAAATGTACTGCACCAAGCCACAACTCCAGTAAAATGTAAGGAAGCCAGTCCAAAAGCAAAAAGCTACACTTAGCTGAAAGTTGTGTGTGTCCCTTTAAGAAGCGCTGGTAGCGGCTCTGTTGTACTGCTGCACGCACGTTCTTCCATGCATGGTTTGGCGAGGGCGTTATTATTAGGAGTGGCGACATCCAAAATCACAGATCGTGCGTCAGTTCAGACATTGCACGCTGAGTGATGTCATGATCTGGATCGTTTAAATATGGGAAGCGAGAGCTGGCAGCAGGAGTGCTGCCAACCTGCCACAAAATGGCGGCTGCCGCGTTGCGCACTGGAAGCCGGCAGAAGCGAGGCGGCCGCCATTTTTTTCCACCAAACCGGCCTTAACAACTGCTGTTAAAGGGTCCAATTTCGTGGCCAACGTATCAAAATATTCGAGCTGGAAGGTGAGGGGAAGAAAATCTAACCAATGGGGCTCGCCGTGAGACGGCCCATTCCAGCAAACTCTGAGAGGCCAATAGGGAACTGGGTAGAACAATGGCCGATAAAGTTTAATAATGACAGATGTAAACTGCTACTCATTGGAAGGAAACACATGTAACTTTGTGAATTGACTTCAAATAGCTTAGGATGAAGTTGAGAAAAAAGCCAGGGGTCTAAGCAACTGCGGCGCTCACATTTTCCAACCAATGCAGACCAGCAAAGCTGACAATGTTGAACCAATAGAATACAATTTAGAGAAAGTCAATGATCAAACAATGGGGAGAGAGCGGGAATATGGTTTTGAGATAGAGGATCAGCCATGATCCTATTGAATGGCAGAGCAGGCTCAAAGGGCCGAATGGCCTACTCCTGCTCCTATTTTTCTATGCTTCTATGTTTCTAACTGTACAGTGGGTCTGGACAGACCATACTTTGAGCACTATATCTGGCCACCGGGGACAGAGGGGAGCTACTCAAACACTGGAGGCAGCACAGAGGAGAGCCACAAAGGCTGAAGCCCGGACTTAAAAGGTCTATTTTGAGGAAAGACTGGCGAAACATAGGCTTTTCATCCCGAGAGGTAATCTTTTAGAGGCGGACGAGACTGTTAATGGTATGGTAAAGGTAAATCCAATTTTAATTAAACGGTAAGAACAGACTCAGATGTCTGCCTGCACATTGATAGGTGTCACGTGATCAGACGTCACGTGATCAGACCTTCAGGAATGCCTCCAACCAGATTTGGCAAATCTATGACACATAAACTTGATTGTACTCAACAATCCACTGGTGAGAAGTATATATTGGAAGCGTAAATATGCTTTTGTGAGTTTTAACCCCATTGTGTAGGCCTGGAGGATAAACTATAGTAGCTTTAGACAACAATACCTTATAAGGCAATGATACGCGCTCATATCACAATCAACACTGAGCGCCTCGTGGTTAATGTCAAATATGAACCTTACAAGGCAGTGGAAAACTGCAAAATCACGACGACACCACAATAGGCCAGACCTATGAAAAAACTAAAAAACTGGAAATTGCAACATTTAGAAAAGAAAGTCAGTGGTTAAACTCTGAACCATGGAGCGGTGTGGGCGCAAGCGCAGGCGCAGGCGCAGAAATGCGGGCAAGCCGAAGAAGCGGCCGTGCAAGCAAAGATCGAGTACTATTGTCAGAGCCCATCTTGTTCATCGCAGAAGAGCTGCAAGACGTTGAGCTCATTAAGAAGCTACAATAGACCAAAGAAGAAATAGTGAGAACCATGTTTGAGCTGAGCTAACAAGTGCTCTGAAAATGTGCACAAGGCCGACTTGTACTTGAAGGGAACTATATTTGAATGCAACTTCGCTACTTCACACCCATGTTCACTGATTCAAATTGAATAAAACACTTACAAGTACTTGGGACTTGAAAGAACTAAAATATTGTGTATGGCTTAGAAGTTTTTTTTTCAGGTGTAAGGTTTAACTATAATTTTTGTTTCCATCTTGACTGTGCAAGCTGATCAAGCAAGAATGCTGCGGCCACTGGAAAAGCACGCTAGTCTTTTGAGTAACCAAGGGTTATTCAATAGCCCCCCTCTGAACAGGCACCCCTGACAATACAGTACTCCCTCAGTACTGCACTAACCAGGGTGGCAGCCTAGTTTATTATGATGAGGGGCAGAAGTGCTACTGGCCGATTGTACACCATCAGCGCCACTTAGATTATTGCCTCATAATTGCTGCTATCATATCACCTTGCAACGCTAAAGAGAATTAGGACAAGTAGATACAAATTCAAACTGGTAACTGATGTCAAGGAGTTCTTCAGACAAATAGTGATCAATATATGGATGGACTTCTAGTTTGCAAAGGTGAAATGAATTTAAATGGACCAAATGACCTATCCTAGACCCATCATGTTGAAAGGTGTTATGGAGACATATTCACCCTACTAAACTAAACTAACTCAAAAGAATAGGGAAGGCCATTCAGCTCATCTTAAATAAACCATTAAAACCCTACAGTTCCACCCATTGCAGCATCCAGCGTTTTTACCTCCACTACTTTATCTGGGAGTCCATTCTGTGCATTGATTACTCTTTATGTGAAGAATCTACAGATACTAGCCCGAAATTTACCTTTTCCCAGTTTGAACCTTGTCCTTCTCGCCCAGTTTAATGTAATATTCTGGATTTATATTTTCCATTCCCTTAACTATCTTATATACCTCGAGAAGGTCATCTCGCAGATGCCTTCTTTCTAGGATGCAAAGATAACTTTCTCCAGTCTTTCCTTGTAACTCAGATTGCATTAGCAATCAGAAACTTGGCCCTTCTCTGCACCACCTCCAGTGTATGAATTTCTCTATTTCTGGAAAGCAGAACTGGTTTCAGCATGTAAGTTGTGGTCTGACCAGAGCACTGGTCTCAGTCAGCCTTGGCTCAGTGGTATCGCTCTCACCTGAGTCCAAAGGTTGTGGGTTCAAGTCCCCCGACAACAGACCTGAACACATAATCTAGGCTGACACTTTCCAGCGCGGTACTGAGGGAGTGCTGCTCTGTCGGAAGTGCCGTCTTTCGGGTGTGCCATTAAAGCGAGGCCCCCGTCAGCCCTGACAGATGGACGTAGAAGATCCCATGATGCTATTCAAGTGCAACCTCAAGCTACATAATATCAACGTTAATATAAAAGAGGATGCTGGAAACCTGAAATAAAAACAAAAAATGCTGGAGATACTTAGCAGGCCAGGGCGGCATCTGTGGAGAGAAAAACAGAGTAAACATTTCAGGTCAATGACCTTTCAGAACTGATGAAAGGTCATCGACCTGAAACGTTAACTCTGTTTCTCCCTCCTCAGATGCTGCCCTGGCCTGCTGAGTATTTCCCGCATTTTCTGTTTTTATGTAATATCACCGTTGGCAGCTGAGGATGTCGCATCGCTGACTGAACGAGCCGGCGAGCTGTGATATCTGACAGTGCGTTGATCTCCTGAAGCAAGTGACAGCAGCACAACAATGAGCAGCAGCTTGTCGACCACAGTCTGTGAAACGTGCGAGAGAACTTGCCTCCTCACTCGCGACGGTACTGTCATAAAGACTGATTCACATTTCCACACAATGGTCGCCATCTTTGACAAGGAGTTGCCAGTTTGCAATTTCTTTGATCTAGTGTCTATCTATCCGCTGCTGAAATAATAAGAAGTTAATCACAAGCAGAACTCAGCAATTTCACCTCTGCAAATGAGCCTAAATACAATGCAGATCGGTTTTTAATGACATTGAATTAAATATGCTAGCAAAGGAATGCAAAAAAAGTTAAAGGTTGCAATTTGTTAACAATAACATATGTCAAAAGTCACAGGCAGCATCATGTCTGGGCTGACACGGTCTCTGCTGGAGTTGTCCATCATTTACAGCCTGGAAAAACATAGAAACATAGAAAGATAGAAAAATAGGAGCAGGAGTAGGCCATTCGGCCCTTCAAGCCTGCTCCGCCATTCAATATGATCATGGCTGATCCTCTATCTCAATACCATATTCCTGCTCTCTCCCCATACCCCTTGATGCCTTTTGTGTCTAAATCAACAGCTCCAAGTTCTGTGCAAAGCCCTGGCCAATATTGGAGCCAGACTCCTCCATGCTCCTTGACATTGCCAAGGGACAGTGCACCCCTCGTGGCTACAGCAGGCTTACCATTGCACCTAGAAATTCAGTGTGCATGCCCATCACCCTTCTACTGAAGGCCTCCCTATCAAGGTCCTCATCTGAGTCATGTGCAGCAGAACTCGCTTGTGAACATGCCCTACGAAGAGCTGGCCCCTGAGCTACCCTTTCCCCCTGGCCTTGCTGCAGCCCACTCGTGCCCGGTACCTCACCTTGTGCAGCTCCCCATCTGCATTACCCTCCTACACTCTCCTCCAGTTGGCTCAAGGCCTGTATGAATTAGCTATCTCAAGAGTTGTTTATTCTCACATCCATGAGGCACTGTGGGCCATCAGCAGCAGCAGAATTGTATTCCAGCACAATCTGTAACCCAGCATATCCCTCACTCTACCATTACCACCAAGCCAGAGGACCAACCCTGGTTCAATAAGGAGTTTGGAGGAACATGCCAAGAGCAGCACCAGGTGTACCTAAAAGTGCGGTGCCAACCTGGAGAAGCTGCAATACAGGACTACATGCATGCTAAACAATGGAAGCAGCATGCTATAGACAGAGCTAAGCAATCCCACAATCAATGGATCAGATCAAAGCTCTGCAGTCCTGCCACGTCAGTCGTGAATGGTGGTGGACCATTAAACAACTAACGGGAGGAGGAGGCTCCATGAATATCCCCATCCTCAATGATGGTGGAGCCCAGCACGTGAGTGCAAAAGACAAAGCTGAAGCATTTGCAACCATCTTCAGCCAGAAGTGCCCAGTGGATGATCCATATCGGCCTACTCCTGAGGTCCCCACCACCACAGAAGCCAGTCTTCAGCCAATTCACTCCACGTGATATCAAGAAACGGCTGAGCGCACTGGTTACAGCAAAGGCTATGGACCCCGACAACATCCCGGCTATCATGCTGAAGACTTATGCTCCAGGACTAGCCGCGCCTCTCGCCAAGCTGTTCCAGTACAACTACAACACTGGCATCTATCCGACAATGTGGAAACCTGCCCAGGTATGTCCTGTCCTTAAAAAAAGCAGGACAAATCCAATCAGGCCTATTACCGCCCCATCAGTCTACTCTCAATCATTGGCAAAGTGATGGAAGGTGTCATCGACAGTGCTATCAAGCAGCACTTACTCACTAATAACCTGCTCACTGATGCCCAGTTTGGGTTCCGCCAGGACCACTCAGCTCTAGACCTCATTACAGCCTTAGTCCAAACATAGACAAAAGAACTGAATTCCAGAGATGACTGCCCTTGACATCAAGGCAGCATTTGACCAAGTGTGACATCAAGGAGCCCGAGTAAAACTGAAGTCAATGGGAATCGGGGGGAAACTCTCCACTGGCTGGAGTCATAGCTAGCACAAAGGAAGATGGTTGTGGTGGTTGAAAATCAATCATCACAGCCCCAGGACATCACTGCAGGAGTTCCTCAGGGCTGTGTCCTAGGCTCAACCATCTTCAGCTGCTTCATCAATGACCTTCCCTCCATCATAAGGTCAGAAGTGGGGATGTTCGCTGATGACTGCACAGTGTTCAGTACCATTCGCAACTCCTCAGATAATGAAGGCCCACGTGCAGCAAGACCTGGATGATGTTCAGCTTGGGCTGATAAGTGGCAGGTAACATTTGCGCCACACAAGTGCCAGGCAATGACTATCTCCAACAAGCGAGCATCTAACCACCGCCCCTTGACATTCAACAGCATTACCATCGCTGAATCCCCCACCATCAATATCCTGGGGGGTCACCATTGACCAGAAACTTAACTGGGCCAGCCACATAAATACTGTGGGAACAAGAGCAGGTCAGAGGCTGGGTATTCTGCGGCGAGTGTTTCACCTCCTGACTCCCCAAAGCCTTTCCACCATCTACAAGGCACAAGTCAGGAGTGTGATGGAATACTCTCCACTTGCCTGGATGAGTGCAGCTCCAACAACACTCAAGAAGCTCGACACCATCCAGGACAAAGCAGCCCGCTTGATTGGCACCCCATTAAACATTCACTTCCTCCACCACCAGCGTACTGTGGCTGCAGTGTGTACCATCCACAAGATGCACTGCAGCAACTCACCAAGGCTTCTTCGGCAGCACCTCCCAAACCCGTGACCTCTTCCACCTAGAAGGACTAGGGCAGCAAGCACATGGGAACACCACCACCTCCAAGTTCCCCTCCAAGTCACACATCATCCTGACTTAGAAGTATTTCACCGTTCCTTCATCGTCGCTGGGTCAAAATCCTGGAACTCCCTACTTAACAGCACTGTGGGAGCACCTTCACCACACGGACTGCAACGGTTCAAGAAGGCAGCTCACCACCACCTTCTCAAGGGTAACTAGGGATGGGCAATAAATGCTGGCCTTGCCAGCAATGCCCACATCCCATGAACAAATAAAAACAAACCCCAAAAAACATACAACCCCAAGTTTGAGACAATGGAGGCTGTTGAGCATATTCCAGAACTGTTTGCATCTTTAATATTAGAATGGCCTTCAGTTAATGCACCTAGCAGGGGACTTAGCTAAACAGACAAGGTTGTTGCCATGGCTCTCCTACCGAAGAGGGAGGTTTCTTATTGAAGGTGGTAGCTTTGATTGGCAGCTCAGCAAGCAATGCTTGACACATAGGACCGTCTTCTAATTCTCTCTCTGGACAGAATCTTGGGCACACTGTGCCTGGAACAGTCCCAGAGGTCCCAGGTTCTCTCCAGTCAATATAGAATCAAAGAATCATACAGATCAGGAGGAGGCCATTCAGACCATCATGCCTGTGCCTGCTCTTTGAACAGCCATCAATTAGTTCCACCCCACACTCTTCTTAACCCTAACCATGCAGCCTGTAATAGGAAGATATTAGTGGCAGTCAATTCAGGGGCTGCTGATTTATAAAGTGAGTTTTCCCATAACACAGGGTATATTTCTATTATTTTGATGATAAGAAGAGTAGTGTTAGATCCGTGATTCTGAGAGTATGATGTTTTTCAATAACCATACGGATGCTGTAACTTAACAATAAACAGGTATTTACTGGAGGAGGGTAGTCTCAAGACTGGGGGTACAGAGGCATGCGCAAGGCTTATATACAGGTGTGGTCACTGCCGGTACTACAGTATACAGGAGCTGTAAAAGTAGTTCTGTCTTAAAGGCACATACACTACAATTCCTCCCCTTTTAGATTAATAGTACCCCAAATATTCAAATAACAATTAACACTTTAAAATGTACATTAAACAACAATAGTCCATTTATAGATTCAGTCTTTGAGGCGGCTTCCTGACCCTTTCGGGATAGCACCTTTCCTGAGGTTCTTGTTCTTGGTGCAGAGGCGATTCTGACCCCTTTTCATCGGGTAGTTCATCGGGTTCCACTGCTACTGGTTCTGAGGTAGATGCTACCGGTATGTCGGGTTCATCCCCAGGTACTCGAGACATGGGGTTGACGCGTTCCTGTGACGCTAAAATCTGATCAACGTGGCGTCTCACAATGTTCTCCCCGACATCCACTGTTTACATTAATGGCCCCTGCCTTATGCATATCGTTCCGGGTTGCCATTTCTCTGTTCGATAGTCACGGGCCAAGACTGGTTGTCCTACATTGAAGCTCCTTGTCGGCTTCTCATTGATGTGTTGGAATTGTTTGTCTTCAACATTTCTTCGCACATTTGGTCTGAGCAAGTCCAGGCGAGATCTCAACCTTCGGTTAAAGAACATCATGGCCGGGGTCTGGTTGGTAACTGCATGTGTCGCGTTTCGGTAGGCTAATAAGAAATTGTCCATCTTATGCTGTAGTGGAATTTCATCGTCGCACATGGCCTTTATCGCCTTCTTAAAGGTTTGTCCGAACCTCTCAGCCAATCCATTTGTGGCTGGATGATACGGGGCGGATGTGTAATGCCTTACCCCATTCCTTCTCATAAATTTTTGAAACTCTTCGGACACAAACTGTCGTCCATTATCAGAGCAAATCTGCTCTGGCAAACTGTTTCTGTCAAATATGGTCCATAGGACTGCAATCGTTTTCTCTGTAGTGGTTGAGGACATTTTTATCACCTCAGGCCACTTCGAATGAGCATCTACTGCTATTAAGAACATTGAGTCCATAAGTCCATGAATGGACCAGTGAAATCAATATGCACCCGTTGCCATGGAGAGGAGGGCCACTCCCATGGGTGTAGATGGGCATGTGGTGGTGCATTTTGGACCTTCTGGCATCCTAAGCAGCTCTTAGTTAGGTCTTCGATTTGTTGATCGATTCCCAGCCACCACACATAAGCCCTAGCAAGGTTTTTCATTTTCACTCCCCCCAGATGACCTTCATGTAGCTCATTGAGCACTCTCTTCCTTAACTTGGGTGGAATTACCACTCGGGATCCACACATCACTGTCCCCTGGCATACTGACAGCTGTTCTCTTCTGGATGAGAATGCTAGCAACAGTGAGTCGCCATGTGTTGGCCATCCCCTCACCGTCAAATCATATACCCAAGACAGCGTCGGATCATTGCGGGTCTCCTTCTCTACATCCGCGTTTGTTACTGGCAATCGTTCAATTATTGACGAATAAAATATCTCGATAGGGTCCACTGCTGGTGCTTCCTCCACAGTAGACAGTGGCAGGCGCGATAGCCCATCAGCGTTCCCATGCTGTTTCGTGCCTTTATATTCTATTTCATATTGATTCGCCCCTAGAAATAGGGACCATCTTTGTAACCGTTGTGCAGTCATCACTGGCACGCCCTTCTTAGGATTAAAGATGGAGACAAGTGGTTGGTGGTCAGTCAGCAAGGTGAACTTCTGCCCATGCAGATAGTGGTTGAATTTTTTTACTCCCCGTACTAGGCTGAGGGCCTCCCTGTCAATCTGGGCATAGTTGCGCTCGGCTGAGGTTAGTGACTGAGACGCAAAGGTTACTGGCCTCTCCAACCCATCTGGGAATTTGTGCGACAGCACCACTCCAATACCAAAGGGTGATGCATCACATGCCAAACGAATTGGTAGTGCTGGGTTGAAATGGGCCAACACCTCTTTTGATGTGATCAATTTTTTACACTTCTGGAAAGCTCATCTACGTTCGTCATTCCACTTCCATGGTACCCCTGTTTGCAGTAGGGTGATCAGTGGGTGTAATACCGTGGACAAATTTGGTAAGAACTTGTGGTAGTAGTTTACCAGCCCGAGGAACGACCTCAGTTGTGGCACATTTTCCGGTGCTGGAGCCTTGACTACTGCCTCAATCTTTTCAGGGGACTTATGTAACCCCTCTTCATCAATGACGTGGCCACAATACAAGATCTGTTTCTGGAAAAACTCGCACTTGTGGCGATTAGCTCGTAGCCCATACTCCTTTAATCTGGTGAGCACCTTCTCCAAGTTGGCGAGGTGATCACTGTCATTTTCGCCCGTGACCAAGATGTCGTCCAAATAACACTGGGTCCCTGGAATCCCTTGCAGGACTTGATCCATTGCCCTTTGCCAGATAGCCGGAACTGAGGCTACCCCGAACACCAGCCGGTTGTATTGATAGAGACCTTTATGAGTGTTAATCATAAGGTATTGTTTCGAAGCTTCTTCTACCTCCATTTGCAAGTACGCCTGGGCTAGATCAATTTTGGTGTAGCGTTTACCTCCAGATAGCGAGGCGAAAATATCCTCAATTTGTGGAAGCGGATATTGTACCGTGTGAAGGACTGGGTTCAATGTCACCTTAAAATCCCCACAGATGCGGACCTTCTTTGGTTCCCCAGGCGTATTACTCAATGACCTCTTCATTACAGGAACGATGGGTGTAGCCCACTCACTCCAGTCCACTTTGGACGGTACTCCTGAACGTTCCAACCCTTCCAGCTCTGCTTCGACAGCTGGTCTGATCGCATAAGGCACTGCTCTGGCCTTAAGAAGCTTTGGCCTTGCATTTTCCTCTATTTTAATCATTGCTGTTATGCCTTTTAGTGTTCCTAGTCCCTCCTGGAACACTTCTTTTGCGTCAGTTAGCATTTTTGACAGTCGTCCAGGTGTGACGTCGTCATCCTTTTTGGCTTCAACCTTCAGTGCCTGTATGGAATGCCAATCTAATTGTATCTTCCGGATCCATTCACATCCTAGCAGTGGTGGTCCTCCATCTGGCAATACATATATATCCATTTTAGGTATTTCCTGGCCTTTATATATCACTTTCACCCTTATTTTTCCTTTGGGGTAGACTTTATTCCCCGTATACGTCTTCAAGACAATCTCTGTAGCTTTCAAGGGTATATGTGAAAATAGCCGCTTGTAGTCCCTGTGGTTTATGACTGTTAGGGCTGATCCTGTGTCCAATTCCATTTCCACTTGGACTCCGTCTATCTTGAGTGTAACCCAGATAGTCTGGTGATCCTCCATTTTGGTTACCTTATGTAGTTTCAGACAACCCAGCTCCTTGCTTCCGGAGTCTGTGTCACTTTTCTGTTCATCTGAACCACTGTCCATCACCTGGTGTACCTTTTTGTACTTCTCCTGTGGAGATTTCTTACCGTTGGTTTTCTTCCCAGACCTGCAGACTCTTGCTATGTGTCCTGCTTTTCCACACTGTCTGCACACTTGGTCCTTGAACCAACAATCCTTCTGGTCATGTGTTGTTCTGCCGCAGTGATAGCACTTCCCTGTTCCATAGGACATTTCATTGGTGCCATATTCTTGCGGTCTCCGTTGTATCTCTGCAGCGCCCCTTGCGGCTGCTTCGTGTGATACTGCCATACTGAAAGCCTTGTCCAGCGTAAGATCCTTTTCTGATAGAAACCGTTTCTGGGTTCCTTCACTTTGTAGCCCACACACAAACTTGTCCCTTAACGTATCTGCTAGTCCCGCTCCAAACTGGCAGTGTTTCGATAGCTTGCGCAGTTCCGTTAGGTACTCAGCATTGTTTTCGTCTTTGTTGGTTCCTTTTATGGAACTTAAATCGTTCTGCTATCAGCAGCGGTGTGGGGTTTAAGTGGTCCTGTAGGATTTCTAATATGCTTTCGAAATTCTTGTTCACCGGCTGTATTGATTTCTTTGTGGGTTCAATGACGAGACATTTATGAAAGAGAGTGGCCTAGAAATTGAGTTTTGGCACAGCCAGGGCTTTAGCGCCGGAAGTTAGTGCCGGAGCTAGGTCGCGCTGGTCGGGCCCAAAATTCACCAATTCTGCGCCCAAACGGCTGCCGGCGCTGCGGAGAGCTGTTTGCGCCTGAAACTGGCGCTACGCGCTGAATATCGGCGCTATTCCGGCGCTGCGGCGCCCGTTGCAGTGCGGCAGGTTCGGGAAGTGCAGGCCTCCTCCTTCCCTTAAGGAGGAGCTGCCTGCACCCGGCCGCGGCCCGCGAAAATCTTTTTAAAAATGAGCCCGGCACCTCGGACAAGTGCCGGGCTTGCTTCTGTTCCAGGGGGGGGGGGGGGGGAAGTCCGGGGAGGGAGCTGCGGCCAGGCAGCCGGCGGGAAAGCGGCCGGCCGCCGCGGTGCCTTTAATGCGCCGGCGCAAAGTCATGTAAGACTCTGTTGCCAGAGTCTTAGTTGCGGCTGCCACGGGCGAGGCGGCCGCAACTGAATTTCGGCGCTGGGGCCCGTCGGCATGGCAACCGGGACGCTGCGCACACCGATGACATCATCGGTGCCGGCGCAGCGCTACCGGTCTACCGCGGCGGAAGGGCCCCAGGCAATTTCGGCGCCGGCGCCAATTGCAGCGCTAGGCCCTCTAGCGCCGCAAAATCGGTGCTAAGGGCACTGAATTTCTAGGCCAGTGTCTTTTAATCTATAGCTTGTTCAACTCTTTTAACAGCATTTACAGGAGACATCATGCTAGTGATGCATCTAGAACGAAACTGAAACTAAACTAAACTGCCTTGCTTGTCTCAGTCACATGCCCTCTGCTGGTCAGGCACAAGCAATCAATACATGCAAACATGCTGATAAGGCATCATAATCAAACAGGCAAATACCATCTCTATTTGCTGATATCATTACATCTCCTTTTCTTAAAACAAAAGTATTTTACTTTTAACTAACAACATGTTTTCTTTGTATTAATCTGCATTTTAACTGTAACACTTAATGAACTTACATTATCATTATCATGATCAAGGTTTTTTAACCTTGCTTTGTGTGTTCACATGAAATATGTCAATACACTAGAACTTGAAGAAAGAATAAGATAACATTACTTCCTTCTATAACAATAGTCCTTAAATTTGCTCAATGAGTCTCTCAGGAGGCTTCACATGTCTTGAGGATTTTCTGATTGATTGTCCTTGAATCTGAGTTGTTGCCTCAGATGATGTGTTCTCAGCTGTGTGATCAGGTTGTTCAACAGCATCAGTCTCTTGACCTGCTGTGGCTGGTCCCATGAGAAGATCTTGACGATTTCTTCTCAGAACAGCACCCTCATCTGTCTAAATGGTGTATGATCTTGGTTGAACTTCACTCAGGACAGTTCCCTTCTGAGTCCATGTGTTTGTTTTGTCTTTGAACCTTACTTGGTCACCAGTGTGGAGTTCAGGTAGGTTTTGTGTTCCCTCTGTCATAGTAGTACTTTTGCTTTTCTTTCTGTTGTTCTTTGAACTTCCTCACTTTCTCCCCCTCTTTCGTTTTCAGGAGGTTCTCCGGGATGGGTAGGTTTGACCTTAGCCGACGTCCCATAAGGAGTTGGGCTGGTGACTTACCACACTCGAGCGGTGTTGTGCGGTATACAAGCATGCTCTGGTAGAAATCAGTTCCACTGTCTTTTGCCTTGTACATCAGTCTTTTCACTGTGTTTGCGGGCTCTCCTGGGTCAACAGCTCTGGACAACGTGTCTGCTGTATACATCAGCTTACCCGGTGTGTACGCAACATTCAGTTCATCATAGACTGTCTCTCCTTCGCTTTCCACAACGAGGACTCTCTTTACCAGGTTCAGTCTCTCACAGGCTTTTAAACCTAATATGGCTTGCACATCCTTTGGCACCACGATTAATGCTAGCGTGTGCTCTCTGTCCTTGTGTGTTACTTTGACAATGCATCTTCCTTTCACTGGTATATCAGTACCTGAGTATCCTGTCACTTTCACTTTTATTCCATGTATCTTTGGTCTGGGTCTAATTTTCTTAAAATCAGTCTCTGATATCACATTAACTTGTGCTCCAGTATCCAATTTAAATGGAATGTGTATGTCATTCACTTTTAGTGTCAACATCCAGCCTCTTTCTTCTTTTTTGTTTTCAGACACAACATCTACATAGAACTCCTCTATCTCGCTTTCATCTACTGTATGGACCTTGCTTTGTTGCGCTTGGTTCTTACAGCAACGGGCATAATGGTTGTTCTTGTTGCAACTATTGCATGTTTTACCATATGCTGGGCACTTTCTTGGTGGATGCTGTATACCGCATCGTCTACATGACTTTCGATTGTCCCTTTCATTTTCGTTCGCTGGCCATGCCTCTTTTTTCACATTGGCGCTCGTTTTGTTAAACGGTTTGTATCCGTTCTTTCTCACTGCATCCACGTTGCAGCTATTGTCACTGAACAGCTCCTTTGCCTGCAACTTCACAGTCTCTGTAGCCCTACACAGTGCTATGGCTTTTCCCAGGTCTAGATCTTGCTCTCTTAGCAATCTTTCCCTTAGACCATTATCTGGAATACCACACACCAGTCTGTCTTTTATCAGCGAGTCTGTCAGTCCCCCAAATTCACATGTTTTGCTTCTGTTTCTCAGTTCAGTCACATACTGATCAATAGTCTCTCCCGTTTTCTGTACACATGTGAAAAATCTGTGCCTTTCAAACGTCACGTTACGTTTAGGTATGCAGTAGGCCTCAAACTGTTCCATTATTTTATCTAGCTTCATTTTGTCTCCATCAGCAGCGAATGTGAAGTTATTATACACCTCCAGCGCTTCATCACCCACGACATGTAAGAACATTGACGCTTTCATTTTATCACTTTTCTCGTCAGCTCCGATTGCCGCTAAATACAATTCCACACATTGTTTGAACCTCCTCCAATTTTCAGCCACATTACCTGTCAACTGAAGCGTCGCCGGTGGGTGTAAACCTTCCATTTTTTCACTTCGTTAGCTATTCTCCAATGGTAAGCAACGATGTTCTCTTTTGGCTTGCTAATTTGTGGAGAGCTGATTTAACTTCAGATTTTTTCTCTTCATCTCTTTCAATCACTTCTGACACCATGTATCAATTTCTTTGTGGGTTCAATGACGAGACATTTATGAAAGAGAATGTCTTTTAATCTATAGCTTGTTCAACTCTTTTAACAGCATTTACAGGAGACATCATGCTAGTGATGCATCTAGAACGAAACTGAAACTAAACTAAACTGCCTTGCTTGTCTCTGTCACATGCCCTCTGCTGGTCAGGCACAAGCAATCAATACATGCAAACATGCTGGTAAGGCATCATAATCAAACAGGCAAATACCATCTCTATTTGCTGATATCATTACACCGGCTTCTCTGGGGTTATTAGATTTCGCAGTAACCCATAAGTTTTTGCACCCATGGAATTTAACAAAACCAGTGCTTTACTAGCATCTGGCACTTCATTCGCCCTGCAGTACACCTTAATACGTTCCACATATGTCGCCCAATCTTCGACTTCATTGTCGAACGTAGAGATACTGCCACAATTCGGCATCCCTGGGTGTGATTTAACTGTCAAAAATGGCATCTCCCGCGCTTCCCCTTCTTCTCCACTGGCACAAAATGACGTCTCCCGTGCTTTCCTTCCTTCCCGCGCTCGCCCTTCTTCTCCGCTGCAGCTTCTAAAAATGGCGTCTCCCGCACTCTTCCTTCTTCTCTGCGGCTCAATGGCGTCTCCCGCGCTCTCCCTTCTTCTCCCCGTGGACACTGTTCAGCCCTTGAGCCCTGGCTGTGCTCTGCGCGTTTTTATTTTCTCGACGCCACTCGGTCCTGAACCCGGCTGTTGCTTTACCCTCTCTCTCTCCGTTTTTTTTTCTCTCGACGCCGCTCGGTTTTCAACCCCTGGCTGCGCCCTGTGCGCTTCACCCTCTGTCTTACCCCGTCGATGCTGCTCGGCTTTCTCTCCGCCGTCGGTCGGCTTCAGCCGCCGCTGTCCGGGAAGGGTCTGTGCTGGACCTGTCGTCAGTCTCTTGCTAATCGTCGTGGCTGGGGAACCAAGCCCGGCTCTCCACAGCCTCCCCTGCGATGTTCACTCTCTGCCGGACGACTAGGCGGTTGCTAGTGGTCGACGCCCGTGTTCCTGGCCTCGACTTTTTTTTTTTTACACTGCCCTCCCGGAGCGAATACTCGAAGGGAAATGCAGAGTTGCAGGTAGATTCGAATCGGCACTCGTCGCCACTGTTAGATCCGTGATTCTGAGAGTATGCTGTTTTTCAATAACCACATGGATGCTGTAACTTAACAATAAACAGGTATTTACTGGAGGAGGGTAGTCTCAAGACTGGGGGTACAGAGGCATGCACAAGGCTTATATACAGGTGTGGTCACTGCCGGTACTACAGTATACAGGAGCTGTAAAAGTAGTTCTGTCTTAAAGGCACATACACTAAAAGTAGTAGGGAATTGACTGAATCTATCTGTAAAATGATGTTCCATCCATTCATATCATCATCATTGGTCTGCCTAAGGCAGGTTCTGGCTTGATTCTTCCTTCTCTAAACCACTTTGTCAATTCTCCAAACTATCTCCCATTTTTCAGGTGGTCCAGAGAAGCATCCTTCTTTTCCTTCCTCTAGGTCTTTTTCCTGCCATCCGTCCTCTTAACACCTCTTTCAATGTCCCATTCCCTCTCAGAACATGCCCAATCCAATTAATTTGCCGTTTTTCTGAAGTCAATCAAACTTAGTTTTATCTGTATCATTACCTCCACCTCCTCCTCGTTAATTTCCTTATCTATCCACTTTAATTTCTCCCTGCATCTCTAAACCTACATCTCAAAGCCTGACCACCTCTTTCCTTGCAGCTGATAAGAGCTTTCTAACGTGTCATCTTCCCCTCATCAGCAATATCTTCATGCTGTGGACCTTAGGCCCTTGTCCTTTTTTTCCCTTCTTCTTCTTCTTCATTCACAGAGAGAAGGAGCAATGCTTTACAAATAACATAATTATAAAACATATAGCATGCCACTATTATTCTTGAAACTCTTTCGGAGCTGTACAGTTGTGTTCCCTCAGACCTACCTAGGCACCTGAAGAAACCCAATGGTCAGCTTAACTGTGATTCTTGATGAACTAAGTGCTTCATTGTACATATTCTTCTCTGCTGTTCCTGGATGCCCAGGTGGGGTCATCACCATGGTTACAAAGGGTTGCCAAGTAATCACCCACTCACATGCCTCTGGACGAATAGAGATGGCAGGAATGACGTATGAGGAGAGATTGGGTCGATTAGGCTTACATTCGCTAGAGTTTAGAAGAATCAGAGGGGATCTCATTGAAACTTATAAAATTCTAACAGGGCTAGACAGACTAGATGCAGGAAGGATGTTGCTGATGGCGGGGGAGTCCAGAACCAGGGGTCACAGTCTAAGGATAAGGGATAAGCCATTTAGGACTGAGATGAGGAGGAATTTCTTCACCCAGAGAGTGGTGAACTTGTGGAATTCTCTGCCACACAAGGCAGTTGAGGCCAATTCATTAAATATATTCAAGAAGGAGTTGGATATATTTCTTGAAGTTAAAGGGATCAAGGGATATGGGGAGAAAGCAGGGACAAGGTACTGAATTTGGATGATCAGCCATGATCTCATTAAATGGCGGAGCGGGCTCGAGGGGCCGACTGGCATACTCCTGCTCCTATCTTCTATGTTTCTATGAGTCATAGAGTTATACAGCACAGAAAGAGGCCCTTTGGCCCATCGTGTCCACGCTGGCCATCAAGCCATATCTATTCTAATCCCATTTTCCAGCACTTGGTCCATAGCCTTGTATGCTATGGCATTTCAATTATGTCCGTGTATGATTGAGACACGGACAGCAGGAGTTGAACAAAACAAGTCTTTACTGAAAGGAGTCAATTGGGAAAAACTGAAACTACAGAGGCTTACTAGCGCCTTTTATACAGGGGTGGTCACTGCCGGTACTGCAGTCTGAGACCAGTTATTCTCTTAAAGGTACATACACAACAATTCCTCCCCTTTTAGATAAACAGTACATAACATTCATTTAACAACTAAATGATAACTAATTACAATCACAATTATGGTTGCTAGATACATTGGTTAAGTTTAAGCAATTATAAGTTCAGTCTTTGACGAGGCTTCCTGATTCTGCCTGGATAACGCCTCTTTGGGGTATCAGGTTCCTCTGGCAAGGTTGAGTCAGGATCAATGTCGTTGTTTGGTTCATCTGCTTCCAATATCACCGATTCTGCGGTAGCTGCAATTGGTACGTCGATTTCATTACCAGGTGTACCAGATCGTGGTGTGGAGTTGACGTTTTCCAGTGACTCTAGAATCTGGTCAGCAAGGCGTCTTACAATGCTCTCTCCAATGTCCACGGTATACATGAGAGGTCCTTGCCATGTACAAATCGTTCCTGGCTGCCATTTCTCAGTGCGGTAGTCCCGGGCCAAAACTGGTTGACCTATCTTAAAACTCCTGGTCGGCCTTTCATTCATATTCTGAAACTGCCTGTTCTCCACATCTCTTCAGACGTTTGGCTTAACCAAATCCAAGTGGCATCATAGTCTTCGATTGAAAAACATCATGGCTGGAGTTTGGTTGGTAACCGCATGTGTCGCATTCCGGTAGGCAAACAAGAAGTTGCCCACCTTGTGTTGTAGGGGTATATCTTCATTACACATTGCCTTGATAGCCTTCTTGAATGTTTGAACAAACCTCTCAGCCAATCCATTAGTGGCTGGATGATATGGGGCAGATGTATAATGCTTAACACCATTGTTCTTTAAGAACCTCCGGAACTCTTCAGACACAAACTGTGGTCCATTGTTAGAGCAAATCTGTTCAGGCAGCCCATTCCTGGCGAATATGGTTCGTAAAACTGTGATAGTTTTTTCCGTGGTGGTTGAGGACATTTTTATTACCTCTGGCCACTTTGAATGTGCATCCACGGCAATTAAAAACATCGAGTCCATGAAGGGACCAGCAAAATCAATGTGCACCCTTTGCCATGGAGATGAGGGCCACTCCCATAGATGTAGAGGAGCTTGTGGTGGGGCGTTTTGGACCTTCTGGCATCCTGTACAGCTCTTGGTCATCTCTTCGATTTCTCTATCGATTCCCGGCCACCACACAAACGCTCTGGCTAAGTTCTTCATTTTTACCCCACCCAGATGACCCTCATGAAGCTCATTGAGCACTCTATCCGTCAACTTAGGTGGAATTACTACTCTGGATCCACACATCAAGGTTCCTCTGCACACTGACAGCTGTTCTCTTCTCGGTGAGAATGCTGGCAGCAGTGGTTCGCCATGTGCTGGCCATCCCTTCACCGTTAAATCATAGACCCGTGATAGTGTCGGGTCATTCCGTGTTTCCTTTTCTATGTTTGCATTCGCCACAGGGAGACATTCGACTATGGTCGAGTGGAATAACTCCATTGGATCCACTGCAAGGTCTTCTTCTTCCACTGTCGGCAACGGTAGGCGTGACAATCCATCAGCATTCCCATGCTGTTTAGTTCCTTTGTACTCGATGTCATATTGGTGTGCCCCTAGGAAAAGCGACCACCTCTGCAGCCGTTGCGATGTCATTATCGGTACACCCTTCTGAGGGTTGAAAATGGAGACAAGAGGTTGATGATCGGTTAGTAGAGTAAATTTTTGACCGTGCAGGTAGTGATTGAACTTCTTCACCCCCCACACTAGGCTGAGGGCCTCTCTGTCAATCTGGGCGTAGTTACGCTCGGCAGAAGTTAACGAGCGTGACGCAAAAGCTATCGGCCTCTCTAAACCATCAAGGAATTTATGTGACAGTACCGCCCCAATGCCGTAGGGAGACGCATCACACGCCAGTCTGATCGGCAGTACTGGGTTGTAGTGAGCCAATACTGCTCTTGAAGTGATTAAATCCTTACTCTGCTGAAAGGCCCACTTACAGTCATTGCTCCATTTCCATGCTACTCCCGTTCGTAGCAGGGCGTTCAGTGGGTGCAGGATTGTCGACAAATTCGGCAAAAACTTATGGTAGTAATTCACCAATCCGAGGAATGACCTCAGTTGCGACACATTTTCAGGCGCTGGGGCCTGAACAACCGCTTCAATTTTGTCAGGGGACTTATGTAACCCCTCTTCATCAATCACGTGGCCACAATACGATATCTGTTTCTTAAAAAACTCGCACTTGGGGCGGTTGGCTCGTAGCCCATGTTCCCGTAGTCTAGTGAGCACCTGTTCTAGGTTGTTAAGGTGATCACTGTCATCTTCACCTGTCACAAGGATGTCGTCCAAGTAACACTGAGTCCCCGGAATCCCTTGCAGGACTTGTTCCATCACTCTTTGCCATATCGCCGGAGCCGATGCTACTCCGAATACCAATCGATGATTCCGGTAAAGACCTTTCTGAGTGTTTATCGTGAGATACTTCCTAGAGGATTCTTCAACCTCCATCTGCAAATATGCTTGTGCTAGGTCAATTTTTGTAAAACGCTTCCCTCCAGACAGTGAGGCAAAGATGTCTTCTATCCTTGGAAGAGGATATTGTACTGTGTGAAGGACTGGGTTCACCATCACCTTGAAATCCCCACAGATGCGAACCTTCCTTGGCTCCTCAGACTTATTGCTTAACGTTTTCTTCATGACAGGAACGATGGGTGTCGCCCACTCGCTCCAGTCGACCTTAGACAACACGCCTGCCTTCTCCAGATTCTCCAGCTCTGCCTCGACGGCTGGGCGAATTGTATATGGTACCGGTCTTGCTTTGAAAAACTTGGGAATTGCATTCTCTTCTATTTTTATCGAGGCGGTTATGCCTTTAAGAGTGCCCAGCTCTTGTTGAAATACCTCTTTGGCGTTAGCTAAGATTGTTGACAATCGTCCAGGAGTGACGTCTTCATCTTTTTTACCGTCCACCGTCATTGCATGAATGGAGTGCCAATCTAAGTTTATCTTCCTGATCCATTCACGTCCCAATAACGGTGGTCCACCATTTTGCAGTATGTAGAGATACAATTTCCGTATTTTCTTGCCGTTGTATTCGACAAGCACCCTTATTTTTCCTCTGGGGTATACTTTTTGCCCCGTATACGTCGTCAAGACGATGGATGTCTCTCTCAAGGGTATGTGTGAGAATAGCCGCTCGCAGTCTCGTCGATTCATGACGGTTAGTGCTGATCCTGTATCCAATTCCATTTTAACTTGGGACCCTGCTATCATGAGGGTGACCCAAATGGTTCGGTGATACTCTTTTGCGATTACATTGTGAAGTTTGAGACAGCTTAGTCTCCTGTTCCCGGATTCACTATCGCTCATCTGGTCTTCGGAACTACTGTCTGTCATCTTTTGTACTTTCTTGTACGGATCCTTAGTAGCCTTTTTGTTGTCGCTGGTCTTCTTCCCAGACCTGCAAACTCGTGCAATGTGTCCCATCTTTCCGCATTGCCTGCATATTTTTCCTTGGACCAGCAGTCCTTCTGGTCATGGTTAGTTCTGCCGCAGCGATAACATTTTGCAAGTCCCCGTGTCATTTCGTGGGTGCCGTATTCCTGTGGCTTTTGTTGAATTTCCGCAGCTCCCCTGGCTGCTGCTTCGTATGATACTGCCACGCTGAAAGCCTTATCTAGCGTCAGCTCTTTCTCTGAGAGTAACTTCTTCTGTGTTCCCTCACTCAGCAGTCCACAGACAAATTTGTCCCGTAGTGTATCTGCCAGTCCTGCTCCAAACTGGCAGTGCTTTGATAGCTTGCGTAGTTCCGTAAAGTACTCAGCATTGCTCTCATCTTTATGCGGAGTTCTCCTGTGGAATTTAAATCTCTCGGCTATCAACAGCGGTGCAGGGTTTAGGTGTTCCTGTAGGACAGCAACAATTTCATTAAAACGCTTCGCCTTCGGTTTGGCTGGAGTAATCAGGTCCCGCAATAGGCCGTACGTTCTAGCACCCATTAAGTTTGGCAATACCAATGCCTTTTTCTCATCGGCTATTTCGTTTGCCTCGCAATATACCTCGACTCGTTCCACATACGTGGTCCAGTCCTCTATTGTATGATCAAAGGCAGTGATACAGCCAGTCTTCGGCATCTTGAAAATCTAAAATGGCACCTCCCACGCTTTGCCTTCTTCCCTAATTTAACAAAATGGCGCCTCCCGCGCTTTGCCTTCTTCCCCCGCTGATTAAGATGGCACCTCCTGAGCTTTTGCCTTCTTCCCCGCTGTTGCTAGCGCTGCTTTCCGCGGTTTCCATCGCAACCTGCAGCTCCTCGCGGTTTCCTGCGCGTTTAATATTTCTTTTTTTATTATTTTCCCGTCGTGGAACAACCCTGTGGGACTCTTGCCTCCCTCTTCTCGGGTCTATACACAGCCCGGCTTCGTAGCACCGGCTGCGCCCTGTGTGCTCCACCCTCTCTCTCTCCTCTTCCCGACAACGCTGCTCGGCCCCGTTGCAAGCCACCCGCTCGAGTTCGCGACCGCCGCAGCCCAGGAAGGATCAGTGTACTACCTGCCACCAGCCCAATTAGCTGAAGCACCGTCGACAGGAACCAGGCCCCGCTTTCGACAGCTTCTCCAGCAATCTTCAACTCCGCTAACACAGGGGCGGATGCCCACGGTCGACGCCCGTTTCTACTGCTTCTTTCTTCCTTCTGGCCTCGACCTCTGCTCACTTCGCTGCAGGAATGGATCCCAGGAGGTGGTGCAGACTGTAGGTAAGTTCGTATCTGCTCATCGCCAGTATTATGTCCGTGTATGATTGAGACACGGACAGCAGGAGTTGAACAAAACAAGTCTTTACTGAAAGGAGTCAATCGGGAAAAACTGAAACTACAGAGGCTTACTAGCGCCTTTTATACAGGGGTGGTCACTGCCGGTACTGCAGTCTGAGACCAGTTATTCTCTTAAAGGTACATACACAACAGTTTCAAGTGCTCATCTAAATGCTTCTTGAATGTTGTGAGGGTTCCTGCCTCTACCACCCTTTCAGGCAGTGAGTTCCAGATTCCAACCACCCTCTGGGTGAAAATGTTTCGAGATAGTAGCCTAGAGAAGTTCAAAGGCATTGTGGCACACATTCACATGAAGAATTATATGGCTGACATCACACACCAGCTGAACATTGAGGGCGTGCAAACCTTTCAGTTGAAATATTTCAGTGGGTGCTCAAATGGAGCCTTAATTGCCACGTGTCCCACCTATGGTACCCTGGATCTGAGGAAATCCAACCATTCTGTGATAGTAACTGTGATACCTCCCTGAGCAGCTTAAAGTGGTGATGCCCCGCAGACTGACTAATGTGACTTAGGTCACCCACGGCAACCTGGAAAGTATCTGGTGGCATAAAAATTCAAATCAATGATTACTTTTACTGCCACGGACAGGGCTGATTGAAAATGGGCTGCAGTTTAGGGGTCAGCAGCTAGCTTAACTCAGGTATTGCATCAGGTGGGAAGCGTCTGAGAAGTCAAGGAATAAACTCTCACGTTAGGCCCCCTATTTGCATATGCAAAGAGCTTAACGCCTGCTTCAGGCACAGGCCCTGGACACCTATACTTCATCCTTTACCCATATGACAGGTGGCGCAGAATGTGCGCACGCATGTCGCCCGCTATATTGGAAATCGAGTCACCTATTTTACGCCTGTAAAACGCGCGCGGTGTCAACGAATTAGTAGGCCCAGAGCTCCTAAAGTTTTCCAATATTTTTTAATTTGGCACGAAGTTTTCCTGCTGTAATTTCACTCCTTCTGAGGTTTAAAATGCCTATAAACAACACAAAATACTGTCAACTCCTCAAAACCCTTCACAATCTCCTTCTGCTTTTGGGATGCCCTAATGAAATTGACAGCACCATTTTTAAAGTGGCATTGTTTCATGGGGATGGGTAAGAGGGGTGACCCAGGAGGAAAATGGTGCAGTGGTTGGAGGGCCTGGCCTCTCGCCGGCGCTTACAAGTGGTGGGATGGGCAGCGGATGGGCAACTCAGCTCTGATGTGGAGAAGGCGAGGTGTTATAAGGCCAGGTGTTATTGGCTGTGAGTGTCCGTGCCTCTGTGGGAGCAGCTTAGGTGCCTGCTCGCTCCCGGTTAAGCAGTGCCTCGATTTCAAAATTTTCAACCTTGTTTTCAAATCCTTCCATGGCCTCACCCCTCCCTATCTCTAATCTCCTTCAGCACCACAACCCCCCCGAGATATCTGCGCTCCTCTAATTCTGCCCTCTTGAGCATCCCTGATTATAATCGCTCAACCTTTGGTGGCCGTGCCTTCTGTTGCCTCAGCCCTAAGCTTTGGAATTCCCTGCCTAAACCTCTCTGCCTCGCTACCTCACTTTCCTCCTTTAAGATGCTCCTTAAAACCTACCTCTTTGACCAAGCTTTTGGCCACCTGCCTAATTTCTCCTTATGTGGCTCGGTGTCAAATTTTTTGTCTTTTAATACTCCTGTGAAGCGCCTTGGGACGTTTTACTATATTAAAGGTGCTATATAAATACAAGTTGTTGTTGTTGTTGTTGATAGAGGCTGGGAATCCAGGCGTTTGTAAACTTTGCATCAACAAATCTTCTTTTAGGGGTCTGGGCCACGATCCAGGTATGCCTGGGCTCCTTCGACATAGCGGCTCACCAATGCTCCGCCAGACCAAGATGGGGAATCTCTAAGCCCCCTTGTCCACTGCTGGCAGAAGCAGCAATGTAATGGTGAATGCTGGAGTGCAGAGAGCTGGGAGTGAGAAAGGGTGTTAATGAGCCAGCCAAGAATGGTTTTACCCAGGTGCGGTGGTGGGAGGGTGGTGGGGGGGGTTGCCAGGCTAAGTGTGGTGTATGTAACCTGTTCCACCTTAAGAGAACTTAAGCCTGTTCCACCTTAAGAGATGTACTTCTTTCTCTGGCTGCTGTATACGTAATACCGGTGGTGACCACCGGTATATAAGCACTGTGTAGTAAGATGTATTTCAGATAGTCCTGACCTCCAACCAGTAAAGACCTGTTGAACTTTAATCTTGTAGCCTGTGTGTTATTAATTACAACTAGAACACACAGACTTTACAGTGGCGACGAGTCAGATTCTTACCCTGCGGCAGTTATATCCACGGCGGCTTCGTCCACCGAACAGACGTCGAAGAGAGGTTTCCACCCTCATCACCCTGCTGGAAGACACGTCGCGCGGCAGACATCGAGAAACCAGAGTGCAGAAGACACCCTGAACTCGAAGCCTCCATCAGCGGCTGTCAGCTATCTTCTTTCCACCTCGGTAGTGGGTAAGCCGGGCAGCGACGCGACCAGAAAATCGGCCACGTTGGCTGTACAGACGGGGAGGGAAGACAGAGGAATAAGGGCGGTGAGATCGATCGCGACCGGAGATAAGGGCCGGGCCGCATTCGGGCCGAAAGGCGCAGCGCGGGGACATCGATCGCGGCTGGTGATAAGCGCCGGGCCGCATTTGGGCTAAAAGGCGCAGCGTTTGGGGGCAACTGAAGGCGCGAGAGCCGCGGTGAAGCGGAGACAGCGTCGGGGGAAGGGTGAAGACCGCCAAGCGTGGGAAAACCGCCATTTTGTAGGCGGAGGACGAAGAAAAGAGCACGGAAGCCGCCATCTTGGATAAAAATAAAAATAAATTAAATTGCAACGATGCCTAAACATGGGAACATTAATACCTTTGATAGCGACATCGAAGATTGGGCCATGTATGTAGAACGCATACAAAATTATTGTAAAGCAAATAAAATCCCAGATGCAGAGAAAGCACTAACATTATTAAACTTAATGGGTGCGAAGACATACGGGCAATTGAAACACCTTGTATCACCAGATGAACCGGCGGATAAGACGTTCGAGGAGATTGTTACTGTCCTGAAAAATCACCTAAACCCCACGCCGCTGATGCTAGCGGAATGATTTAAATTTTACAGCAGAAGGCAGCTGAAGGATGAAAGCAATGCTGAATATTTAATGGAATTGCATAAGCTAGCAAAGTACTGTCAATTCGGAACGAGATTGACAGAGGCGCTACGAGATAAATTTGTGTGTCGTTTATTAAAAGAAGATACACAAAAGCGATTGCTCGAGGAGAATGAGCTGACGCTTGAGAAAGCGGTCACTATGGCAGCAGCACACGAAGCCACAGCGAGAGGCACGGCAGTAATGCAGCTACGGTCACCGGAACTCAGTACAAATAAATTGGGTTTGAGTACTGTAAAATGTTATCGTTGCGGAAAGACAACGCACGATCAGAACCAGTGTTGGTTTAAAAACCAAGAATGCAGAACGTGTGGCAGGCTTGGCCACATAGCTAAAGTATGCCGGTCAGGAAAGAAGACCAGCAACAAAAAGTCACCGCAAGGAAAATACATAAAGGTACAAAGGTGACAAAGAACAGTTCGACCGAACAGAAGTCAGATTCAGACGCTAGCAGTAATGAACTGGATAGCTTAAGAGTACACAACGTTGGTAAGGATGCAGATCTCCAGACAATTTGGGTCACCCTTCAGATAGCAGGAGTCCAAGTAAAGATGGAATTGGACACTGGATCGGCATTGACGGTCATGAATAAGAAAGATTACAAAAGGTTATTCCAACATATTCCCCTACGGGATACGGAGATTATATTGAAAACCTACACGGGGCAAAGAGTGTACCCCATCGGAAAGATAGAGGTAAAAGTGGTCCACAAGGGCGAAGAAAGCCAAGTAATGGACTTATATGTGCTACCTGAAGGAGGTCCACCACTACTGGGACGGGAGTGGATTAGAAAAATGAATATGGACTGGCACTCCTTGAAGGCACTAACGGTAGATTCCGGAGAAACAGATGTCAAACCTAAACGATTGTCCAGAATATTGGATGATGCTAAAGAGGTGTTCCAGCAGGGACTGGGAACACTGAGAGGAATTACGGCAAACATCAAGATTGATGAACATGCACAACCAAAATTTTTTAAAGCCAGACCAGTACCCTATGCAATACGACCTGCTGTAGAAGTGGAACGGGAAGCGCTAGAACGTTCAGGTGTACTGTCTAAGGTAGATTGGAGTGAGTGGGCTACGCCCATTGTTCCCGTTATGAAACGTCCTTCGAGCAACAAGCCAGGAGAACCAGGGAAGGTTCGCATCTGTGGAGATTTCAAAATCACCGTTAATCCGGTGCTTCACGCGGTGCAGTATCCTCTTCCGCGGATTGAGGATATTTTTGCTTCGTTGTCTGGAGGGAGACACTTCACCAAGATAGACCTGGCGCAGGCGTACTTGCAGATGGAGGTTGAAGAAGAGTCACGCCAATACCTCACGATCAACACGCATCGAGGTTTGTACCGGTACAATAGACTGGTTATTGGAGTGGCATCGGCTCCAGCAATTTGGCAGAGGGCCATGGAGCAGGTATTACAGGGAATTCCAGGCACACAATGTTACCTGGACGATATTCTGATTACAGGTGATGGTGATGAAGAACACCTCGCAAACTTGGAACTAGTGCTCAACAGACTGAAAGAGTATGGACTTAGAGTTAATCGGCAGAAATGCGAGTTCTTCCAGAAGCGGATCTCGTACTGTGGTCATGTCATTGACCAGGAGGGGCTTCATAAGTCTCCTGACAAGATAGAGGCAGTTGTAAAGGCTCCCATTCCGGATAATGTCTCTCAGTTGAGGTCGTTTCTAGGATTGATTAACTATTACCATAAATTTCTACCAAATCTATCCACGGTACTGCACCCGCTAAACGCTCTTTTACAGAAGGGGGTACCATGGGAATGGAGCGAAAACTGTAAGAAGGCATTTCGCAAAAGCAAAGAATTGATCACCTCAGAGGAAGTGTTGGCTCACTTCAACCCGACACTGCCTATTCGGTTGGCTTGTGATGCTTCTCCATATGGTATTGGGGCAGTACTCTCACACAAGTTGCCAAATGGCACAGAAAGGCCAGTCGCATTTGCATCCAGATCATTGACCTCCGCTGAGCGCAACTATGCGCAGATCGATAGGAAGGCTCTCAGCCTTGTATGGGGAGTGAAGAAGTTTAATCATTACCTGCAGGGCCAAAAATTCACACTTCTGACAGACCATCAGCCGTTGGTATCCATTTTTAACCCTAAGAAGGGTGTTTCAGTGATGACAGCACAGCGTCTCCAGAGATGGTCCCTTTTCCTAGGGGCACATCAATATCAAATAGATTTCAAAGGTACGAAGCAGCATGGCAATGCTGATGGGCTGTCGCGCCTGCCACTACCTGAAGAAGGAGAAACGACGAAAGTTGACCCTGTTGAGTTATTTCATTCAACCATCATCGAGTGTTTACCAGTCACCAATGCAAGTATTGAAAGAGAAACCAGGAACGACCCGACACTGTCCAGAGTCTACGAGGTGACAGTGAAAGGATGGCCAACATGTGGTGATCCTCTGTTACCGGCATTCTCGGCAAGGCGAGACCAGCTGTCCGTCTGCCATGGTACTTTGATGTACGGGACAAGAGTGATTATTCCTCCCAAAGGGAAAGAGTTCTAAAAGAACTGCATGAAGGTCATCTGGGGGGAGTTAAGATGAAAAGTCTTGCTAGGGCTTATGTATGGTGGCCAGGTATTGACCAACAGATAGAGGAGTTGACGAAAAGCTGCGCTAGGTGCCAAAAAAGTGCAAAATGCACCTCCGATCGCACAACTACACCCATGGGAATGGCCTTCAGCCCCATGGCAACGCGTACATATTGACTTTGCTGGTCCATTCATGGACTCCATGTTCCTAATTGCGGTGGACGCACATTCCAAATGGCCAGAAGTGATCAAGATGAATACCACTACTTCAGAAAAGACAATTGCGGTGTTAAGAACAATATTCGCAAGGAACGGATTGCCAGAACAGATCTGTTCGGACAACGGACCACAGTTCGTGTCGGAAGAATTCCAAAAATTCTTAAAGAAGAATGGGGTGAAACATTATACCTCTGCCCCATATCACCCGGCGACAAACGGGTTGGCCGAGAGATTTGTCCAAACATTCAAAAAGGCAATAAAGGCCATGAACGATGATCAGATTCCGCTACAGCACAAGGTGGACAATTTCCTAATGGCGTATCGAAACGCCGCTCATGCAGTGACTAACCAAAGTCCTGCCATGATGTTTTATAACAGGAGGTTGCGGTCCAGGTTGGACTTGTTAAAACCAAATGTGCGGAAGGAAGTGGAAAACAAACAGTTCCGGCATATTAATAGCAAGTCCACTCGAAGTTTCGAAGTAGGACAACCAGTGTTGGCAAGGGGCTATGGAAACGAAAAATGGCAGCCCGGAACAATTCGGGCCAGACAAGGACCTCTGATGTACACAGTAGATATTGGTAACAATGTGATAAGGCATCATGCAGATCAACTGGTAGAATCAAGAGCAAGAGTAGAACCCATGGTTGCGACAGAGACAACTGTGGAAGACGTTAATGAACCTGAAGCATCTACCTCGGCAGGAACTGTACCTGATGATGACGTCCAATACATAGGGAACCAACAAGCAGAGTCACCTCAGCAACAAGAATCAGAGACCACTGAAAGGCGTTATCCAGACCGAATCAGAAGGCCTCCTGAGAGACTGAACCTTTGAACTTTTATACCTGAAGTTATATATGTATATATGTTATGATGTTATGTTAAATGGGGATATGACTATTAAGCTAAAAAGGGAGGATTGTGGTGTATGTAACCTGTTCCACCTTAAGAGAACTTAAGCCTGTTCCACCTTAAGAGATGTACTACTTTCTCTGGCTGCTGTATACGTAATACCGGTGGTGACCACCGGTATATAAGCACTGTGTAGTAAGATGTATTTCAGATAGTCCCTACCTCCAACCAGTAAAGACCTGTGTGCTTTTCTGGCTGTCTCAAGCAGCAAGAGGAGAAGGAGCTGCCAAAGCAAGAGAGTGGAGAGTGGTGGTCTCCTGACCAGGAAGAGGAGTAGCAGATAGATAGATCACCACCTCCACCTCCTCCAACATCTTCAAGCAACTGAGGTGCCTGGAGAGATTGGGCAGAGGAGGAGAAGGAGAAAGGAGGCCTACATCAACAGCAACCGGGGAGAGGCCTTTTCTATCACTGCCTCCCCAAATTGGCCTCCACCTCAGGAGAGAGGGGAGAGAAACATCAGAAAAAAACCACCAACTGTTTGGAAGGAGGGAAGATTCATCTTGTTTGAAACATCTACAGGTGGGTGTTATTTGGGGCACTCTCCCAAGACTTTGTATTTTAGGTGGGGGGAGAAAAGAAGAAGCAAGGCCGGACCATCAAGGGGTGTAGTGTGTGTGTGTGGCTCTTGTTAAAAGCTAGGCCACACACACCACTAATTAGCACCCCTACTATTGCCTGCCCTGGGAGAGCTGGAGCTGACCAGGTGAAGTCTCTAATTTCATTAATTACATCATTAAGACCTGTTGCAGGACTGAGCCTGGGCTTCTCCAGCTTTTTCAGGTGAAGACATTTTCTCCCCCTGCCAGAAGACCATCACCAAAGACATTTAAACTACATCAGAGAGTGCCCCCCTGCCAACACCCACCCACCATCCTGAGTGGCAACACTGCCCTTGTGGTCTCCCTCCTTCCTACCCCCCTCTCTCTCTCTCTATCTCTCTCTGCCTGTCTTTCTAAGGCACCTCAGTCCCATCACCTTTTATTAATTGCCTATTGAGCAGAGGGGAGAGGGCCCCTCCCCCAATCTCATTCAGTAAGGGGAGAGGTGTGTCCTCATTTTAATCAGCTCCCTCTGCTCAATAGAGGACAAAAAAATATATATATTACCTGAGGCCATTAACACCTTCAGGCCTGTGACTTGGGGTGAGTGTAGCCCTGAAAAAAGCACCCCAGAATGGCGACTACATCTTCGCCGGTGGCGGGGCAAGCCAAGACTTATGCGGGAGTGGCAGCCACAGCCACAGCTGCTCCCGCTGCTTCTGCTGCCCCGTCACCATTTAAACTGATAACGAAAAAGCTTGGGGTGAAGAGCTACACTCACCCCACTATGACCATCGAGGCCTGCGTCAAAGCCATGGCTGGGGTTGTCGGCCCCTCAGCCATCGTCGCGGCCTCGAAAATGTACGGGAAGGCTGTGTTCTTCCTGGGGTCGGAGCGGGTGGTGTCCCTGGCCGTCACCAAGGGGCTCACCGTGGGCGGGACCTTCCTGCCGGTGGATCCTCTCGAGGCCACCGCGCAGAGGATTGTCATCTCTAACGTCCCGCCCTATGTTCCCGGTGAGCTCCTCCTTCCCCATTTGCGTCAGCTTGGGGAGGTGAGGTCGGGGATCACGCCTATCCCGCTCGGCTTCCGGGAGGCCAGCCTTCGCCACGTCTTCTCCTTCCGGCGCCAGCTGTTTATCCAGCTGGCGCGGGAGGAGGACACTGACGGAGCGTTCGTCGTCCTCCACGAGGGGACCGCCTATCGCGTCTTTTGGACGTCGGATGGTGTGCGGTGCCACGCCTGCAAGGAGGTGGGGCATATCAGGAGGAACTGCCCTGCCTCCAAGGCCGCTGGATCATCTCGTGCGGCCGAGGCGGGCGCCGCCGCTGCTCCTCCCCCCGGGTCTGCCCGCGCGTCAAGTACATCTGATGCGCGGTTGACGTCGGGGGCCGATGCCACCAAGGCCTCCGGCGGGGGGGAGGGAGCGTGTCCGGTCGGAAAAAGGGCGCGGGGAAAGAAAAAACACCTTAGGGCGGGTCCCCCCGTGGATGGCGAGCCCTTGCCCCTTGAGCCCCTTACACCCGCGCTCCTCGCGGAGTTGACCGGGGCAGATGCGAGCGGGAGGGGCCTCGTGCCCGAGCCTGTGGCCGCAACCGCCGCAGCGGTATTGCCATTACCTGCGGCTGGGCTCGGGCCCGAGGAACCCGACAAACCTGCTCCGCCGGAGGGAGTTGAGGAGGAGGCCTTTGCAGACATGGAGGTCTCCCTCGCTCCCTCCGCGCTAAAAAGAAGGCGCGACACCCTGGATGAGGAGGAGGACCGGGAAGAGGAGGGTCCCTCCGAACAGGGGGAGTCGTCGCCTGCCGCGGGTGCTGCGCCCCCCCCCACCGCTGTCACCATCACCGGCGATCGGCAGGGGTCGCCTGTCCCTCGGGAGGCTGAGGCAGATGTGTCTGTGCAGCACGTGCCTCCCGGGGATGGGGACGAGACCCTGCCCGTGGGGTGAGTCGCGGATCAACCCGCGGCTGAAATAGACTATTTATCGGTGCCGTTACCCCTCGACGGGTCGGGCGGCCTGGGGTCTGGGTCGGGCGAGTTCCAAGAAAGTGAGCTCGCCCAAAGCGGCCCGGTCATTTCCCAGGGGCTGCTCGACCTGGTCGAGGATTTAGCCAAAGACGCCCCATCTGCCGGGTCAGAGGCCGGTGGCGCGGAAGAGGAAGGCCCTCTGGCTGTGTCTCGGGCGCCGGACGTCCTGGGGGAGTTTGGATTTGTGTTCTCCCCGATTTCTCCATTCGATTTGGCGTCTGGGGCGGAGGGGGGCTCCGAACCGCCGCCGCCGTCTTCTGGCCCGGCGCCCCCGGAGGAGCCCGGGGAGAATTCCTCCGCCACCGATCCTGGGGGTGGGATCCGGGCGGAGGCGGGGCCGGCTTTTGCGGCCGAGCCGTCCGCTGCGCACTGCGCGGTGGGCGGGTCGGCCGCTGGTGACGACCCCCTGGAGGAGGATGGGGACTCGGTGATGGGCACGGAGGACGAGTCGGACTCCGGCGCCGACGAGGCGGTGGACGACCTCGTGCCCCTTGCCGAGTCTCCCCTCATTCCCGCAAGGGAACTCCGGGATTTTATGGCCACGTGCCTGGGTCGGCGCGGGAAGGTCCGGCTGGCCCTCGACAGGTGGTCGGAGCTGGCGCTGCTCATTGATTCCGTCCGTGCCGCCGTTAAGACCATGGACGCGGACGAGGGTGTGAACCCACTTGAGCTGCGTCGGCTCAGAACATTTCTCACTGGGCTGCTGAGGAGGTGGCGGCTGACTAGAGGCCGCGCTTCCTCCCCCCGCTAGTTGTAGGTAGAGGTTGCACTATGCTTCTGACATGAAGATAACCATAGCCAGCCTCAACATCAACGGCAGCGGGGAGGCGCGCCGCAGATTCAATAACTTCTCGGTCCTTCGGGACGGGAAGTATGCGGTGTGCTTCCTGCAAGAAACCCACACCGTTCCGGGAGACGAAGCCACGTGGCTCCTGGAGTGGCAAGGAGGGGTCAGCATGAGTCACCTCTCCAATAATTCCAGCGGGGTGGCTATCTTGCTGGCCCCGCATTTTCAGCCGGAGATCTTGGGGGTCAAGGAGCACGTGCCGGGCCGCTTGCTCCAGGTCAATGTTCGCCTGGGGGGCGTGCCGCTCCATCTAGTGAACGTGTATGCCCCTCAGGCCGGTGCGCAGCAAGTGCGCTTCTTTGAAGAAGTGTCCGCTCTTCTGGGCTCCATCGACGTGGGCGAGTGCGTCATCCTCGGGGGGGATTTTAACTGTACCCTCGAGGCGAGGGATCGTACGGGTCCCCCGCGATGCCCGCCAGCGATGGAGAAGTTGAGGGACCTGATCGGGTCCTTCGACTTGGTGGACGTCTGGCGAAATCTTCATCCCGACTCCAGCGCCTTCACTTACGTGAGGCCTGGAGGAGGAGGGTCCAGAATCGACCGCCTCTACATTTCCCGGGCGTACGTATCCTGCATTCCGGCGGCTTCCATGCGGCCGGTGCCGTGCACGGACCACCACCTGGTGTGGGCGGAGCTCGTCCCGCTGCGCGCTCGGGGAGGGTCCGCGTCCTGGCACTTTAACAACCTGCTGCTGGAGGACGCGCGGTTCCGGGATTCGTTTCGTCGGTTCTGGGCCGACTGGAGAAGGAAGCAGAGGGGCTTCCCCTCCTTGAGGCTCTGGTGGGACGTGGGAAAGGCTCACGTGCGTCTCTTCTGTCAGGAGTACGCGAAGGGGTCGACCAAGAGGCGGGAGGCCCGGGTCGGGCGGTTGGAGAAGGAGGTGCTCAACCTGGAGTCCCGTCTCGGTCAAGTCGTCGGGGACTCGGCCCTGCGGAAGGTGTACGAAGAGAAGAAGGGCGCGCTGAAGGACCTGCAGCTCGTCGGGTCCCGAGGCGCGTACGTGAGGTCGCGGATCCAGCTCCTGCGGGACCTGGACCGCGGCTCCCCCTTCTTCTACTCGCTGGAAAAAAGACGAGGGGTCCGTAAGCAGCTCTTGGGGCTGCTGGCCGACGACGGATCTCTGGTCTCGGATCCGGAGGGAATCAGCGCGGAGACCCGTGCCTACTACGGGGCTCTGTTCTCTCCGGATCCGTCCAGCGAGGATGCGCGTAGAGTTTTGTGGGAGGACCTGCCGAAGGTCAGTCCGGAGGGCGCTGAAAAATTGGACGCTCCGCTAAGCCTGGCGGAGCTGACCGGCGCCCTCTGCCAGCTCTCTCGGGGAAAGTCCCCGGGGCTGGACGGGCTGACCGTGGAGTTCCACAGGGCGTTCTGGGACGTCTTGGGGGGCGACTACGCGCGGGTCCTGGGGGAAAGTTTGGCGACCGGGGAGCTGCCCCTCTCTTGGCGCAGGGCGGTCATTGTCCTGCTGCCTAAGAGGGGTGATCTCCGCCTCCTCAAGAACTGGCGCCCGGTCTCCCTCCTTAGCACGGACTATAAAATCTTTGCCAGGGCTATGTCTGCTCGCCTTGGCACCATGCTGGCCCACATGATCCACCCCGACCAGTCCTACACGGTCCCGGGCCGGACCATCCACGACAACATCCATCTGGTCCGGGACCTGGTCCACCACTCCCAGAGGGCTGGTCTGTCGGTCGCCTTCCTCTCCCTGGATCAGGAGAAGGCGTTCGACAGGGTGGATCACGAGTATCTTTTCGGGACTCTGCGCGCATTCGGGTTCGGGACGCATTTCGTCGCCCGGATCCGACTTCTGTACGCCGCCGCAGAGTGTCTGATTAAAGTTAACGGGTCCTTGACGGCGCCCCTTCGCTTCGGGAGGGGGGTGCGTCAGGGATGCCCCATGTCCGGTCAGTTATACGCCATTTGCGTGGAGCCATTCCTACACCTCTTGCGGAAGAGGTTGACGGGACTGGCTCTGCAAGGGCCGGGCGTGGAGGTGGTCCTCTCGGCTTACGCCGATGACGTGCTCCTCACGGTCACGGATCCCGCTGACTTGCGGAGGATGCGGGAATGCCAGCAGATTTACTCGGACGCATCCTCCGCCAAGATCAACTGGGAGAAATGTTCCGGACTCCTGGTGGGTCAGTGGCGGGTGGACTCCCTGCCGGAGGAGTTCAGGCCTTTCGCCTGGAGCACCACGCACCTCCTCTATTTGGGAGTCTACCTTAGCCCTGCCGAGGACGCCTGGCCGGCGAACTGGCAAGAGCTGGAGGCCAAAGTCACCGCTCGCCTAGGACGCTGGACAGGACTGCTCCGAGTGTTGTCCTACAGGGGTCGAGCGCTGGTCATAAACCAGCTGGTGGCTGCCATGTTGTGGTACCGGTTGGTCACTTTGATCCCTCCCCCTGCGTTTGTCGCCAAGATACAGAAGAAGCTCATCGACTTCTTCTGGGACAAAAGGAAGCACTGGGTCTCTGCTGCGGTTCTGTGTCTCCCGCTTAGGGAGGGCGGTCAGGCGCTGGTGTGCCTTCGCACCCAGGCGGCGACTTTCCATCTTCAGACGCTGCAGAGATACCTGTACGTAGAGAATCCTCCGAGATGGTGTGCGCTGGCGACGTTTTTCTTCCGTCAGCTGCACGGCCTCAATTACGACACGCAGCTCCTGTTTGTGAAAGTGGGCTGCAGGCGTGCCGGCCTGCAGGAGCTGCCTGTCTTCTACCAGGAACTACTGTGGGTTTGGAACTATGTCGCTTCCAGGCGGAGCTCTCCCCCGTCAGGAGCGGCGGCTCTCCTTCGGGAGCCGCTGCTCAGGAATCCGCACCTCCGTGAATGTGGGTTCAGGCAGCTGGCGGAGGGTGGGGCTGTGGCTGGCGGTGTGACCAGAGTCGGGGACCTGCTCGATGTCGGAGGAGCGGGCTGGATGGCGCCGGAGGAGCTGGCGTGGCGCCTGTCCTGGGCCAACGTCCGGCTCGCGGCCGAAGCCATCGAGTCGGTGAAAGTGGCACTGGGCCCCGATTCCACTAGGTGTATCGAGGCGGCTCAAGCACGTGGGGCGATCCCGTCCGAGCTTACCCCCGTCCGGATGGAATTCCTTATTGGCGCCCGGCCCCGAAACTCCCCTCGGGAGCCGGCGCCTCACAACTTGAGCCGTCTCGAGGAAATACCCTCCGTGCCTTTTCATTCCGCGCGGAGGGGTTTCCTGTACGGGCTGCTCCTGCACACTCTCCACTTTGCCATCTTCGTCTGCCGTCCAGACACGCCTTGGCGTGGCGTCTTGCCGACTGGCGGTGGCGGAGGTCCCCAATGGAGGGCTCTCTATGCTGGAGGCCTCCCTTGTTCCATCGGGGACTTGGCCTGGAGGGTGTTGCATGGAGCGGTCCCGTGCAATAAGGTTTTAAGTAGGTTCACGGACTCCCAGGCCGCCTGTGTTTTTTGCGGCCTGGAGGAGTCCGTTTTCCACGTTTATATGGAGTGTGAGAGGTTGCAGCCCCTCTTTCACTACTTAAAGGGGCTGCTCCTCGATTTTTGGTTGCACTTCAGTCCCACGCTCTTGATCTACGGTCACCCGGTGCGGAGGGGAGCGGATAGGCTGGAGGACCTCCTTGTGGGCCTGCTCCTGGGCCTGGCTAAAAGAGCAATCAATTGGTCCAGGCAGCGGGCGGTCGAGGGGGTCGTCCAGCCGGATTGCCTGCCTCTCTTCCGCGGCCATGTTCGCGCCCGGGTGGCCCTGGAGATGGAGCACGCGGTGTCCGCTGGTACGCTTGAGTATTTCCGCGACCGTTGGGCGCCGCGGGGGCTGGAGTGCATCGTCAATTTGGAACACCAAATTTTAATTTGATTTATTAAGGTTTAGTTGAACTTTTGTTTATTTACAGTTGATCTGGTTTAAGTTTTAAATTTTGGTTCAAATAAAAAGAGGACCTCCAACCAGTAAAGACCTGTTGAACTTTAATCTTGTAGCCTGTGTGTTATTAATTACAACTAGAACACACAGACTTTACACTAAGGCTATCTGGGTGTCGGGAAAGTGCAGGGGACGTGGATGGTGAGGGGTAGAAAGAAATGATCAGAGATGTTCTTTTATCCCTCAGAGACTTGTTAACTCTCCCATCATCACCAGGGCATTCAAGTAGTAATGTATCATCACTACAAGACTGCCGGTATGCAGTCTGCAATCGACTACTGATAATTAATACATAATAAGGAGAATCAAGGAATTCAAATGATGCGATAAACTCTGAGACTAGGTGAGTTCTGATGAAGGAATACATTTAAAGAAAGAAAGACTTGCATTTATATAGCGCCTTTCATGACCATCAGACGTCTCAAAGTGCTTTACAGTCAATTAAGGAGTATCACTGTTGTAATGTAGGATACGCGGCAGCAAGGTCCCACAAACAGCAATGTGATAATGACCAGATAATCTGTTTTTGTTATGTTGGTTGAGGGATAAATATTGACCAGGACACAGGGATAACTCCCCTGCTCTTCTTCGAAATAGTGCCGCGGGATCTTTTACATCCACCTGAGAGAGCAGATGGGGTTTCGGTTTAATGTCTCAGTCTGAAAGACGGCATCGCCGACAGTGCAGCATTCCCTCAGCACTGCACTGGAGTGCCAGCCTAGATTTTTGTGCACAAATTCCTGGAGTGGGACTTGAACCCACAACCTTCCAACTCAGAAGCGAGTGTGCTACCCACTGAGCCACTGGTTGACACTTTAAATGTTAACCTAGCTCTCTCTTTCAGATGCTGATTGTCCTATTCTGCATTTCCAGCACTTTCTGTAACATTTGCATATTGAATTATCATTGGCCCGCAGGCATCTGTAAGGAATACCTGTTATATTCACATGTGATCACATGCTGAGTTGTCATTGGCCTGCAGGCATCAGTAAGGACTGCTATTGTTTGGAAGACCCAGGGGGTCCTGACTCCATCTTGTCCACACGGTGCTGTACTGCTGTGAGTCAGATCAGGCCTGATGCTTCATTAAAAGAGTTTAAACTGTAATACTCCGTTGTCCTGCAATTTATTATTTTTGTACGAAGTGTGCAAAACAAGACATGGTGTCAGAACAGGGATTTGAAATGGACATCGTTGGAGCTCCCTTACCCCGAATGAATTGGGAATCTTTGAACTTACCTAGAGAATGGAGCAAGTTCAAGCAACACGTGGAGTTGACGTTTTCGGGTCCACTGTAAAGCAAAGGGGAGGAAGAAAAATGCAGCTACCTACTCTTGTGGATCGGAGAAAAAGGGAGAGACATTTTTAACACATGGTCTCTCACCGCAGATGAAGCAAAGGTACTGAAAAGTTATTTTGACCGTTTTGAAGCATATGTGATGCCCAAGACAAATACGATATTCACTAGGTATAAGTTTTAGGAGAAAGTACAAGGAGCTAGTGAGTCGTTTGAACAGTTCGTGACTGAGTTAAAACTGCTGGTAAATGACTGTGCATATGCAGATAAAGATGAGACGGTCAGAGACCACATTGTGTTTGGAATATATTCAGCTAAAGTGAGAGAGAAATTTTTGAATGTTGGGTCCGGGCTAACGCTGGACAAAGCTATGGACATAGCTAGATCGCACGAGATAGCCCAAGCACAGTTGAAAACCATAACCGGCACCACGAGCAGCTCGAGTGAACAGACAGTGCACACAGTTAATAGACACACACCAAAGAACACTGCCCAGAGAGCACGTTTCAGAACAGAAAGAACAGCGAGAGTTCTAAAAATGGGCGACACAGACATAAAACGCTTCAAAATCTGTGGATATTGTGGAAACAACTGGCATGGAGAAAAGGAGTACTGCCCTGCCAAAGGAAGGCAATGTACTAAATGTGGTAAATGGAACCACTTTGCTGAAGTTTGCAGGGCTGTTTTCAGAAAAACGGTACACACAGTGAGTGACAGCCAAATGCCAGATAGAGAGCCAAATGCAGAGGAACTGTTTATTGATTCTGTGTCACAGAAAAAACGGATTTCAGAGACTGAGCAAGCTTTTGCCGATATTGAGATAGGAAAACAGGGCAAAGAGCTTAAGTTTAAACTAGACACTGGATCTCAGGTTAATGTAATTCCTCTGAGTGAGTATCACAGCTTGAAGGATGAGTGTGAGCTACAGCCCACCTCATGCAGACTGACCGGCTATGGGGGTGAGCAGCTCATTGTGAAAGGCACATGCGTGATAAAATGCAAGTACAAAGAAAGCGACATGATGTTGGAATTTTACATTATTGACACTCGAGCACCTCCAGTGCTAGTCTAAAGGCATGTTTAGACATGGACCTCGTCAAGCTAGTGCTATCATTGACAGCACCAGTTGAGAAGCAGACAGTCATGGAGGAGTTTGCTGACGTTTTCAAAGGAATCGGACTATTCCCAGGTGAATGCACTATTCACCTTGACCCAGCAGCAACCCCTGTGGTTTGCCCACTGAGAAGGATACCCCTTGCTCTATGTAGTTGCCTGAAGGAGGAGCTGCAGAGCATGGAGAATACAGGAATCATCGTCCGGGAAACAGAACCGACAGAGTGGGTCAACGCATTAGAAATGGTTGAGAAACCACATACAGGCAAGCTCAGAGTCTGTCTTGACCCCAGAGATTTGAACAAGGCTATCAAACACCCTCACTACCCTCTACCAACACTAGATGACATGATACCCAAGCTAGTGGGAGCACGTTACTTCAGTGTAATGGACGCACGATCAGGATACTGGACTATCAAGCTCACGGAAGAGTCATCTAAGCTAACAACGTTCAACACACCATTTGGACGCTACCGATTTCTGGTCTTATCTCAGCTCAGGATGAATTCCAGCGGAAGATCGACGAAACCTATGAAGGCCTCGATGGAGTAGTCGCAATCGTAGACGACATCCTCATCTATGGCAGGAATAGAGAGGAACATGACAGGAACCTCCGTGCGATGCTACAAAGATCACGGGAGAAAGGTATCCAGCTCAACCCCGAGAAAAGCATAATCGGATCCACCGAGATCAGTTATTTCGGGCATCGCCTCTGAATTGATGGCATTAAGCCAGACCCAGAGAAAATCTCCGCCATGAAGAAGATGGAGCCGTCAAAGAACCGCGCAGAGCTAGAGACAGTACTAGGCATGGTTAACTATTTAGCCAAGTTTGCCCCGAGCCTCTCGAAATCAACGCACCCATGCGTCAGTTGCTCAAACAATCCAATGAGTTCCTGTGGGACAAACAACATGACACAGCATTTCAGAAAATGAAAGACCTAATCACCAGAGAACCAGGACCAGTTCTTGCCTACTTCGACCCCAACAAAGAGCTCAGACTACAAGTGGACGCGTTAAAGTACGGACTAGGTGCAGTATTACTGCCCATCGGCTACACTTCCAGATCTCTCACAGACAGTGAAATCAACTATGTTCAAATCAAGAAAGAGCTATATGCAATTCTGTTTGGATGTAAGCGTTTCCACCAATACGTCTATGGCCGACAAGTCATTGTGGAATCCGACCACAAGCCCCTCGAGTCAATCATGAGGAAACCACTAGCCGCAGCCCCACCAAGGCTACAGAGAATGATCCTTCAGCTACAGAAGTACGACTTCACAATCATTCACCATCCAGGCAAAGACATTCTTGTCGCAGACACGCTCCCCAGAAAGTCTCTTAGCTACCAGGACAGCAGCCTCAGTGAAGGCATGGATGTGCAGGTGCACATGGTGTACAACAGCTTACCTGTGAGTAACTCAAAACTGAAAGAGATCCGAGCAGGAACAGAGAAAGATGCACAACTCACACTGCTGAGCAAAGTCATACATAAAGGATGGCCTGAGGAAAGGAGGAAATGCCCTCAGAGCATATCTGAATTCTGGAACCACAGAGACGAACTGTCACAAATCAATGGAATCATCTTCAAAGGGGAGAAAATCATCATTCCTACCAGTCTCAGAGAAGAGATGTTGACAAAAATTCATGCTGGACATATGGGCATGGAAAAATGCAAACAAAGAGCCCAGAATGTGCAAACACATTGAGAACATTGTCGGAAAATGTTCCATTTGTCTAGAACGCCGCCCATCAAATGTCAAAGAGCCCATGATACCTCACCGTATCCCAGACAGGCCCTGGCAGGTCATCAGCTGCAAGCAAGTGCATGCAAAACGTGTACAGAGACAGCAACACCAAAAGAGATACTATGACAGGTCAGCTAGACTACTGCCGCCGCTGCACAATGGAGAATCCGTCAGAATCCAGGAGCATGACTACCGGAAGCCAGCAGTCGTCATCCAGCCAGCTGACACTGAGCAATCGTATCACGTCCGCACCCCAGAAGGACAGGTGTACCGCCGCAATCGCAGGCACCTCCTGAACACCAAGGAACAACACCGTCATTCCGATGAGAGGATCAGTTCAACAGAGCCTGATGAACAGAGCAATACACAAAACACATCATACTTACCTGAACCTAAACCTGAACCTGATTTGTTGACCGATTCAGGAGCATGCTCAGTTCCATACCACACAAGGTCGGGACGAGAGGTCAAGCCTAGAGTTATCCTTGACTTGTGAACTGTCAAAGGGTGTAGGCAGATCGCTGCCCTAAAAAACAAACTGTACATAGTTATTGAAACGTTGAGATGTTTTCAGTGCTAGTTAAATGCTGAGTTCACTTATATGTTTATGCTACCGAGAACATTATGTAGAAGAAAGGTTTAAAAATAATGCATAACATTTTTCTTGAGTTGTCATCGGCCTGAAGGCATCAGTAAGGACTGCTATTGTTTGGAAGACCCAGGGGGTCCTGACGCCATCTTGCCCACACGGTGCTGTGCTGCTGTGAGTCAGATCAGACCTGATGCTTCATTAAAACAGTTTAAACTGTAATACTCCATTGTCCTGCAATTTATTATTTTTGTACAAAGTGTGCAAAACAAGACACTTTCGATGGTTATTTTAGAATTTCAGCATGTATAATTTTCCTTCATCTCCCGAGTGGTGTTGTTCACCTCCCCAGAACAAAAATCAACAGAAACAGGGAGGGAACGAATAAAATTTGCTTTGCTGTGCCACCTAGTGCTCAGAGCCTGCAACTGCACACAGAACACAAAGCTGATCTCGTTCCCATCTACTTTCACAGTAAAATAACTGGTATTGTGTATGTGAGTGAGACAGGGAAGAGTGGCACCTTTAACATTAAAAATATCTATCATAGCATTACCTACGGGCATAACAGGTACTGCAGGCACTTATCATAGGTTCTGAATGAAATGCGTGTCCCCATGTACCAAATTTTACATATAAAGTAGATCGTAAGAATATTTGTTACTTTATGAGGGATTCCTACATAATTTCCACAGGGAAATTGATGGGATTGAAGGCTGATAAATCCCCAGGGCCTGATAATCTACATCCTAGGGTACTTAAGGAAGTGGCCCTAGAAATAGTAGATGCATTGCTGATCATCTTCCAACATTCGATGGAATCTGGAACAGTACCCATGGATTGGAGGGTAGCTAATGTTACCCCACTATTCAAAAAAGGTGGTAGAGAGAAAACGGGGAATTACAGACATTGGTAGTGGGGAAAATGCTAGAGTCCATTATAAACAGTGACAGGATTGGACAAAGTCAACATGGATTTACAAAAGGTAAATCGTGCTTGACTAATCTACTGGAATTTTTTGAGGATGTAACTGGTAAAATAGATAAGGGAGAACCAGTGTATGTGGTGTATTTGGACTTTCAGAAGGCTTTTGATAAGGTCCCGCATAAGAGATTAGCGTGTAAAGTTAAGGCACATGGGATTGGGGGCAAGGTATTGACTTGGATAGAGAACTGGTTGGCAGACAGAAAGCAAAGAGTTGGAATAAACGGGTCTTTTTCCGAGTGGCAGGCAGTGACTAGTGGGGTACCGCAGGGATTGGTCCTTGGACCCCAGCTATTCACAATATAGATTATTGATCTAGACAAGGGAACTAGATGTAATATCTCCAAATTTGCAGATGACACAAAGCTGGGTGGGCGCATGTGCTGTGAGGAGGATGCCGAGAAACTCCTGGATGATTTGGATAGGTTGGGTGATTGGGCAAAAGCATGGCAGATGCAATATAACGTGGATAAATGTGAGGTTATCCACTTTGGTGGCAAAAACAGGAAGGCAGATTATTATCTGAATGGCAATAGATTGGGAGAAGGGGAAGTGCAACGAGACCTGGGTGTCCTTGTGCACCAGTCGCTGAAGGTAAGCATGCAGGTGCAGCAGGCGGTTAAGAAGGCAAATGGTATGTTGGCCTTCGTAGCGAGAGGGTTTGAGTACAGGAACAAGGATGTCTTGCTGCAGTTGTACAGGGCCTTGGTGAGACCACATCTTGAGTATTGTGTGCAGTTTTGGTCGCCTTATCTGAGGAAGGATGTTCTTGCCATGGAAGGAGTTCAGCGAAGATTCACCAGGCTGATACCTGGGATGGCAGGAATGATGTATGAGGAGAGATTGGGACGATTGGGCTTGTACTCGCTGGAGTTTAGAAGAATGAGAGGGGACCTTATTGAAACTTATAAAATTCTGACAGGACTGGACAGACTAGATGCAGGAAAGATGTTCCTGATGGTCGGGGAGTCCAGAACCAGGGGTCACAGTCTAAGGATAAGGGGTAGGCCATTTAGGACAGAAATGAGGAGGAATTTCTTCACCCAGAGAGTGGTGAACCTGTGGAATTCTCTGCCACAGAAGGCAGTCAAGGCCAATTCATTAAATATTTTCAAGAAGGAGTTGGATATATTTCTTAAGGCTAAAGGGATCAAGGTGTATGGGGAGAAAGCAGGGACAGGGTACTGAAATTAGATGATCAGCCATGATCGCATTGAATGGCGGAGCAGGCTCGAGGGGCCGAATGGCCTACTCCTGCTCCTATCTTCTATGTTTCTATGATCTTGCAAGGCATTGCTCATGGATAAGAAAAAATATATTTACTGCATATGCTGAACTATATATTTCTTGCTATTCCATTGCTCACCACCTGCCTGTACAACATCGCTTTATTATTTTTTGTAACACTTTCAGTCTCGGATTAAACCCGCAGAGGTGCAAAGGTTTATTCTAAACCAATTTAAAAACAAATACTTTGAATCAGAACCACTTCTAGGTTTGTAGCACTTCAGTAGTTTGTTTCTAAATCTATTGTTTTGTTTTAAATGTATTGGATTGTTATAAATCGGATAGAGAATTCAGGAGCAACTTCTTTACCCAGAGAGTGGTGAGAATGTAGAACTCGCTATCACAGGGAGTGGTTGAGGCGAATAGTATAGATGCATTTCAGGGGAAGCTAGACAAACACATGAGGGGGAAAGGAATAGGATATTGATGAAGGTTAGACGAAGAGGGGTGGGAGGAAGCTCGTGCGGGGTATAAACACCAGCATAGACCAGTTGGGCGGAATGGTCGGTTTCTGTGCTGTAACTATGTTTTGTTCACCAACTGATGCTATCTAAAAGTCTGTTGTAGCTGCTCTGTGATGTCACTATGTCGTTTTGCTGTCATTCCTCTTATGTAGTTACTTGTAAGCCTCGAGAACCAATGACAAATGAGATTTTTAGTCACATTGTTCTCATGGACCAATTGCAGCACTCAACAACAATAAGCTGGGGTTACCATGAAAACAGGTGTGTAGTTACCAGGGACCAAAGAGAATCCTTGTTTCCACCTAGTCTACCTTTTGTAACATGGTCCAGAGTCCTGTTAATATGCTGGACAATTGGATTGGCCAAGTGATTAGTTGGGTCAATGAGATTGTTTAAAAGATCATTGATTTAGTTATTTTCTTGCATACTTTTTTTTACATCACAAGTTAGTAAAGGCACCCGTGATGCTACTGGTCATATTGCGCATAATGACATACTAAAGAGGAGGATTGGGAGAAAACAATGGATCAGATGGTGAGAGCTGGAGGTGGGTGATACTGGATTGCCTATCAGAGGAAACATTTCTTTTTCTTGTGTGAGAGCATACCTAGATATTGTAATGAAATGTTAACGCTTCATAGCATTTACAGGGCAGAAACAAGCCATTCAGCCCAATAGTTGTATAGAGCCATCTATTGGTCAGAAATTGGATTGGGAAACAAATACTGTAGGGGCGATTTTAACTCGTTCAGCGGTGGTAGTGGCCCCAAAAAAGGTCACTTACGGCCCCATTTACACCGGCGCTCTGGCTGACACCATCTTGGGTATGGGGGTCCTGAGATGAACGGCCTGCTTCTGGCAGAAGGCCACTTGTAATATACAAATCGTGATCCTATGACGTACATGGGACCCCCATTGCAATTTCGAGGTACCAATGTGCAGAGCATGCGCGACACATACTCTACCGATTACGCACTAGGATTTAAGTGACCCTGGCTATGCTTAATATTTCTCAAAATAGTGACTCAGGCAATTTTATGCTCTCAGGTGGACCTGACTGAATATCTTTACTCTGGAGCTTACAACCTATTATATCATAGAATCATAGAATGGTTACAGCACGGGAAAGGGCCATTCGGCCCGTTAAGCTTGTGCCGACTCTCAGCTGGTCCCACTCCCCCTGCCCTTTCCCCGTAGCCCTGCAATTTTTTTCCCCTTCAGATACTTATCCAACTTCCTTTTGAAAGAAAGGATTGAGTCTGCCTCCACCACCCTTTCAGGCAGTACATTCTAGATCTTAACCACTCGCTGCGTAAACTTTTTTTTTCTTACGTCGCATTTGGTTCTTTTGCTGATCACCTTAAATCTATGTCCTCTGATTCTCGACCCTTCTGCCAATGGGAACAGTTTCCCTCTATCTACTCTGTCCAGACCCCTCATGATTTTGAACACCTCTATCAAATCTCCGCTCACAGAATCACAGAATCACAGAAACCCCACAGTGCAGATAGAGGCCATTTCGGCCCATCGAGCCTGCACCGACACATATCCCACCCGATCCCTGTAACCCCTATACATATCCCACCCTATACCCGTATTTAATCCCCCTAACACTAAGGGTCAATTTATCATAGCCAATCAACCTAACCTGCACATCTTTGGACTCAATCTTCTCTGCTCCAAGGAGAACAACCCCAGCTTCTCCAGTCTATCAATGTAACTGAAGTCCCTCATTCCTGGAATCATTCTCGTAAATCTTTTCTGCACCTTCTCTGAGGCCTTCACATCCTTACTAAAGTGTGGTGCCCAGAATTGGACACATTACTACAGTTGGGGCCAAACCAGTGTTTTATACAGGTTCGTCATAATTTCCACACTTTTGCGCTCTGTACCTCTATTTATGAAGCCCAGGATCCCGTAAACATTTTTAACTGCTTTTCTCAACCTGCCCTGCCACCTTCAATGATTTGTGCATATATACCCCCAGGTCTCTGTTCGTGCACCCCCTTCAGGATTGTACCATTTAGTTTATATGTTCTCTCCTCATTCTTTCTACCAAAATATATCACTTCACACTTTTCTGCCACGTGTCTGCCCATTTCACCAGCCTGTTTATGTCATCCTGAATTCTATCAGTGTCCTCATCACTGTTCACTATGCTTCCAAGTTTTGTGTCATCTGCAAATTTTGAAATTGTGCCCTATACACCCACGTCCAAGTCATTAATATGTATCAAGAAAAGCAGTGGTCCTGGTACCAACCCCTGGGGAACACCACTGTATACCTTCCTCCCGTCTGAAAAACAACCGTTTACTACTATTCTCTGTTTCCTGTCACTTAGCCAATTTCGTATCCATGCTGCCACTGTCCCTTTTATTCCATGGGCTTCAACTTTGCTAGTGGTACTTTGTCGAATGCCTTTTGGAAATCCATGTACATTACGTCAACCGCATTACCCTCATCACCCTCTCTGTTACCTCATCAAAAAACTCGATCAAATAGGTTAAACATGATTTGCCTTTAACAAATCCATGCTGGCTTTCCTTAATTAATCCAAACCTATCCAAGTGACTGTGAATTTTGTCCCTGATTACTGTTTCTAAAAGCTTCCCCACTACCAAGGTTAAACTGACTGGCCTGTAGTTACTGAGTTTTTCTTTACACCCTTTTTTGAACAATGGTGTAACATTTGCAATTCTCCAGTCCTCTGGCTCCACCCCCGTATCTGTGGAGGATTGGAATATTATGGCCAGTATCTCCGCGATTTGCACCCTCAATTCCCTCAGCATCCTAGGATGCATCCCATCCACTCCTGGTGATTTATCCACTTTAAGTACAGCCAGCCTTTCTAATACCTCTTCTTTATCAATGTTTATATTATCAAGTGTCTCCACTACCTCCTCCTTCACTATGTCTGTGGCAGCATCCTCTTCCTTGGTGAAGACAGATGCAAAGTACTCATTTAGTACCTCAGCCATGCCCTCTGCCTCCATGCATATGTCTCCATTTTGGTCCCTAATCGGACCCACCCCTCCTCTTACTACCCTTTTATTTATTGTTGTTGTTATATGCCTATAGAAGACTTTTGGATTACCCTTTATGTTGGCTGTCATTCTATTCTCATACCCTCTCTTTGCCCCTCTTACTTCCTTTTTCACTTCTCCTCTGACCTTTCTATATATAGCCTGACTCTCAGATGTATTTGCAACCTGACATGTGTCATACACGCTCTTTTTCTGCTTCATCATATTGGCTATCTGTTTCGTCATCCAGGGAGCTCTGACCTTTCTCCCTCGAGGGAATGTACCTCAACTGTACCCAAACTATTTCCTCTTTAAAGGCAGCCCATTGTTCCACTACAGTTTTGCCTGCCAATCTTTGATTCCAGTTTACCCGGGCCAGATCCGTTCTCATCCCACTGAAATTGGCCTTCTCTCAGTTAAGCATGCTTACTCTAGATTGCTCCCTGTCCTTTTCCAGAGCTAATCTAAACCTATGGCCACTTTTCCCTAAATGTTCACCTCCTGACACTTGCTCCACTTGACCTACCTCATTTCCCAGAACCAGATCCAGCAATGCCTCCTCCCTGGTTGGGCCGGAAACATACTGATCAAGAAAGTCCTCCTGAACACACTTCAGAAATTCTTCCCCTTTTCTGCCCTTTACACTATTACTATCCCAGTCTATATTAGGATAATTGAAGTCCCCCATTATTACTACTCTATAGTTCTTGCACCTCTCTCTAATTTCTCTGCAAATTTGCTCCTCCATATCTTTCCTACTATTTGGTGGTCTATAGAATACACCAATAGTAGAGTAATGGCACCTTGATTATTTCTTAACTCTAGCCATATAGATTCTGTCCTTGACCCCTCCAGGACATCCTCCCTCTCTAGCACTGTAACATTCTCCTTAACCAATATTGCCACACCACCTCCTATCTTTCCTTCCCTATCTTTCCTGAACACCTTATAACCAGGAATATTTAATACCCAATCATGCCCTTTTTTGAGCCAGGTCTCAGTTATTGCCACAACATCATATTCCCATGTGTCTATTTATGCCGGCAGCTCACTTACCTTGTTTACTAAGCTTTGTGTGCTCACATACATACTCTGTAAACCTATCTTAGGCCATCCTATTCTCCCCTAGTTTGACCCCACCTAATACCTTACTATTTCTTATTTTAGTGCTCTCTGCCTCTCCCAATCCTTTGAGCACTTTATTTCCCCTTTCTAATGTTACATCGTGGTGCCCATCCCCCTGCCAAATTAGTTTAAACCCTCACCAACAGCACCAGCAAACCTCCCCACAAGGATATTGGCTCCAGTCCTGTTGAGGTGCAACCCGTCCGGCCTGTACAGGTTCCACCTCCCCCAGAACTGGTCCCAATGCCCCAGGAATCTGAAGCCCTCCCTCCTGTACCATCTCTCCAGCCATGCATTCATCTGCTCTATCCTTCAATTTCTATATTCACTTGCGCGTTGCTCCAGGAGTAATCCGGAGATTACTACCTTTGAGGTCCTGCTTTTTAATCTCTTTCGTAGCTCCCTAAAACCTGCCTGCAGGGCCTCATCCCTCTTTCTACCTGCATTGATTTCTTTGTGGGTTCAATGACGAGACATTTATGAAGGAGAATGTCTTTTAATCTAAAGTCTGTTCAACTCTTGTTAACAGCATTTACAGGAGACACGATGCTAGTAATCCATCTAGAACGAAATGGAAACAAAACTGAACTGCCTTGCTTGTCTCAGTCACATGACCTCTGCTGGTCAGGCATAAGTAATCAATACATGCAAACATACTGATAAGGCATCATAATCAAACAGGCAAATAACATCACTATTTGCTGATATCATTACATCTCCTTTTCTTAAAACAAAAGTATTTTACTTTTAACTAACAACATGTTTTCTTTGTATTAATCTGCATTTTAACTGTAACACTTAATGAACTTACATTATCATTATCATGATCAAGGTTTTTTAACCTTGCTTTGTGTGTTCACATGAAATATGTCAATACACTAGAACTTGAAGAAAGAATAAGATAACATTACTTCCTTCTATAACAATAGTCCTTAAATTTGCTCAATGAGTCTCTCAGGAGGCTTCACGTGTCTTGAGGATTTTCTGATTGATTGTCCTTGAATCTGAGTTGTTGCCTCAGATGATGTTTTCTCAGCTGTGTGATCAGGTTGTTCAACAGTATCAGTCTCTTGACCTGCTGTGGCTGGTCCCATGAGAAGATCTCGACGATTTCTTCTCAGAACAGCACCCTCATCTGTCTGAATGGTGTATGATCTTGGTTGAACTTCATTCAGGACAGTTCCCTTCTGAGTCCATGTGTTTGTTTTGTCTTTGAACCTTACTTGGTCACCAGTGTGGAGTTCAGGTAGGTTTTGTGTTCCTCTGTCATAGTAGTACTTTTGCTTTTCTTTCTGTTGTTCTTTGAACTTCCTCACTTTCTCCCCCTCTTTTGTTTTCAGGAGGTTCTCCGGGATGGGTAGGTTTGACCTTAGCCGACGTCCCATCAGGAGTTGGGCTGGTGACTTACCACACTCGAGCGGCGTTGTGTGGTATACAAGCATGCTCTGGTAGAAGTCAGTTCCACTGTCTTTTGCCTTGTACATCTGTCTTTTCACTGTGTTTGCGGGCTCTCCTGGGTCAACAGCTCTGGACAACGTGTCTGCTGTATACATCAGCTTACCCGGTGTGTACACAACATTCAGTTCATCATAGACTGTCTCTCCTTCGCTTTCAATAACGAGGACTCTCTTTACCAGGTTCAGTCTCTCACAGGCTTTTAAACCTAGTATGGCTTGCACATCCTTTGGCACCACGATTAATGCTAGCGTGTGCTCTCTGTCCTTGTGTGTTACTTTGACAATGCATCTTCCTTTCACTGGTATATCAGTACCTGAGTATCTGTCACTTTCACTTTTATTCCATGTATCTTTGGTCTGGGTCTAATTTTCTTAAAATCAGTCTCTGATATCACATTAACTTGTGCTTCAGTATCCAATTTAAATGGAATGTGTATGTCATTCACCTTTAGTGTCAACATCCAGTCTCTTTCTTCTTTTTTGTTTTCAGGCACAACATCTACATTGAACAACTCTATCTCGCTTTCATCTACTGTATGGACCTTGCTTTGTTGTGCTTGGTTCTTACAGCAACGGGCATAATGGTTGTTCTTGTTGCAACTATTGCATGTTTTACCATATGCTGGACACTTTTTTGGTGGATGCTGTGTACCGCATCGACTACATGACTTTCGATTGTCCCTTTCATTTTTGTTCGCTGGCCACGCCTCTTTTTTCACATTGGCACTCTTTTTGTTAAACGGTTTGTGTCTGTTCTTACTCACTGCATCCACGTTGCAGCTATTGTCACTGAACTGCTCCTTTGCCTGCAACGTCACAGTCTCTGTAGCCCTACACAGTGCTATGGCTTTTCCCAGGTCTAGATCTTGCTCTTTTAGCAGTCTTTCCCTTAGACCATTATCTGGAAGACCACACACCAGTCTGTCTTTTATCAGCAAGTCTGTCAGTCCCCCAAATTCACATGTTTTGCTTCGGTTTCTCAGTTCAGTCACATACTGATCAATAGTCTCACCCGTTTTCTGTACACATGTGAAAAATCTGTGCCTGTCAAACGTCACGTTACGTTTAGATATGCAGTAGGCCTCAAACTGTTCCATTATTTTATCTAGCTTCATTTTGTCTCCATCAGCAGCGAATGTGAAGTTATTATACACCTCCAGCGCTTCATCACCCACGACATGTAAGAACAGTGACGATTTCCTTTTATTACTTTTCTCGTCAGCTCCGATTGCCGCTAAATACAACCCCACACGTTGTTTGAATCTCCTCCAATTTTCAGCCACATTACCTGTCAACTGAAGCGTCGCCGGTGGGTGCAAACCTTCCATTTTTCCACTTCGTTAGCTATTCTCCAACGGTAAGTAACGATGTTCACTTTTGGCTTGCTAATATGTGGAGAGCTGAATTAACTTCAGATTTTTTCTCTTCATCTCTTTCAGTCACTTCTGACACCATGTATTGATTTCTTTGTGGGTTCAATGACGAGACATTTATGAAAGAGAATGTCTTTTAATCTAAAGTCTATTCAACTCTTGTTAACAGCATTTACAGGAGACACGATGCTAGTAATCCATCTAGAACAAAACTGAAACTAAACTGAACTGCCTTGCTTGTCTCTGTCACATGACCTCTGCTGGTCAGGCATAAGTAATCAATACATGCAAACATGCTGATAAGGCATCATAATCAAACAGGCAAATAACATCACTATTTGCTGATATCATTACACTACCTATGTCATTGGTACCAATATAGACCACGACCTCTGGCTGTTCACCTTCCTCTCAGAATGTCCTGCAGCCACTCAGTGACATCCTTGACCCTGGCACCAGGGAGGCAACATACCATCCTGGAGTCACGTCTGCGGCCGCAGAAATGCCTGTCTGCTCCCCTAATTATTGAATCCCCTACCACTATTGCTCTCCCATTCTTCTTCCTCCCTCCACTGTACAGCTGAGCCACCCATGGTGCCATGGACTTAGCTCTGGCTATACTCCCCAGAGGAACCTTCGCCCTCACCAGTACTCAGAACCGAATAGTGGTTGGAGAGCGAGATGCACTCCGGGGGCGCCTGCACTACCTGCCTGGTCTTCCTCTTCTGTCTGGTGGTTACCCATTCCCTGTCTGCCTGCGCACTCCTTATCTGTGGGGTGACCACCTCCTGAAATGTGCTATACTCTTATTGATTATTAATATTACTCTTCACATATCCCTGTAGGTGTTGACCACTTTGATATGGCAGCGCAGGTTCACTCCCCAATCCCTGCTTGCTAACAATTACAACTGCGTTAACAAACTAAAATCTTCATTCCGAGTCACAAAACACAACTGGCACTACAACTCACCACAAACAGCTCACTGTCCACATCCTAACAGTAAAAACCCTAAATATGGAGATCTCAGTGTAAGTTTTCGATTAAAGTTCCTTGAAACCTCATAATTCCAACCCCAATTCCTGTTTTATTTCCAAACTCTGGCAATTCTGAAAGTGCTGTGACAGGAATGCTCAGATAAAGCCAGTTGATATATTCACAGCAAGAATAAACACCAAGAATAAACACCGTATCTCAAAAAAAGCTTCTGCGTCTAATCTTGATGAAAATTTACCTGCACAAAAGATAACTTTTGGGCACGCTCCTGAAAGTTCTTTGAGGAGAATTTTTTTTTTTAAAGAGGCTACATTTTAGCAGCTGACTTGTTTCATACAGATTTTTACAGGGATTAACTATGAGCACACCTGTAATTGCAGCTCTCAGGAACCATCAGCTCATCTGAAAAGATTTCTGCCTCACGTTTCTGCGCAAACCAACTGTGGGATAAATGTCTGATTGCTGGCTTCAGTCCAGCCAGTTGGACTGGTTGATGCTGACAACTTCCAATCCAAGCTGGGGGAAAAAATGTGTATTTTTCCTCATGAAATGTTGTCAAGGTGACACTTGGGTTAAAACGCAGACTGTTAGATTAAATTTCCAATGGTTGGCATGTATGATAAAGCATCAGACAGCCTCCTGTTCAAATAGACTCACCAACCTGTATAGATCTGGAAGCAGTAGCTACTTTTGGATTTCGTAATGAGGGATAAAATACAAAATTGGTACAAAATAGGAATTTTGAGATTCTTTAGTCAATGGAAATATATATTGTAGTTCCCTTTGAGGTCAGTGACTGTTACGCCTTGCTTTAATTAGGTCACAGTAGGTCACAGGACTACTTTGAACAAGCACTTTATGGACCAACTTGGTTCTCCAAGTCCAAGAAGTTCTTTTGCTGCCACTGATTCAATCAGCTTCCTCTTGTTGATCCTATTATTCTGGCAAAGGCCCAAACCCAGCATCTTTCTGAGATACTATGGAAGCCGTTCCCAGTCAGCCACTGATGGTTCAGTTAGGGCTGCCTTTCATTATTGGCCTGCGACTCTTCTGTATTTCCTAGCATTCTGCAAAGACTGGAAAGTCAGATAAATCACTAGCACATACGAGATTCCTTGGTGGGAGACTGGCAGGACCCCCAGATAAATTGCAGAGGCCTTGTTATGCCACTGTGTCTGGGAGTTTCCTCAGTAGCTCATGAGAGGCAGAACTTTTGCCCGCCCCCTAGAAGGCAAATGACAGGCTGAGGGTTTCCCTAAGCCAGGAATTTCCACTCCTGAGCCTGGAACAGGATCCAGAGTTGCCGTTGGTGGCCAGTACACCCAGTGAGGTGAGATGTACCGGCCTCCACTGGGAGCCCACTGGTGGAATCTATGACAGGTAATCCACCAGGACTTCTAAAGGACTACAAAGATTTTTTTCTGGAAGGCAGCCAGATTGACCCCCTAGCTGATCAGACTAGTGTCATGGTCCAGGGAGTTGCACGGGCAGCTTGGAGATGCTAGATATGAGACCAAAGTTTCCTCATGCTAAAAAAGGTGCCCTCCAACTAACCCTGCAAACATCGGTGGGGTCAGAGCTGGAGGTCACCATTGGGCACAACCAAAGCAAATTCAGGTCCATGGCCTTTTGTTGTTACCAAAATTTCCTATGTTCTTATATTTGAGCAGGAGAGTAGTGATGTGGTGGGTTAATATTGGGTCTAGGCTGGGCTAGAAGGGTTTGTTTTGTTACCTCTAGTGTAGAGGTTTACATATTACATAGAATTTTACAGCACAGAAACAGGCCCTTTGGCACAACAGGTCCATGCTAGTGTTTATACTCCACATGAGCCTCCTCCCACTTTACTTCATCTCACCTTTTCAACATATCCTTCTATTCCTTTCTCCTTCATGTACTTACCTAAATTCCTCTTAAATGCATCTATGCTATTCGCCTCAATCACTCCTTGTGGTAGCGAGTTCCACATTTTCATAACTCTCTGAGTAATGAGATTTCTCCTGAATTCCTTATTTGGACTTATTTGTGACTATCTTATAATTATGGCTAGCTTCGTGGAATTTCTCTGGGTTGGCAATGTGCTTGGGCATGGTTGCTGTGCAGCTGCCAAACCCATTACAGACTGAGACAAAGCTACTCTTTGTAAAGTTACATTTGACCATTTTTGTGTGTTAAATTAGTAAGTGACTCTTGTTTTCAGAAACATGTAAATTCACTTTTATTGTCAAGCTAGCTGCACTTTTGGATAAATGTGTGGCATTTGGAGTCTTACTTCTCAGAGAAGTCCCGAACATCTTTCATGTGTCAGAATTGGTATTTGACCTGTCCACATTACTAATAAGTGGACAGCATTGTCTACTTTGGATTTTTCCCATTTAAGCTCCAATATGGTTTTCCTACTGCATCATTATCTAATGGCCATACAAGTGGGGCATTTCATTGTCCCACCTTGGACTAGTCAGCACATAGCTGTAGGTTACTTTGTCTCCACCCTCCTTACTGGAAAAGTGCTTCCATGGGACACAGCAGCTTCAAAACACATATTGCATCCCTCTTTTATCTCTTTACAAAAACTGTTTAGTAATCATATCTTTCTGTATATGGCACTCTGACATTAGAAAGAGGATAGCAACAGGATATTGCTATTTGTCCCGTGGAGACTAGTCTGCTGTTTTATTAGTTTTAATAGCTCTCTCCCTTTTTAATCCCAATCCCCTGCTTCCCAAATAAGTATGTATTTTTCTTTTTAAACAGATCAGTTAACTCTTCATTCCACATTCTCACAACCCTTTTCTGTGAAGAAATGCAATGTTCTTTTACAATTTGGACATTACAATATAGTCAGAAAAACAATAGGTGTTATTTTCTCCTCCCCACCACTCCACATTCCTAGTCCTGTAATGTTCCCTGAATTTTTCGAAGAGTACCAACACTAGGAAGCCAAGAGAGGGGAAAAACTTGAAGACACATCAGGATGAGCCAACTGTGAAACCAGAGGTGGGATGGAGACTGTGATGTTTCCTAAGTTAGATGAGTAAGAACAATTTAAAATGTATGTTATGTGCAATGCAGCATACTTGGCACCTCAGAGGACTATAGCTGTATCCTTCAGCAGTGCAACAGGTTATGGTTTAGTGAGTTGAGTTTAGTGGTCTGGGTTATAAGGTTTATAGTTTATCTGGGCAAGGTAGCTCTTGCATGCACAGTTAGTATCTGGGCAGATGGCAGTGCTTTGGAGGGTATAAGTACTGTCTGTCCAGATAGGCTTGTGTGATGTGGAGGTTACAGTTCCTGTTTGGGTAGGGTAGGTCTGATGTGGAGAGTTAGAAGTGCTGTTTGGGTAAGGTACTGCTGATGTGGAGGTTCAGTGGTGTCTGGACAGAATAGTGCTAGTGTGAAGGGTTATCAGTGTCTTAAGCAGGATAGCTCTGGTTACAGTCTGTTAGCAATGTCTGTGCAGGACGACTCTGGTGAAGAGGTGTGTCTCAGCAGAGTTAGAGATAGGTCTAGGTCACGTAGTGCCTAATTGGCAGCATGTATGTTCAGACAGTGTAGCACAGGGAGCAACTAATATTGAGACCACAGAAATGTCTTTGAAACAGTCTTACACTGCCTTTGTCCATATATGGCATGAAAGTGATATCAAGATAATCAAATCCATTGAGTATTTTATCCAATGGGTGTTGAAACCCACCAATATAAGTGATGTGATCAATGACGGGCATCGGTTGTATGCAAAACTACCTTATAAGGTGCTGTCAGTTTACGTCATAATGCATACCAAATATGGTTGTTCATACACTACATGGCAGTACTATGTCATTCAACAATCGCGGTCCTAGGCATTAAAAGCTGCCTACGGGAGCAAATATTCAATTGAAAATCTCAAATCAGTGAGATAGTATACCAGTCAGTTTGGAAATCGAGGAGTCATGACCAAGTCAAGATATCGCAACAGACGCAGTCGTCCACGCAAACGATATGGAAGACAGCTGCGGAAAACAAGGTGTCGAAGAAGAGGAAGGCGGGTTAGTCGCAGACCTCGCCATACAATTTACAGGAGAAGAGTAAGGAAGATTGTGCATCTAAAACGCCGCAGTAGACCGCAAGATGAAATTGATAATTTGAAAGTAAAGAACAACAGACGTCTTAATGAATCGCTTAAGCAGCATAGAATGCCCATGAGGGTACCTGTCTGAATGCCATGTTGCTACTTAAGAAAAGAGTATCACTTGATATTGAATAAAAAAACAAGTACTTGAGACTTGGAAAACAAATTTGCTGTGTTCACCTTGCATTTTTCTCTTGTGTAGATAGGAAGAATAGTGTGCCACTTGTTGTTATTCAGTTAAACTACACTAATGAGCTTTCATATACTAATGGTGACATTTTAATACATTTTCAAAATTTATTTACAAAGGCCCTGTACTCCAGGAATAAAGAGATGGGGTTTAGAAATATGGCAGAGGCAGAAAGTTGGGGGTTAAATGGCCATTTCCAGTACTTAAATTGTGTTCTTATGTAAATTGTTGACCATCACTTCCCAACATGCTGTGTACTAAAACTTAGACTTAGTAGGAGCATCTGTCATTGAGAATGAGTTGGAGGAAGAAGCCGTATCTTGGAAAATAAATTAACCACAAGCAAGATCTTTCTTGAATATGTGTGAGAACTAATTGATCCAATATGCTGATCCATTAAGTGATACATCATGGGGGTTGGGGAACTAAAACTTTAGGGAAAGAACAGAGCAAACCAGCCCAGGAAACTCTAGCACATGCCAAGCAACAGGTTACAGTGTGGCATCATTGGAGAGACAACAGCAACAACTTTAATTTATCTTGTTTATTAATTCTCGGGAGGTGGGCATCGCTGGCAAAGCAAGTATTTATTGCCCATCCCTAGGTGCCTTTGAGAAGGTGGTAGAAAGCCATTTTCCTTGATTTGCTGCAGTCTATGTGGTGAAGGTGCTCCCACAGTGCTGTTAGGTAGCGAGTTCCAGGATTTTGACCCAGCGACGATGAAGCACTTGGACATATATCGCCATATGTGTCCAAGTCGGGATAGTGTGTGACTTGGAGGGGAACTTGGAGGTGATTGGGGTTCCCATGCACCTGTTGCTCTTGTCCTTCTAGGTGGTAGAGTTTGTGGGCTTGGGAGGTGATGCTGAAGAAGCCTTGACAAGTTACTATAGATAGTACACCTTGTGGTATAGGCGTGTAGATGTTTAGGCAGTAGATGTTTAGGCTAGTGGATGAGGTACATGGACTGCTTCATTATCTGCAAATGGAGCTAAATACTGCAATCATCAGTGAACAACCCCACTTCTTACCATATGATGGAGGGAAGGTCCTTGATGAAGCAGCTCAAGAGAGTTGTGCCTAGAACGTTGCCCTGAGGAACTCCTGCAGTGGTGTCCTGGGGCTGAGATGTTTGGTCTTTAGCACCCTTAACATAGTTAAATGTTCCAAGGCACTTCACAGGAGCATAATCAGACAAAAATTGACACTGAGCCAAAGGAAGAGAGGACAGGTGGCCAAAATCTTGGTCAAAGCGATAGGTTTTAAGGAACATCTTAAAAGAGGAGAGAGAGGTGGAGAGATGGAGAGGTTTAGGGAGGTAATTCCAGAGCTTCGACCATTGAAGGCATTGCCACCAATGGTGGGGTGAAGGAAATGGGGGTTGCACAAGAGGCCAGAGTTGGAGGAATGCAGAATTCTAAAAGGGTTGTATGGCTGAAGGAGGTTACATAGATAGGGAGGGGCAAGGCCATAGAGGGATTTGAACACAAGGATGGGAATTTTGAAATCGAGACGGTTAAGAAGGCAAATGGTATGTTGGCCTTTGTAGCAAGAGGGTTCGAGTACAGGAACAAGGATGTCTTGCTGCATTTGTACAGGGCCTTGGTGAGACCGCACCTTGAGTATTGTGTGCAGTTTTGGTCACCTTATCTGAGGAAGGACGTTCTTGTCATGGAAGGAGTGTAGTGAAGATTCACCAGGCTGATACCTGGGATGGCAGGAAAGACATATGAGGAGAGATTGTGTCGATTGGGCTTATACTCACTGGAGTTTAGAAGAATGAGAGGGGATTTCATCGAAACCTATAAAATTCTGTCAGGCCTGGACAGACTAGATGCAGGAAGGATGTTTCTGATGGCCGGGGAGTCCAGAACCAGGGGTCATAGTCTAAGGATAAGGGGTAAGCCATTTAGAACTGAAATGAGGAGGAATTTCTTCACCCAGAGAGTGGTGAACCTGTGGAATTCTCTGCCATAGAGGGGGGTAGAGGCCAATTCAGTAAATATATTCAAGAAGGAGTTGGATATATTTCTTAAGGCTAAAGGGATCAAGGGATATGGGGAGAAGGCAGGGACAGGGTACTGAATTTGGATGATCAACCATGATCTCATTGAATGGCGGAGCAGGGTCGAAGGGCCGAATGGCCTACTCCTGCTCCTATCTTCTATGTTTCTATGCACCCCCTTTAGGATTGTACCCTTTAGTTTATATTGCCTCTCCTCGTTCTTCCTACCAAAATGTATCACTTCGCACTTTTCTGCATTAAATTTCATCTGCCACGTGTCAGCCCATTCTACCAGCCTGTCTATGTCCTCTTGAAGTCTATCACTATCCTCTTCACTGTTCACTATACTTCCAAGTTTTGTGTCATTTGCAAATTTTGAAATTGTACACCTAAGTGCAAGTCATTAATATATATCAAGAAAAGCAGTGATCCTAGTACCGACCCCTAAACTAACAACTGATATTGAACCTGGGACCCTAGACACTGCTGATATTCATTCATTTCCTTCACATTCATTCAATCTTTCAAGCCACTCCACTTGGGATGTCCTGAGGTCATGAACGGCGCAACAGAAATATAAGCCTTTTTTGTTAGAGGTGAAAGTAGACGGTCTTTGTGAAGGAGAGGAAATGTGGTTGGAAGTTCAGCTCAGGGTCAAATAGGGTGCCAAGATTGCAAATAATCTGGTTCAGCCTGAGACCGTGGCCAGGGAGGGGAATGGATTCTGTGGCTAGGGAACAGAGTTTGTGACGGGGGGCCCCAGACAAATGGCTTGTCAGGTTGTCTTGGAGTAAGTCACGTTGAGCCAACATTGAGGAAACCAGGTACATAAACATCTGCATTGTGACATCATGTGGGAAACATTGGCAAGGCCACTTTTATTGTCTTTTTTTCTCACCTGAGTGGTTTACTCGGAACTTCAGAAGACATTAAGGAGACAACCACAGGTGTAGACCAGATTTTGTGGAGACAGCAGGTTCCCTTTGTCCCCGAACAACAAAATGCGCCAGTTTGTATGACAAACTGACAGCTATCATGGGCATGACATTACTGAATTTAGTTTCACAACTTGGTGAGATTTAACATCACGACTTCTGAGTTACTGGAACAGGTCCATACCCACTACACTAGCATCAGTTAATGATGATGGGTGGCTACACATTGGCCTAGAAATTCAGTTGTTAGCGCCAGCCACTAGCGCCTTAGGAGGAGGAGAAGTGGGGCGCTAAGCGGCTAGCAGCCGGGCACGGCACGATCTGCGCCTCTTGCGAACTTCACTCAGGATTTAGCGGCGGCGCAAAACCGCAGCACCCACTCAGCTGCGCGCGCAGATCGTGACGTCATTTCATGGTGCAACGCCCTTGGTGCGCCCCGAACCGGAACTTCAGTGGCGCCGCACTTCTTTGCGCCTGGCGCCCCCAGCGACTGGTAGAGGGGAATGGTTCCCAGTCGCTGCGGGGCGCGGGGGGCGCTATTTAAAGGGGACTCCTCCTGCATTATAAGTGGCAGCCATTTTGTGCCAATCCTTCTGTGTGAGAGATGGATATTTGGAGAGAGACAAAGGCAGAGAGCTTTCTGCTTTGACTCAGCGCTCGCACAGATACTTCTGGCTTCAGGCCAGAGCTTTGCACTTGGATTTAACTTTCAGTGCCATAGCCTTGAGTCGCCACATATAATGGGGGCTGCAATGGGTGGAAACGTTGGCTTTCTGCATTGCATTCAAAGGGATCAGAGACGCCGTGAGAGAGTGCCAGTCATGGCCAGATGGAGGAGGGCCAACAGGCGTCGGCACAGGAGGCCTTACCCACCCAGGGTATACCGCCAGCAGTTCTCATATCTGAACATGTCTGAGGAGCAGTGTGTTCGGAGGCTGCGATTCAGAAGTGAGGTGGTCACTGAGATCTGCCACCTGCTTCGCAGAGATCTGCAGCCACAGCTGAGGAGTAGGACATCTCTGTCGGTGGCAGTGAAGGTGACGGTGGCTCTCAACTTCTATGCCACCGGCTCCTTCCAATCCGCTACTGAGGACATTGCCAACATCTCCCAGTTCGTGGTACGTTGCTGCATCCGCCAGGTGAACAATGCCCTTTTCAGAAGGAGACGCCAGTACATCTCCTTCCCCATGACCCTGGACAAGCAGCAAGAGCGTGCAATGGGATTTGGAAGAATAGCGGGCTTCCCCATGGTCCAGGGCGTAGAAATGATGAACCAGCAATGGTCAGGCCTTGCTTCAGGGCTGCAGTGTGCAGGGCATGGCAGCCAAACAAGTCGACCCTCCCCCTTTAAGAGCTGACCGGCGCCAGCGTGTCTGCCTTCATTCAGAAACTCGCCGCACCTGCGCTGCGCCCGCCCTCGGTGTTAGCGCCTCGGCTCGCCGGCTTAGCGCCTTATGATAGTCGTGCATCGCCTGCTTTAGCGCAGCAGCAACCTCTTGGGGCGATGCAACTGAATATCGGCGAAGATGGCGCTAAGTTGTGCCGGGCGCTAAATTTAGCGAACGCCCGGCTGTAGCACCCCAAACGTAGCTATACTGAATTTCTAGGCCCAAGTGTCTCCACTTCCACCACTTCTGTCAGCAGTGAATTCCAGGTCCTCACGACTCGCTGCATAAAAAAGTTTTTCCTCACGTCCCCCCTGTATCTCTTGCCCAAAACCTTAAATCTGTGTCCCCTAGTCCTTGTACCATCAACTAGTGGGAACAACCTTTCCCCCTCTAGCCTATCCAAAACCGTCATAATCTTGTACGCCTCTATCAAATCACCCCTCAACCTCCTTTGCTCTAATGAAAACAAATCCAGCTTCTCCAACCTGTCCTTGTAGCTAAGATCCCCCATTCCTGGAACCATTCTGGTAAATCTCCTCTGCACCCTCTCAAGTGCCTTCACATTCTTCCTAAAGTGTGGTGACCAGAACTGGATGCAATACTCCAGTTGTGGCCTAACCAGCGCTTTATAAAGGTGCAGCATAACTTCTCTACTTTTGTACTCAATACCTCTATTTATGAAGCCCAAAATCCCATATGCTTTGCTAACCACTCTCTCAATATGTCCTGCCACCTTCAGGGACCTATGCACATTAACTCCCAGGTCCCTCTGTCCCTGCACACTCTTTAAAACTGTGCCATTAAGTGTATATTGCCTCTCCCTGTTCCTTCTGTCAAAATGCATCACCTCACACTTCTCTGTATTAAATTCCACCTGCCACTTGTCTGCCCATTCTGCTAGCCTTTCCACATCCTGTTGCAGTCGATTGGTACCATCCTCACTGTTTGCCACACCCCCAAGTTTGGTGTCATCGGCAAATTTAGAAATTCTACTCTGTATTCCAATATCCAGGTCATTAATATATATCAAAAAAGCAGTGGCCCCAGCACAGACCCTTGGGGAACACCACTGTCTACCATCCTCCAGTCTGAAAAACAGCCATTTACCACAACTCGCTGTTTTCTGTCCTTAAGCCAATTCCTTATCCAAGCTGCCACTGACCCACTTATTCCATGAGCCTCAATTTTGTTAACCAGCCTTCTATGTGGTACTTTGTCAAACGCCTTTTGTAAATCCATGTAGACAACATCCATTGCATTCCCTTCATCAATCCTCTCTGTTACTTCATCAAAAAATTCAATTAGATTAGCCATACATGATCTGCCTTCTACAAATCCATGTTGGTTCACCTTAATTAGCTTAAACCTCTCCAATTACCCGTTAATTTTTTCCTTGATTATTGTTTCTAAAACTTTACCCACCACTGATGTTAAACTGACCAGCCTATAGTTACTAGGATTGTCCTTACACCCTTTCTTGAGCAATGGTGTCACATTTGCCACTTTCCCATCCTCAGGTACCTGCCCCGCATCTAAGGAAGATGAAAAAATTATGGCAAGCCCTTCCGCTATCTCTTCTCCCAATTCCCTTAGCAACCTGGGATGCAAGCCATCTGGACCAGGTGACTTGTCCACTCTAAGCATATCCAGCCTTTTTAGTACACCTTGTTTATCAATTTTCACCCCTTCCATTGCTTCTACCTTTTCCACTTCTACCGATATTCATCTCCATTTTAAATGGGCGACCCCTTTTTCTGAAACTATGCGCCCTAGTTCTAGATTCCCTCACAAAGAGAAATATCCTCTCAGCATCTAGCCTGTCAAGCCCCCTCAGAATCTTATATGTTTCAATAAGATCCCCTCTCATTCTTCTAAACTCCAATGAGTATAGGCCCAACCTGCTCAACCTTTCCTCATAAGACAACCCCTTCAACTCAGGAATCAACCTCGTGAACCTTCTCTGAACTGCCTCCAATGCAAGTATATCCCTCCTTAAATAAGGAGACCAAAACTATACACAGTACTTCAGGTGTGCTCTCACCAACGCCCTGTACAGTTGTAGCAAGACTTCCCTACTTTTATACTTTATCCCCTTGCAATAAAGGCCAACATTCCATTTGCCTTCCTAATTACTTGCTGTACTTGCATTCTAACTTTTTGTGTTTCATGTACGTGGACCCCCAGATCCCTCTGTACCGCAGCATTCTATAGGCTCTCTCCATTTTAATAATATTTTGCTTTTTTATTCTTCCTACCAAAGTGGATAACCTCACATTTTCCCACATTATACTCCATCTGCCAACTTTTTGCCCACTCACTTAACCTATCTATATCCCTTTGCAGACGCTTTGGCCACGAATTTAATTAAGGAGGCAGCTTGGAGTCGGGTTGCCAGGTGGGCGGATTCCAGGCCCGCTGCCGATTGCAGCAGCTCCTGAATTGAAATTTTAATTTAATTAGCCCTTTAAGTGCCGTGGTGTGCGCTGGCCGGTCCAATAACTGGGATTGGGTCCGTTAGTCGCCTTTGATGACGTCATTGGTGCAGATGTTTTAAAGGGGCCTATGCAGCCTCAGCCTTTCATTTCTCATTTCTGCTGGTGTCTGAATGTGCCAAGGCCACAATGAGTGGTGCTAAACCGAAGGCTGCTCCACGTTTCAACGAGGACTCCCTCCAAGCTCTTGTGGAGGGAGTAAGAGGGTGCAGGGAGATTCTGTTCCCTCACAATGGCCGGAGGAAGCCTCTTCAGCAAACAAAGGCAGCCTGGCTGCACATTGCTGAGGAGGTAAGCGCAAGGTCCTTGTGTTCATGCACCTGGATCCAGTGCCGAAAACGGTTCAATGATCTTCTGCGATCATCAAAAGTGAGTATCACATCACACTTAGCTTCAGTCTGCTTCCCTTCTCTTCTCATCACCAGCACTCTGCTTTGTAAGCCTGCTCCTCCACATCCCATCTTGCCCTTACTTTTCTTGCACCCTTACCTATCCATCTCTCTCTCTGTACTGAATCACTTCACCATCCTACTATGCACCCCTCACACTCGCTCTCACTGTTATGCACAACTAACAACGCACAGGGAGCTAGCTTCCTCTTGGCATCTCACTCCATCTTGGTCTCCCTCTAAGCTTCTCTGTTATGGATTCTTCACAGTCACTCCATCACTCTCACTGAAACTCCACTTGTGTCCCTTCTTGCAGGAAAAGATAGCCCACAATAAGAGCGCGAGAGCACAGACAAGGAGGAGGGGCTTCATCCTTGGCCACATTGACAAGTGCTGAGGAGGCTGTGCGTGAGATCGTTGGAGGTGGCGAGGAGTTGGAAGTGGGGGACGGAGAGACGGGCGCACTAGATGAAGCTGGTGACAGAATAGAGTTTCATCCCTCTCATTTAGATTTCATGATTGATTGCAATGCCATATGATGTTCATAGAGATTCGCTTTGTATCATCTGTACAAAAGGATGTGTCTGCTACCTAAAAATCAGGGCCTAGAAATTCAGTAGGCTTTGCGCCCACTTTTCGCCCAAATAGGGTTTCTGCGCCAGTGTAAGAGGGTGCGCTGATATTCAGCGCTGCGGTAATGGCGGCGGTAGCCGGTAGCGCTGCGCCGACACTGATGACGTCATCGGTGTGCGCAGTGCCCCGGTTCCGCCCCGCTTCCGGCCCAAACCCCATATTTAGTTGCGGCCGCCTCTTCTGCAGCGGCCGCAAACAGCGATTGAAAAACGGGGCCGTACTGCTGCGCTACTGGGGCGCTTTAAGGTGGAGGTGCGGCCGGCCGCTTTTTCGGCGGCCGCCTGCCCGCACCTCCCTCCCCGGCCTCCTACACCACCCCCCCCGCGGCATTGGTGGCTGATTCCCGCGAGCCCGGCACTTCTCCGTGGTGCCGGGCTCATTTGCCGGCAGAATCCAACGGCGATCTCACGGCTGCAGGCAGCTCCTCCTTAAGAGAAGGAGGAGGCCTGCAGTACCCCAGCCTGCCGCACCGCATCGGGTGGCGCAGCGGCAGCTGGAGCGCTGAAATTCACTTTCAGCGCCCCAAGCGGAGGCGGGCACACCCTGGAACAGCGCCCGGTTCCGACTTGGGGCGCTAAAAGTGAATTTCTGGCGGGCGCAACTGGCTCCGCGCGCAGCGCTAACTTTTGGGCGTTAGCCTGCTAGCGGGCCTTAACTGAATTTCTAGGCCCAGATGTCTAACTCATGCCTTTACTCTCCCACAGGACTATCAAGTGACCGCCTCCCTACTGTCCAGGAGGAAGAGCTGGAGGACTCCTCAGAGGAACCTGCAGCCTCTGAGGGAGCAGCGTTACCGGGACTCAGCACACCCAGCACCAGCGCAGCAACGCACACCTCGGCAGGGCGTTCGCGACATAGAGTAGTGTTTTCACCTGGTGTATCACAGCTCACAAGTGAGCATCAGCAGATGGTGGAGACAGCGACAGCAGTGGAGAGTCCTTGTTGGAGGTCGTAGGACTCTCCTAGCTCTGCTCAGCTGCATGCAGACGCTGTGCCTCTGGGGCCATCCAGAAAGAGCGCTACTGGAACTTCAACAACAAGTGCGGGAGTCTCTGACAGGTTTTGCATCCACAGTAACTGCGAGTGTGCAGAGAATGGATGAGTCCATCTCAAACATGAGCACTGCCGTGGTGGAGGCAATGGCGCATGAACGTGCCGCCATTGAGAACGTTGCAACCTCCTTGGAGGACATAACTCGCCAGACTCAACAGAGCATGGTGACTCTTCTCAATAGATGGTCTGATATGGAGGATAGATGGGCATCTATTGAGGAGAGACACCAGAGATACGTGGACATCCCCGGTATGAGGAATGTCAGTACTGAGATGGGTCCTCGTGGCCCCACTGATGTGCAGCAAGATGCTCTCCAGCCACTTGCTAGCACTGAAGTGCAGGTGACCCATGAGAGGGATGTTGGTGGCAGACAACCAGGAAGTGTGGACTCCTCATGACCATGCCACTTCGGATCCCTCGGTCAGAGCCCCATAGTCCTCACTCAACTGAGATGGCCGTTTCAGCCCCTGCACAGACACAGGAAGAGCAGACTGTTGCAGAGCCCTCACAGGCTCCCAAACCCAGAGGACGCCTGCCAAAGGCGTCTAAGCAGGCGCAGCATCAAAGTGAGCAAGGTGCCTCTACATCTGCTGAAGCCACAGGGGAAGCACCACATAGAAACATGAGTAAGAGGAAGCTAAAACACAAAGGGGGAGAAATTGGGTGAGTAGCGCCACCTGTTAGCGCCTAAAGAGGCAGTCAGTGGCTGTAGCGCCACTGGCTGCGTCTCCCGCGATATTCAGTAGGGGCGCTAATGGTGGTGGTAGGCATTTGCGCTGCGCCACCACCGATGACATCATCGGTGTGCGCAGCACCCCATTCGTGCCCCGTTCGCGATATTTGGTAGCGAACGGCGCAGTTGCGCCGCTCGCTACCCGCGCCTGGTTCACGGGGCCTTACTGTGCCGGCAGTGGCACAAGTTAAGGTGGAGGTGCGGGGCGGCCGCCTTTTCGGCGGCCGCCCAGCACCTCCGTCCCCGACCTCCTAACCACCCCCCCCGCGGCAATGCCGGCTGTTTCCCGAGAGCCCGGCACTTCTCCTTGGTGCCGGGCTCATTTGCCGGCACTCGTGAGCGGGGATCGCGCTGTTGCAGGCACCTCCCCTTAACAGTGGGAGGAAGGCCTGCAGTACCACAGCGTGCCGTGCCGTAGCGTGTGGCGCTGCAGCACGTTGCGCTACGATATTCAGTTTCAGCGCCCTAAGAGGGACGCGGAGCGCCTCGAGCCTTGCCCCGTGTCCCTCGAGGAGCAATGAAACTGAATATCTGACAATCGCTAAAGCTTCGAACGCTGCGCTAAATCCTGCGCTCAGGCGACTTTTGCGCCACTTTGGCGCCCCAACCCAATTTCTAGGCCAAATAGTCATAAGGGTAGTCACTTGGGTGTTTTGTTCTGTTGTATTTTGTTCTGTTGTATATTTGCCATTGTCATCCTTTTGTGAATGTATTAAACAAAAGTGTTGGCAAACAGTTGAAGTTCTGGCCCAAGTGTTCTGGGAAATGGAAGTTGCACATTGAGGGCTCAGGGCGACTTGCATTTGTAACGATGATGGTGAAAGTGATAGGAAAGCACCGTTTATTGGAGAGTTGATGTGTGGCGTCTTAGGAGGGTTGATCACACATTCATAGCCATATGCTAGCCACCTGTGGTTGAAGAGTAAGCTTACGCGAAGTTGGCATGGATGAGTGCATCCCTTGCATGACGGCCAGCAATGAGCTCGAGTGCTGCTGCATTGGTCACATTGGGACCCACAAGGCGTACCTCCTCCTCATCCTCCTCATCCTCTTCCTTGTCCTCCTCCTCTTCTTCTGAGGATTCTCTGCACTGAGCCATTTGTTCCTCAGGGAATGCTAAGCCACACTGCTGTGCGATATTGTGCAGGGCACAGCAGACGACAATCATTCTGGACACCGTGGCTGATGCATACTACAGGGCTCCACCAGATCTGTTGAGGCATCGAAATCGTGTTTTGAGAAAGCTGATGGTTTGCTCTATGATGCTTCTGGTGAAAATGTGGCTCACATTGTACTGCTCCTCAGCTTCGTTTGATGGCCTCCTCATCGGTGTCATGAGCCACTTTTTCAGGGGCCAGCCATTGTCACCAAGTAGCTATCCGGAAAGTTGGGTTGGCGGATTGAACAGCTGAGGCACAGTAGACTGGCGCAGGATGAAGGAGTCATGGCAACTGCCAGGGTACTTGGTGCAAACATGCTTGATGATCTTCCTGTGGTTACACACCAGCTGAACGTGCAGTTGACAAAAACAGCTGGGCTGTGATGGGGTGCCCTAATGGCCACATGTGTGCAGTCTACGAAGTTCTGCACCCTTGGGAAGCCTGCCATATTTGCAAAGCGCAGTTACACTTGCTTCATCCGTAGAGAAGGGGATGTAATTGTGCGCCTTTGCAAAGAGGGCATCGGTAGCCTGCATGATGCAAGTGTGTGCGGCCAACTGAGAGATGCCGCTGATGTCTGCAGATGATCCCTAGAAGGAGCCCGAAGCAAAGAAGTTGAGTATGGTGGTGATTTTTACAGCCACTCGTAAGGAGTGTCCACCCGCTCCTCTGGTCTCCAGGTGTTGGTGCAGCATTGCGCAGATGTCAGCGACTACCTCTCGCAGAAGTCTCAGCCTTGGCACTGGTGCTCACTCATGTTGAGGAAGCTCATCCTCGGCCTGTAAAGCTGGTGTTGGTGGTTTCTCCTGCAGCGAGGAGCAGGCCTGTGCTGACGCCCTCTGCCCTGGGCATCATCAGGTGGCTGAGGAGAAGGTTGGCGCTCCTGCTGTTGGTGCTGCTGCTGTGCCTGGTTGCGCTGCTGCCGCGGCTGCTCTTCCTCTGAATCTGACGACCAGGATAAGATGATATAAATGGTTCCCATATCGCTGGTATATATCTCAGTCAAGGAATGGAGGTTGTGTGTGCTCAGACAAAGTGACCAGAGGGTATTCAAGGAGGTCACACAGCAGATGGATTTCAGCCTCAACACTCACAAGATTAGTTGAGCTGCAAAATGTCTCCCAAGCCTCAAACCACTAAGTTGTGGCATGTGAAAGAATGAGAGATTGCAGGACCACTTTTAAGCTGCTCGAGCAGCTAACAACAATTCAGGTCCTAGCTCAACCCGGCTCGATTCACATGGCGTGTTTTTATGAAGGTGGGCAGCATGGTGAAAAACCTCCAATATCAGATCAGATCAAAATAGGTTTATCCAGGCAGTTAACAACTTCTTAACTGCCTCTCCCGCCATTTGGTGTCGGGTCAGTTCGTGAGCAGCTGACCTGACACTTCCCAAAGTCGCGTGGAGGTGGGATAAAGGCGGGTTCGTAGCCCGCCGCCAATTTTTATGATTTCCGCAACAGACCAGCCTCCAAACCCGCCCCCTCAGTGCTATTAAATTCGCGGACTTTGTGTCCTCCGCGCAACTTGCTTTCCCACCTATCTTTGTATCATCAGCAAATTTGGCAACAGTACACTCGGTCCCTCCATCCAAGTGATGAATATAGATTGTAAATAGTTGAGGCCCCAGTACTGATCCCTGCAGAACCCCACTAGTTACAGTTTGCCAACCTGAAAATGACACATTTATCCCGACTCTCTGTTTTCTGTTAGTTAGCCAATCCTCTATCCATGCTAATATATTACCCCCAGCCCCGTGAGCTCTTATCTTGTGCAGTAACCTTTTATGTGACACCTTATCAAATGCCTTCTGCTACACTACATCTACTGTTTCCCCTTTATCCCCCTGCTCATTACATCCTCAAAGAACTCTAATAAATTTGTCAAACATGATTTCCCTTTCATAAAACCATATTGACTCTGCTTGATTGTATTATGATTTTTTAAATGTACTGCTACTACCTTATTACAGGAAACTTTGTGATATCCGGCACCGACAGGACCGAGCTGTTGTCATCCCATCAAAACTGCCGGACAAACCAGCGCTAATGTTAAAACATACGGAAGCTTTTGAGCTCCGGATCTAGCAACAAACCCTGTTGCTTAGCTTCTAAACAGTCGGCCGTAGCTTGCAAGCATCTCTGTAGCTAAGCAACAGCTTTAGCTAGACCTTGCAGAGCCTGACTGGTGAAAAAAAAGCAACAAAAAGAAAAAAAACTTACTGAACCAACTCCTGAATTTTGCCGGTGGCTCGAGCATTCTGGACAGTTAACCTCCGGATAAACCAAAGTTTCTGTAGTGTATGTAACCTGTACCACCTTAAGAGGATACCTTAAGGTGATGGACTACTTTTTGATGGCTCCTGTACATTGTAGTACCGGTGGTGACCACACCGGTATATAAACCCTGTGGAGCAAAGTGTATTCCAGTTCAGCCCTGACCCTCAATTACTAAAGACCTGTTTAATTATTTCTGTAGTCTGTGTCCAGTTATTCAGCATAACTGCATTTGGAAACACAGACTCAACAGTTTCCTGTAATGGATTCTATCATTTTCTCACTGACAGATGTTAGGCTAACTGGCCTGTAGTTTCCTGCTTTCTATCTCCCTCCTTTCTTGAGTAGGGGTGTTACATTTGCAGTTTTCCAGTCCACTGGGACCTTTCCAGAATCCAGGGAATTTTGGTAGGTTACAACCAATGCATCCACTATCTCTGCAGCCACTTATTTTAAGACCCTAGGATGCAGGCCATCAGGTCCAGGGGACTTGTCAGCCTTTAGTCCCATTAGTTTGCCAAGTACTTTTTCCTCTAGTGATAGTGATTGTTTTAAGTTCCTTCCTCCCTTTTGCCTCTTGATTATCTACTATTATTAGGATAACAACAGAAAATGCTGGAAAAACTCAGCAGGCCAGGCAACATCCGTGGAGAGAAATTAGAGTGACATTTCGGGTCTAACCCTTTTTCAAACTGGAAAGGAAATAAAATAGATCGAAGGCAGGGCTGCTGTTACATCTCTAACTTTTTCCAGTTCTGATGACAGGTCATCGACCTTAAACATTAACTTTGTTTCTCTCTCCACAGATGCTTCCTGACCTGCTGAGTATTTCCAGCATTTTCTGATTTTATTTCAGATTTCCAGCATCTGCAGTGTTTTGCTTTAGAATTCATACAATTAGTTTGGGCTGGATTCAAACCAGATCACAGAAATGAAGGTACAGTGCTGTAATCCTCTGCACCACCCAATCCCCCAAACTTAACTGTTAAGTCTGTGAGTTGTTCAAGTAATTAATACTCAGACTTAATCAGTAACAATAAAACAGGTCTTTACTGGTTGGAGGTAGGGACTACACTGAATACAAGATTACTGCACAGTGCTTATATACCGGTGTGTTCACCCCCGGTATTACGTCTACAGCAGCCTGAGAAAGTAGTACATCTCTTAAGGTGGAACAGGCTTAAGCTCTCTTAAGGTGGAACAGGTTACATACACAACATTAACTGATCTGAACCTTTTAGAACTGCAAAGTATAAAAACAGTTAACAGCATCACTGAAAAAATATTGGAACTTAGAAAAGGAAGAAGAGGTCATTCAGCTCATTAAACCTACTCCTTTGACAGATGATATATAACCACTCCTAACTTGGATTCTACCCGATCCATTTAATCTCCTGAAAGTTCGGTACAGTTGTTCTGTTATTCCCAAAGCCACTCCAGAATATTTATTCATTCCCACGTTTCCACTATTGAAACCTGGCCAACTGCCATCCTCAGAAGACTTCCCTACCCCGCAGAGTATTTGATCATTTCAAATGACATTTATCTCTATAACCTTCTGTCTTGTTTCAAAATCAGATATTTATTTAGTTCATTTTGAAGCTGTTAATTAACACAGAATCAGTTCCTTTTTCGGGGAATTTGTTCCTCATATTCACTTCGCTGTAGGGAAAACACATTTTTTTAATCTCTAGTTTTGCAGTGTCTAGAATAACTTCTTAGCCAGGATTACCCTCACCCAGCATTTTGAATCTGCCTCAACTCGGACCATTTCCCTGGGTCAGGGCTCATTACTGATGCAGACTCCCAGGTGATTCTCACCATCGAGGGAACATGCCAGGTTTAAAGGGGCAGAAATCCCACTGAAGTTCTCGGTCAAAATTGAGGCCTTCAGCAAGTAAATCTCTAGAGCCGTCTGAAGAGAAAGGAGGCTGTAAAAGACCCATTTGGTTATTTACCACTGCTTCCTGGAGCCTACTGCCACCTCAGATTACCCCCCCACCCCCACCACTGCACCCACCCCCCGCCCCCGCCCCCGCCCCGAAGATAAATCGCATGTCTTCAGCACTCACATCTCCTTCAGTAATTTCTAAATCCACCATTGCTGTGAACTCTGCTTTTGAGCACTGTGGGATTAAACTTACTTGGCCAAGACTCCCCTGGAAGCCCAGCAGAATGGCTGAGAAATAGGCCAGGATCTAGGTAAACCAGGTCCTAGTCTACACTGGAGGCTACCAGTTGGCCTTGTACACGCCTCAGAATTATTGGTTCTCTGACCTCAGTGGGACCTGGCCGAAGGTTAGAGGTTGGAATACTGATTGAGATGAGGTAAGTGTAGTGTATGTACCTTGAAGAAGGAACTATATTCTGCAGCTCCTGTATACTGCAGTACCAGTAGTGACCACCCCTGTATATAAGCCTGTGTAGTAACTTTGTTTTGTCTCCATTCAGTAAACACCTGTTATAACCAACTTCTGCAGTCCGTGTCTCAATTACACACGGACATTACAGTAAGGTTCCTTGGTAAGAAGACTGAAAGGGGAGGGAGGGTTCAGAGAAAACATTTCCCAAAGGGGAGCTGGACCCTCCGGATGGCAGCAGGCACTGGGACTTTCAGCAGACAAAGCTGACAGGCACCTGAGATGTATCCAACTGGCTGGCCTCCTGCAACTGAGTTGCTCTCCCACACATGGGTGGGCTCAGTGGTGGAGGACACCGGTGGGCGTGGTCCTGGTATAGCTGACGGAACCATAGCCCAAGGATTTTCAGTGCCTGTATCTTCTTCATGTATCACAGGACCTATATTAAAGGCTGTTTTTACATAGAAACATAGAAGATAGGAGCAGGAGTAGGCCATTTGGCCCTTCGAGCCTGCTCCGCCATTCAATGAGATCGTGGCTGATCATCCAAATTCAGTACCCTGTCCCTGCCTTCTCCCCATATTCCTTGATCCCTTTAGCCTTAAGAAATATATCCAACTCCTTTTTGAATATATTTAATGAACTGGCCTCCACCGCCCTCTGTGGCAGAGAATTCCACAGGTTCACCACTCTCTGGGTGAAGAAATTCCTCCTCATTTCAGTCCTAAATGGCTTACCCCTTATCCTTAGACTATGACCCCTGGTTCTGGATTCCCCGGCCATCATAAACATCCTTCCTGCATCTAGTCTGTCCAGGCCTGACAGAATTTTATAGGTTTCGATGAGATCCCCTCTCAATCTTCTAAACTCCAGTGAGTATAAGCCCAATCGACACAATCTCTCCTCATACGTCATTCCTGCCATCCCAGGTATCAGCCTGGTGAATCTTCGCTGTACTCCTTCCATGGCAAGAACGTCCTTCCTCAGGTAAGGCGACCAAAACTGCACACAATACTCAAGGTGCGGTCTCACCAAGGCCCTGTACAGCTGTAGCAAGACATCCTTGTTCCTGTACTCGAACCCTCTTGCTACGAAGGCCAACATACCATTTGCCTTCTTAACCGCCTGCTGCACCTGCATGCTTACCTTCAGCGACTGGTGCACAAGAACACCCAGGTCTCTTTGCAGTTCCTCTTCTCCCAATCTATTGCCATTCAAATAATAATCTGCCTTCCTGTTTTTGCCACCAAAGTGGATAACCTCACATTTATCCACATTATAGTGCATTTGCCATGTTTCTGCCCAATCACCAAATTGTCCAAATCATACTGGAGTTTCTCGACATCCTCCACACAGCTTACCCTCCCACCCAGCTTTGTGTCATCTGCAAATTTGGAGATATTACATCCAATTCCCTCGTCCAGATCATTAATATATATTGTGAACAGCTGGGGTCCTAGGACCGATCCTTGCGGTACCTCACTAGTCACCGCCTGCCACTCAGAAAAGCCACCAGCTTTTTTGGGGTTGTGTCAGCATTTTTAGAACTACTGGTCAACTTTTCCTAGTTTTCGAGGTTGGCTCCTCTTCCTTACCAGCCCATTCCTCACCACCTCTGCTTTATCAGTGTCCTCAGAAATAGATGGAGTGGAATTGTAAGAAAGCAATTCATCTGAGGAGATAGAAAGGGATTTTAAAAGGATAATACTGTTGTAAGCACGTGATGGGAACTGGAGACAGGCAACTGGCAGAGACTGACAAAATCAGGGAATATTCATTTGTGGACTACGTTATAAAAGATGGTCCTCAATAACTTAGACTTGCAGGGGTGAATTTTTGGGGTGCTACGAGGCCCCTTAAGATTACAAAATGGCATCTGCGGCACTCACGTACACTTCTGATGTGAAGTGCACCATATTAGTAAAGGGGTTAGCACGCATGCACTTAACATTGGCCGGAAGTATGCAGAGCAGGCAGATCATGACGTCAATCAGTGTGCACGCTGATTTGACACCAGCGGTGCCATTTTGGAGCTCCACACTCCAGCCTATGCCCTCTTTTAACCTCGCACAGTTGAACACATGTTCAACAGCATGAAGGTCCCCCCACCAGCACTATTTAAAGGGATCATCAATTACTTACAGATTAGTTGTTGGATTATTTCTTCTGGCTGTTGATGCAATTCTATGCATTTTGGGTGTTTTTGTACACTTGTTAAAAGTTTCAATAGTCTACAGGGAGTGGTCTGGCTGGTGCTGAAGTACTTTTTCGCTAACTTAAAGGCTTGTGCACAAACCAGTTGCTTCCAGACATGGGTGGCCTAGTAGGCCTTCCTCTTGGAATTGAGAATGACTGGGAGAATGAGCAGAGGTCACACAAGAGGGAGGAGGAGGAGGAGAAGGATTCTCAGCAGGAGGCTATAGCCCCCCCAGGGTGTTCAGGGTACAATTGTCCTACCTGAACTTCAATGACAATCAATGTTTGAGATATCTGTGCTTCAATAAGGTGGTTGTTACTGAGAACTGGCAACTGCTGCAGCCACAACTCCAACTCAGAGCAGGACAAGGACCGCATTGCCAGTGGCTATGAAGGTGACCGTGGCTATGAACTTTTATGCATCTGGCTCCTTCTAGGCTGCTGAGAGGAATGAGGGAGAAGTGTGATGGGTAAAGGAGGATTCGGTATGAGAATACTGTCATCTTCAATAGCTTCAGCCCTGCCGGTGGCCACAGGCTCAGGAATGGCCCTTCCTACAATGGCTAGCACCGTCTCCATCATGGGGGTTAGAACGTGCAGGCGCGCCTCTCCCCCTCCGGTTAGTTCCTGCTGCCTCCGGTTGTGCGGCACCTTCTCCTGCAAGAGCGAGGGAAGTGTGTCAGTTAATGTTGTGCAATCTGTTTCGGTGATGTGGCTGTCATGGTTTAATAGCTGGCAGTGTGTGCCAGATGCGAGATGTGGATGTGAGGCTTGCAGCAGTGCTAAGTGTGTGAGGGTGAGATGAAGCATATAATGTAGGTAAGAGACCTGATTGATGGAGATTGTTGGTAGTTGAGTGATTGGGGATGTGGTGAATTGAGCAGTGGCTGAGGCTAGGGGTGCAGATGGTAGAATATGGCATTTGAAGATGCATTCACTGACCTTGACCATTCATGTGAGGTCATTAAACTTCTTCTAGCACTACATCCAGGTCCTTGGGGCTGTACTCCTGGCATTAACCTCCAGGCTATCTGTTCCCACTGCCTCTCATTGTGTGTCTTGAGGGCCTCCTGCCCCCTGAGGATACAGGCCATCTCTCCTCCTTTCCACCTCCTCCACCAACACCTCCAGTGCAACATCTGAATACCTGCTCACTCCCAAGGTTCAGACATTTTTTTCTCTTTCCCAGGTCACATTCAGTTCCAGAATGACTCCCAGCACCTGCTGCAGCCACAATGCACCTCCCCTTTAAGAGGTGCAGGCTAGCTTTAAGTAGTGCAGGCTAGCTTTAAGAAGTGCAAGTTACTAACAATATTGGGCCCCCCTGCTGATGCATGCAGTCAATGGGACGGGCTGGCTGCATGCAGAAATCATTATAATTAGCAGGCAGCATGAAGTTGCCACCCTACCTGCATTCCACTCAATGGGCACGGTTTAATCACGTATCATGATCCCTGCGCCCATTTTCAGGGGCTAAACAATTTATAGCCTGCTGACATTTAACAGCACACTTCTGAACTTTCGCACCATGGGAGATTGGATTAAGGAAGAGACTTACCAGAGATCTGGGACTCTGGGATATTGGTCTCTGGCTAGTTAGAATTTTACATATGAACATACAAACAAAGACGAACGGGTAAAGACCCTCTGTTCCATTGAGCCTGTCCCACACAATTGCAATACCTTGTGTATCACAACATATACACTCAAATCCACCCAAAGCCATGTGATCTTCTGGGAGAGGCAAGAAAAATGTAAAAAACCCAGGCCAATTTGGGGGGAAAAAATCTGGGAAATTCCTCTCCGACCCATCTAGACAGTCAAAACTAGTCCAAGAGAAAACTCTGGCCCTGAATTCCCTGCAGTACCTACCTTCTGTAAGAGGTGATCTCCACCCCAGCCAGAAACTGGCCCAGCTCTCGTTTTAAAGAATTCAGCAAATCAGCATCCACCGCACAAGACGGCAGCCTGTTCCAGAGGTCCACTATTCTCTGGAAAAAGAGCCACTTCCTGACATCTAACCTAGATCTAGCCTTACACAACTTACATTTGTGACCCCTGGTCCTCCCTAACCTATTTAATTGAAACAAACTGTCAACTGGAACACAATCTATTCCCTTCATTATCTTATAAACCTCAATCAGATCACCTCTAAGTCTACGCTTCTCTAAAGTGCAGAGTCCCAACTCTTTTAGCCTATCTTGATAACTAAGATTTCAGTTGCATAGCACTTGAATCATGTTCTTTTGACTATGGGTGATAAAATCCAAATTTTCTTTTGAAACCCCTTTTCAGGTCAATGATTATGTTCAGATAATGATGTGATATTCAGTGAAGTACAGTTTTATTTTACTTTTTTATCAATAAGTATGGCCTTCCTTTGGGTGTTGCTGTCCTATGGATGCTCCAAGAAAGATGTTTTGGTGTTTGGGAAACTGTTTGATGAGAATAAATATTTCTGACTTGGAGAAAAAGGTGAGTGTCTTTTTTTTAATTCGTTCCTGGGATGTAGGCATCACTGGCAAGTGTAGTGTATGTAACTGTTCTACCTTTAAGAGAACTATTTTAGGGGTGGCACTACTTTATCTTGGCTGCTGTATACTGTAATACCGACGGTGACCACACCGGTATATAAGTGCTGTGGCAGAACTTATTGGGCAGATTCGCCCTGACCTTCGAATAGTAAAGTCCTGTTTAAGTTACTCTTGTAGTCTGTGTATTACTTCGCTATACAACCCACAGACTTTACAGCAAGGCCAGCATTTATTGCCCATCCCTAATTGTCCTTGAGAAGGTGGTGGTGAGCCACCTTCTTGAACTGCTGCAGTCCGTGTGGTCTCCTACTGGATTCCATTTTGTGACTTAATCTGAACATGTGATGCCATTTCATTTGCATTTGTTAGAATATATTTAAAAATTCCATTGCCAATTTTCTTCCTGCCCTTCCTCTTTTGAAGGTGTTGACTTCTTGCTACAGTACTGATATCAGATGCCCTCCAGTAGTTTGGCCAACTGATCATTTTGCAAGTGTGAGGCTAAATTGTAAGAGTCAGCAGGATATTTAGCATAGTGGGCACCCTCGTCAACCTCAATTCTCATTTTCAAACATCATCCACATACTATTCAGCAGAGGCTGCTAGATAACAATCAGGAGCATTTTCCCCTCCCTAATCCAGGGCACAGGCAAGATTAGAAACCCTGCCACTGCTACTGCCCCAGCTGAGATCAATACAGGCTGAGCATTGAACCTAGGACCTTTCTGGGTCTGTTTATCTCAGTTACTCACCGGATAAATTTGTTGGGCTATTAAGAGAGTTCTGTAGGTTGCCATTGCCAATAGATTTAAATAATGGCAACTAATTTCTGATTGTCTTAATTTACTGCCTTAAGATACATTTTCAAGAATTATTGGCTTCATGCTTGAGTGGTAACTAGATAGTTGCTGCCAGGACACTTCCTAAGTTCTATAACTTGTGCAATTTTCAACTGTAAATGCAACCAAAATATGAATATAACACATCCTATGCACAGATATACCTTTACCAAATACAGACAGTACTATTGGGCAGCTGTAGACAACTGTTGTATTAAGTTTAAAAGTGATGTCTTTCCACCACCTTCTTTTATGTATAAGGAAACTATGCATTCTTTAAAAAAAAAATCTATAAATTCTAAATATAATCAGGAATAACAATCCCTGCCAGGACGGAAGCTGTCCAAACAGAATTGGATGGATGCCTAAGATCTGTACAGTCTGCCAAACAAAGAAACTGCAGCTCAGGATAATGTTTCATGAAAAGTGATGAGGATCACACTAAGGGCATTTTCCCAGACTGATTGCATCTGTTCAGAATTTTAACTTTCTGCTGGTTACTGCTACAAATAAGATTTGACACCAGCACAATCATTAAAAGGAAAAAAGGAAAATACATTTTTGGATCCAATACTGACACGTGTATTCTCTATCACTTTCGTTGGAGGGGATAGCTAGCACTCTATCAGAAAGAATATCTTGATATTTTTTGACTTGCTAAGAAAGGACTTTTGTCAGGCTAATTAATAGACAAGAATAGACATCACAGGAAATTGATGCAATGCTGCACATATTGAGAATTCAGGTGTGGGGAGTCAGTGATCCCCACAGGATTTATGGCTGAATTCCTGACATGCCCTTCTGGCATGCAAAGTTCCAGGCTGGGAACGCAAATTTGTAAATTCTTCCCCATAGCAATGATGGGGCACTGTTATATAATACCTGATATATGTACCTTTTCCCATTTCCCCCTCCCCCATGGTATTTGTGTTAATATTTGAAAGAGTTTCTACATCATTGCCTAAAACTGTGGGATTATGTGACGAACGTATCAGTGCATCAAATAACATCTACTACAGACTGACACCTGGGCTTTATAAGTCGGGAGCTAGCTATTAGGCCAGGATTTCACAAAATATAATTAAGGCCACTGGATTGCAATGACTGACTATGTCAAATTCTGTTTATTGAAATGATTCTGGGAGTTTAGTGACCTGTTGGCGATTTTGATTTGCAATTCAATCTGTTTTTCCATAAAAACATAAAGAGAGGGTACAGAGAAGATTTGCCAGGACTGGAGAATTTTAGCTATGAGGAAAGATTGGATAGGCTGGGGTTGTTTTCTTTGGAACAGAGGAGGCTGAGGGGAGACTTGATTAAGATGTATAAAATTATGAGGGGCCTAAAGAGAGTGGACATGAAGGGCTTATTTCCATCAGTAGTGAGGTCAATAACCAGGAGGCATAGATTTAAAGTAATTGGCAGAAGGATTAGAGGGGAGCTGAGGAGAACTTTTTTCACCCAGAGGGTGGTGGAGGTCTGGAATTCACTGCCTGAAAGTATGGTAAAAGCAGAAACCCTCATCATATTTAAAAAGTACTTGGATATACAGGAAACTTTGTGATATCCGGCACCGACGGGACTGAGCTGTTGCCGTTAGATCAAAACTGCCGGACATGTTGAAACATACGGAGATTTTCAGCTCCGTGTGAATCAACAAACCCTGTTGCTGCTTCAAAACAGTCGGCTGCAGCTTAAAAGCATCTCGAGCTGAAGCTGTTGCTTAGCTACAGACCTTGCAGAGCCTGACTGGGAAAAAAAAGCAACGAGAAGTAAAAATACTTATAGGAAACGGCTCCTGAATTTTGCCGGTAGATAGAGCTTTCCGGACTTTTAACCTCCGGATAAACCAAAGTTTCCTGTACAAGGCTACGGACCAAGAGCTGCAAAGTGGGATTAGGCTGGATGGCACTTTTTTGGCTGGCACAGACACTATGGACCGAATGGCCTCCTTTTGTGCCATAAACTTCTATGATTCTATGAAAAAGAAAAGTGAAAAAGTCAAAGCCAGTGGTAGTGGGTAGTGCACTGGATTATAACTCCAGAACCAGGATTCAAAACAGGTTATACTGATGGCATGAAAGTATTCCGGGATACTTTCGCCTGGGCAGTAATATGGCGAGGTGAATCGTCCACTCATTATATAACCTGCCTCATTTTCATTCAATGATAATCTGGCAGTTTCTATAAAGGGCAGGCATTGTACCCCACCAGATTACTTCCTAGACAGTGAAAACGAAAAGCTCCCCCTCTGTGTCTGTCTGTTGGAAAGATCCGAAGTGAAATGAGTTTGGAGTATCTAAGTTGTAGTCACAATGTCACTTTTGTCTCACTGCCTCTCCAGAATTGGGTCCCAATCTGAGTCCAAAAGAAAACTATGTGAGACCCCCTTGGGGAAGTTGTCTTACATTATTGGACTTGACACTCCCAGTCTCCAGACACTATATGGAGCATAACTGCATTGTCATGTCAAGCTGTGTTTACAATGTGTTCAGGGTATTTGCTGATTCTCCTGGGTACTTTGTAAACTTACTAAATATTTTTTAATGTTCTGAGAAAGAGTAAGTGTGCGTTCCAGAGCTCTCCCAATGCTGAAGGAGTGCAGCTCACAGCTACGGACAGCACACACTTTAACAAGGGACTTGCTGGATGCACGCCACAAAATGAAATTGTGCGAGAAACATTTTCAACCAATGCAATATAGTTTCAGAATAGAATATAACAAGGAGAATGAGTGCAGGCCTATTAAGACACATGTACCTCCTGGCAATAGATGGTAAGGATTCTGGGGTAGAGGCATGTGGACAGGTTAATTTTCCCCTCACCCCTGGACCAGGAATATGCATAGCACAGGAACATCAAAGGGAAGGTGAAAAGGTTCCATAAATTTAAAAGAAACATTGAAAGGTGTTTGTTAAGGAATTATCAGTATATATGCCTACGTGGTGATCTTAGCAACAACATTTTGCTGATATCCGTGACCATTTAAGGCATTAAAACCTTTGTTGGTGATGTTTAAATGCTACATTACTGATACTGCACCGAAATTCTGCACCATTACTAATGGAGAAATTAAACTACATGGTTTGGTTAGCTGAATACTGTTAGCGATGTAGGTCATGGTGCCAACTTATTCAGCATATTGCTCAAGAGTTGAACTTCACTTCTGAAAAGACTTTCAATCTATGAAAACAATGCTTATAAACTACATGGTTTTTGAACTTGTTGAAATATAAATTGCAATTTTATTCCAATCATTTCTATCTCAATCACAACTAATTCAGCTGATGAAATACAACACATACTTGGGGAAGTCTTGAAGAACTTTTTTCTTAATTGAAAATTGTTTGGCAAACTTCTTTTATAACTCTGTTTACCAACATTATTTTGCAATGACACAATTAATTTTAAAATGTATCACAGTGCCAAAAACATGACATTGTATTGATCGCATACATATCACATATATATCAGACAGACATCGATGACGAAGTCGAACACCGCCTTCAGTGTGCCAGTGCAGCCTTCGGTCGCCTGAAGAAGAGAGTGTTTGAAGACCAGGACCTCAAACCCGGCACTAAGCTCATGGTCTACAGAGCAGCAGTGATACCCGCCCTCCTGTATGCCTCAGAGACATGGACCATGTACAGCAGGCACCTCAGAGCACTGGAGAGGTACCACCAATGAAGCCTCCACAAGATCCTGCAAATCCATTGGCAGGATAGGCGCACCAACGTCAGTGTTCTTGCTCAGGCCAACATCCCCAGCATCGAAGCTTTGACCACGCTCAATCAGCTCCGATGGACGGGTCACATTATCCGCATGCCCGATACGAGACTCCCAAAACAAGCGCTCTACTCGGAGCTCCGGCACAGCAAGAGAGCCCCAGGTGGGCAGAGGAAACACTTCAAGGACACCCTCAAAGCCTCCTTGAAAAAGTGTAACATCCCCACCGACACCTGGGAATCCCTGGCCCAAGACCGCACAAAGTGGAGGAGAAGCATCCGGGAAGGCGCCAAACACTTTGAGTCTCTTTGCCGGGAGCAAGCGGAAGCCAAGCGCAGGCAGCGCAAGGAGCGCACGTCAACCCAAGCACCCCACCCACCCGCCCCTTCAACCACCGCCTGCCCCACCTGTGACAGAGACTGTAGGTCCCGCATTGGACTCATCAGTCACCTACGAACTCATTTTTAATGTGGAAGCAAGTCATCCTCGGTTCCCAAGGGACTGCCTAAGAAGATCATCACAATGAAAATAATGGATGGGTACTACAAATCAATCAGTCTGTGCCAACTCAACTGCGCTCAGGCAGGTTGGCAATGGTCCATTATAATTAGCTTCAATGTCCCTTAGTTGGGGGAAGAAAGTCAGGCAGAGTCACACTCCTGATTGCTATCCATTGGCCCCTACTGCAAACTGCATATGTTGGTTGGAAATAGAATTAGGCTCATCTGTGATGTTTCCACTCACTGCTTAAACTCATTCATGAAGAATGGACACTGGTTGTGAGATACCAAGGAGTAGTTGATGCTTGTGGAACCATACCCCAGCACGAGTCGGGCAGTATAAAAGCGGCGGCAGCGAGGCGAGGCCTGACCACAGCGGCTGGACCTGGGAGTGGAGTGAGGAGCGCGGCAGCAGTATAAAAGCGGCAGCAGCGAGGCGAGGCCCGACCACAGCGGACCTGTGTGTGGAACAGTGAGGAGCGCGGTATAAAACCGGCAGTGAGGCGAGCCCCGACCACAGTGGCTGGACCTGGGAGTGGAGCGAGGAGCGTGGCAGCAGTATAAAAGCGGCGGCAGCGAGGCGAGGCCCGACCACAGCGGCTGGACCTGGGAGTGGAGTGAGGAGCGTGGCGGCAGTATAAATGCGGCGGCAGCGAAGCGAGGCCCGACCACAGTGGCTGGACCTGGGAGTGGAGTGAGGAGTACGGCGGCAGCGAGACGAGGCTTACCAACTCAGCAGCAGGGGAAGAGAGGTAAAAAATAATCAAAGTGTGACGTCACCAGGAAGCAGGTAAGTGATTGGTGGTGGGTATTGCTTTCTTTTTTAAACTTTAACTCCGTGGTTCATAGTTACTAAGGTCTCTCTGGTGTAGCGGAGACTGTTGGTAAACCATTTAACTGTAGTGTAATTAGTGGGGATTGATTCATATAATTTAAATTCAATTAATTAAAGGGTAAGTCATGGCAGGACAGCCCAGCCACGTGATATGCTCCTCCTGCGATATGTGGGAACTCGGACACTTCCTGTGTCCCTGACAACTACATGTGCAGGAAGTGCATCCAGCTGCAGCTACTGACAGACTGCATTGCGGCACTGGAGCTGCGATTGGATGCATACTGGAGCGTTCGCGATGCTCAGGACATCGTGAGTAGCACGTTTACAGAGTTGGACACACCACAGGTACAGGTTGGACAGGAAGATAGGGAATGGGTGACCAAGAGGCGGAGTACTAGGCGCAGGCAGGTAGTGCAGGGGTCCCCTGCAGACATCCCCCTCTCAAACAGATACACCACTTTGAGTGCTGTTGGGGGGGATGGCTTATCAGAGGAAAGCAGCAGCAGCCAACTTCCTGGCACCAGGGGTGGCTCTGCTGCACAGCATGGGAGGAAAAAGAGTGGGAGAGCAAAAGTAATAGGGGATTCTATTGTAAGGGGAGTAGATAGGCGTTTCTGCGGCCGCAAACGAGACTCCAGGATGGTGTGTTGCCTCCCTGGTGCAAGGGTCAAGGATGTCTCAGAGCGGAAGCAGAACATCTTGGAAGGGGAGAGTGAACAGCCAGCTGTCGTGGTGCATATAGGCACCAACGATATCGGTAAAAAGCGGGATGAGGTCCTAAAAGCAGAATATAGGGAGTTAGGAGGTAAATTAAAAAATAGGACCTCAAAGGTAGTAATCTCAGGATTGCTACCAGTGCCACGTGCTAGTCAGAGTAGAAATAGAAGGATATTTCAGATGAATATGTGGCTAGAGGAATGGTGCAAGGGGGAGGGATTCAAGTTCCTGGGACATTGGAACCGGTTCTGGGAGAGGTGGAACCAGTTCAAACCGGATGGTCTGCACCTGGGCAGGGCCAGAACCGATGTCCTAGGGGGAGTGTTTGCTAGTGCTCTGGGGGAGGGTTTAAACTAAAATGGCAGGGGGTTGGGAACCAGAGCAGGGAGACAGGGGAAAGGGAAACAAGGATAAAAGCAAAAAGATATGAAGGAGAGAAACAAAAGTGGCAGTCAGAGAAATCAGTGGTTTAAATCAAAAGTGGCCACAGTAAGTAATAATAATAATAATCCTAATGGTCTAAGAGCGTTAAAAAAACAAGCCTGAAGGCTTTGTGTCTTAATGCGAGGAGCATTCGTAATAAGGTGGATGAATTGGCTGCAAAAATAGAGGTAAAGGAATATGATTTGGTTGGGATTACGGAAACGTGACTCAAGGATGGCTAAGGCTGGAAACTCAACATCCAGGGGTATTCGATATTCAGGAAAGATAGGCAAAAACAAAAAGGGAGGCGGGGTAGCATTACTGGTTAAAGAAGGGATTAACACAATTGTAATGAAGGATATTAGCTCTGCTGATCTGGAATCTGTATGAGTAGAATTGAGAAATACTAAGGGGAAGAAAACGTTAGTGGGAGTGGTATATACACCTCCAAACAGTAAGGCGGAGGTTGGGGATGGCATTAAAAGGGAAATTAAAGAAGCTTGCAATAAGGGCACAGTAGTCATCATGGGTGACTTTAATCTACATATAGATTGGGCTAACCAAATTAGTAACAATACTGTGGAGGAGGAATTCCTGGAGTGTTTACAGGATGGTTTCCTGGACCAATATGTCGAGGAACCAACCAGAGATCAGGTCATCTTAGACTGGGTATTATGTAACGAGAAAGGATTAATTAGCAATCTTGTTGTACGAGGGCCCTTGGGTCAGAGCGATCATAATATGATCGAATTATTCATTAAGATGGAGAATGAAGTCGTTGACTCAGAGACTAGCGTCCTCAATTTAAATAAAGGAAACTACGATGGTCTGAGGAGCGAGTTGGGTAGGATTGATTGGGGAATGTCACTCAAAGGGTTGACGGTGGATAGGCAATGGCAAACACTCAAAGACCGAATGGATGAACTACAGAAACTTTTCATCCCAGTTTGGCATAAAAATAAAACAAAAAAGGTGACTCAACCATGGCTAACAAGGGAAATTAGGGATAGCATAAGATCCAAGGAGACGACATATAAATTGGCCAGAAAAAGCAATAATCCTGAGGTTTGGGAGCATTTTAGGAATCAACAAAGGAGGACAAAGGGATTAATTAAGAAAGGGAAATAGATTAAGAGAGTAAGCTTGCAGGGAACATAAAAACTGACTGTAAAAGCTTTTATAGATATGTGAAGAGAAAAAGATTGGTGAAGTCAAGCGTAGGTCCCTTGCAGTCAGAATCAGGGGAATTTATAATGGGGAACAAAGAAATGGCAGACCAACTAAATACATATTTTGGTTCTGTCTTCACAAAGGAGGACACAAATAACCACCCAGAGATGCTGGGGAACATAGGGTCTGATGAAAGGGTGGAACTGAAAGAAATCAGTATTTGTAGGGAAATGGTGTTAGGAAAATTGATGGGACTGAAGGCCGATAAATCCCCAGGGCCTGATAATCTACATCCTAGGGTACTTAAGGAAGTGGCCCTAGAAATAATAGGTGCATTGCTGTTCATCTTCCAGAACTCGATAGACTCTGGAACAGTACCCATGGATTGGAGGGTAGCTAATGTTACCCCACTATTCAAAAAAGGTGGTAGAGAAAAAGCGGGGAATTATAGACCAGTAAGCCTGACATCGGTAGTGGGGAAAATGTTAGAGTCCATTATAAAAGATGTAATAGCAGAGCACTTGGAAAGCAGTGACAGGATTGGACAAAGTCAACATGGATTTAGAAAAGGTAAATCATGCTTGACTAATCTACTGGAATTTTTTGAGGATGTAACTGGTAAAATAGATAAGGGAGAACCAGTGGATGTGGTATATTTGGACTTTCAGAAGGCTTTCGATAAGGTCCCGCATAAGAGCTTAGCGTGCAAAATTAAGGCACATGGGATTGGGGGCAAAGTATTGACTTGGATAGAGAACTGGTTGGCGGACAGAAAGCAAAGAGTTGGAATAAACGGGTCATTTTCCGAGTGGCAGGCAGTGACTAGTGGGGTACTGCAAGGATCGGTCCTAGGACCCCAGCTGTTCACAATATATATTAATGATCTGGACGAGGGAATTGGATGTAATATCTCCAAATTTGCAGATGACACAAAGCTGGGTGGGAGGGTATGCTGTGAGGAGGATGTCGTGAAACTCCAGTACGATTTGGACAGGTTGGGTGATTGGGCAGAAACATGGCAAATGCACTACAATGTGGATAAATGTGAGGTTATCCACTTTGGTGACAAAAACAGGAAGGCAGATTATTTTTTGAATGGCAATAGATTGGGAGAAGGGGAAGTGCAAAGAGACCTGGGTGTCCTTGTGCGCCAGTCGCTGAAGGTAAGCATACAGGTGCAGCAGGCAGTTAAGAAGGCAAATGGTATGTTGGCCTTCGTAGCAAGAGGGTTCGAGTACAGGAACAAGGATGTCTTGCTGCAGTTGTACAGGGCCTTGGTGAGACCGCACCTTGAGTATTGTGTGCAGTTTTGGTCGCCTTATCTGAGGAAGGACGTTCTTGCCATGGAAGGAGTGCAGCGAAGATTCACCAGGCTGATATCTGGGATGGCAGGAATGTCGTATGAGGAGAGATTGTGTCGATTGGGCTTATACTCACTGGAGTTTAGAAGATTGAGAGGGGATCTCATCGAAACCTATAAAATTCTGTCAGGCCTGGACAGACTAAATGCAGGAAGGATGTTTATGATGGCCGGGGAGTCCAGAACCAGGGGTCATAGTCTAAGGATAAGGGGTAAGCCATTTAGGACTGAAATGAGGAGGAATTTCTTCACCCAGAGAGTGGTGAACCTATGGAATTCTCTGCCACAGAGGGCGGTGGAGGCCAGTTCATTAAATATATTCAAGGAGTTGGATATATTTCTTAAGGCTAAAGGGATCAAGGGATATGGGGAGAAGGCAGGGACAGGGTACTGAATTTGAATGATCAGCCATGATCTCATTGAATGGCGGAGCAGGCTCGAAGGGCCGAATGGCCTACTACTGCTCCTATCTTCTATGTTTAAATTGGATCCTATTGTGGCTGATTTCTGGGGGGAAAAGGAGTTGGGGGACCAATTTCTGGGCATGAAATCCTGCGCCTGATCCCCACCCCCCACATTGCGCATTCCCCCCACCCCACCCCACCCCCCGCAAAAATGCGCCTACTGCAAATTTGGCATCTGCCAACATCCGTTTGTTTGGAAAGCCAGCCTAAAAGAGGCGTTAGGCTCCTGGAATATGCTAATCTGGAGTATAATGTTTAGTTTTAGAAACCTGATGCCAAATTCATTATAAGTTTGGGGGAGCATGCGCTGCTCAGCTTTTCTGGGTGTACCACAGCCTAACAGCAGCAGCATCAGTGGCAGCAGAGCGGACTTGGGAGGAGCGGCGAGGCGGCAGCGGCGGTACCAACTCAGCATCAGCAGAATTTTCAAAGAGTGATGTCAGAAGTCAAAAGTGACGTCGGCACAAGGGGAGGGAACTGATTGGTGAGTATCTGGTAAGTGTTTTTACTTAGCTTTCTTAAAGCTTTTAAGTTTATTCCTGCTAGTTTAGTAAATTAGAGGTCAATTAGAGGCATGGGAAGACAGCTCACATCCGTGGAATGCAGATCCTGTGCCATGTGGGAAGTCCTGGACACCTCCCGTGGTCTGGACGACCACATGTGCAGGAAGTGTCGCCAGCTACAGCAGCTCGAGCACCGGGTTACGGAGCTTGAGCGGCGGCTGCAGTCACTGCTGTGCATCCGCGAGGCTGAGAGCTACGTGGATAGCATGTTTCGGGAGATGGTCACCCCGCAGTTTAAGAGTGTGCAGGCAGAGAGGGACTGGGTGACCACCAGACAGAAGAGGAGGACCAGGCAGGTAGTGCAGGAGTCCCCTGAGCCCATCTTGCTCACCAACCAGTATTCAGTGCTGAGTACTGGTGAGGGGGATGGTTCCTCTGGGGAGTGCAGCCAGAGCCAAGTCCACAGCGCCATGGAAGGCTCAGCTGCATAGGCGGGGGGGGCGGGGGAAGAGGAGGGGGAGAGCAATAGTGATAGGGGATTCAATAGTTAGGGGAGCAGACAGGCGTTTCTGCGGCCACAGACATGACTCCAGGATGGTATGTTGCCTCCCTGGTTCCAGACTCAAGGATGTCACTGAACGGCTGCAGGACATTCTGAGGGGGGAGGGTGAACAGCCAGAGGTCGTGGTCCATATCGGTACCAATGACATAGGTAGGAAGAGGGATGAGGTCCTGCAGGCAGAGTTTAGGGAGCAAGGAAAGAGGTTAAAAAGCAGGACCTCAAAAGGTAGTAATCTCCGGATTACTACCAGTGCCACGTGCTAATGAGTTCAGAAATAGGAAGATAGAGCAGATGAATGTGTGGCTGGAGAGATGGTATAGGAGGGAGGGCTTTAGATTCCTGAGGAATTGGGATCGTTTCTGGGGGAGATGGGACCTCTACAAGCCAGATGGATTGCACCTCAGTGGGAACAGAACCAATATCCTCGCGAGAAGGTTTGCTAGTGCTGTTGGGGAGGGTTTAAACTAGCTTGGCAGGGGGTTGGGAGCCTAAGTATAGAGTCAATAGGGAGGGAAGAAAAACTGGAATTGGAAAACAAAAATGTAGAAAGTAAATTGGAAGGACAGACTAATCAAAGGCTAGATAGTGGTCAACAAGGAGGTTTGCCTGTACTAAATGGTATATATTTCAATGCAAGGAGTATAGCGAACAAGGCAGATGAGCTGAGGGCACAGGTAGATACTTGGGACTATGATATTATAGCTATTACAGAGACATGGCTGAAAGAGGGGCAGGTATGGCAGCTCAACATTCCTGGTTACAGGATTTTCAGACAGGATAGAGAGGGAGGTATAAGGGGAGGGGGGGTCACGGTATTGATTAAAGAAACTATTACAGCTGTGAGGAGGAATGATATGTTGGAGGGATCATCAAACGAGTCCATATGGGTCGAATTGAAAAACAAAAAACGGGCGATCACCCTGTACTACAGACCCCCAAACAGTGAGAGGGAGAGAGAAGTGCAAAAACCATAGAGCAGTAATAGTAGGGGATTTCAACTACCCCAATATTAACTGGGATAAAATTAGTGTGAAGGGTATAGAAGGTGCGGAATTCCTAAAATGCATCCAGGAGAACATTTTTAGCCAATATGTAGCAAGCCCAACAAGGGAGGGGCGGTTCTGGACTTAGTTTTAGGGAATGAAGCATGGCAGGTAGAAGGTGTATCAGTGGGGAGCATTTTGGTGCTAGTGACCATCATTCATAGATTTAAGGTAGTTATGTAAAAGGACAATGATAGACCAGGAATAAAAATTCTAAATTGGGGAAAAGCAAATTTTGCTAAGCTCAGTGGAGGTTTAGCCATAGTGGACTGGAAACAGCTACTTGAAGGTAAATTAGTGTCAGAGCAGTAGAAGGCATTCAAGGACGAGATCCAGAGGGTTCAGACCAAACATGTGCCCTTAAAGAAAAAAGGTGGGACTAACAAATCTAGAGCCCCCTGGATGTCTAGAGATATGCAGGGTAGGATAAAGAAAAAAAGGGAGGCGTATGGCAGATACCGAGGGCTAAATACTCTAGAGTCTTTAGAGGAGTACAAAAAGTGCAGGGGTACAATTAAAAATGATATTAGGAAAGCAACGAGAGAGCATGAAAAATTCTAGGCAAGTAAAATCAAGGAAAACCCAAGATATTTCATAAATATATTGAGTAAGAGGATAACTAAAGAAAGGGTAGGGCCTATTAGAGATCATGAGGGTAATCTGTGTGTGGAGGCGGGAGATGTCGGTAGGGTTCTTAATGAATACTTTGCATCTATTTTCACAAAGGAGAGGGGCGAAGCAGACATTGTTATCGGGGGGGGAGAAGTGTGAAATAATAGATGAAATAAACATAGTGAGAGAGGAAGTATTAAGGGGTTGAGCAGCTTTAAAAGTGGATAAATCCCCAGGCCCGGATGAAGTGTATCCCAGGCTGTTAAGCGAAGCAAAAGCGGAAATAGCAGAGGCCCTGACCATCATTTTTCAATCCTCTCTAGCAGTCCTCCGGCACCACACCTGAAGCCAATGTGGTACCCTTGTTTAAAAAGGGAGAAAAAAGGATCGACTGAGTAATTACAGGCCAGTCAGCCTAACCTTGGTGGTGGGAAAATTATTGGAAAGAATTCTGAAGGACAGGATAAATTTTAATTTAGAAAGACACGGATTAATCAAGGATAGTCAGCACAGATTTGTTAAGGGAAGGTCGTGTCTGACAAACACTTGATTGAATTTTTTGAGGAGGTAACAAGGAGGGTAGATGAGGGTAGTGCGTTTGATGTAGTGTATATGGACTTCAGCAAGGCATTTGATAAGGTTCCACATGGCAGACTGGTCACGATGTTAAAAGCCCATGGGATCCAGGGCAAAGTGTCAAGTTGGATTAAAACTGGCTCGGAGACAGGAAGCAGAGGGTAATGGTTGATGGGTGTTTTTGTGCCTGGAAGGCTGTTTCCAGTGGGGTTCCACAGGGCTCAGTACTAGGTCCCTTGCTTTTTGTGGTATATATCAACGATCTTGACTTGAATATAGGGGGTATGATTAAGAAGTTTGCAGATGATACTAAAATCGGCTGTGTGGTTGATACTGAAGAAGGAAGCTGTAGACTGCAGGAAGATATCAATAAATTGGTCAGGTGGGCAGAGCAGTGGCAAATGAAATTCAATCCGGAGAAGTGTGAGGTAATGCATTTGGGGACGGCTAACAAGGAAAGTGAATACACATTAAATGGTAGGACACTGAGTAGTGTAGAGGAACAAAGGGAACTTGGAGTGCATGTCCACAGATCCCTGAAGGTAGCAGGCCAAGTATATAAGGTGGTTAAGAAGGCATACGGAATGCTTGCCTTTATTAGCTGTGGCATAGAATACAAGAGCAGGGGGGTTATGCTTCAACTGTATAAAACACTAGTTGTATTGATTTCTTTGTGGGTTCAATAACGACTCATTTCTGAAAGAGAATGTTGTTTAATCTAAAGTATATTCAACTCTTTTTAACAGCCTTTACAGAACACACTATGCTGTAATGCATCTAGAATGAAACCGAAAGTAAAACTCTCTGCCTTGCTTCTCTTGGTCACATGACCTCTGCTGCTCAGGCACAAGCAATCAAAAACACAGACAAATATGCTGTAAGGCATAAGTAATCAAACACAGACAAATACCATCACTATTTGCTGATATCATTACACTAGTTAGGCCTCAGCTAGAGTACTGCATGCAGTTCTGGTCACCACATTACAGGAAAGATGTGATTGCACTAGAGAGGGTACAGAGGAGATTTACAAGGATGTTGCCGGGAGTAGAGAATCTTAGCTATGAGGAAAGACTGGATAGGCTGGGTCTGTTTTCCTTGGAACAGAGGAGGCTGAGGGGAGACCTTATTGAGTTGTATAAAATTGAGGGCATAGATAGTGGATAGAAAGGACCTATTTCCCTTAGCGGGGGGGGGTCGAAAATCAGGGGGCACAGATTTATCATAATTGGGGGAAGGTTTAGAGGGGATTTGAGGGGAAATTTCTTCACCCAGAAGGTTGTGGGGGCCTGGAACTCACTGCCAGAAAGGATGGTAGAGGCAGGAACCCTCACCACATTTAAAAAGTACTTGGATGTGCACTTGGAATGCTCTAACCTGCAGGGCTACGGACCAAGAGCTGGGAAGTGGAATTAGGCTGGATAGCTCTTTGTTGGCCAGCGCGGATATGATGGGTCAAAATGGCCTCCTTCCATGCTGTAATTTTCTATGATTCTATGATAACCAGTATTTCTTAAAGGCATTGAAAAAACAGGTACATTTCTTAGTTTTTACTTACCTCAATGTGGTGCCAGGAGAAGCAGGAATTTACTTGTGTATTGCAGCCAGTTTGGGACATAAGTACAATGTAGCAGCATTCTGTGAGATGCATTTTGGGCTGGAATCTTTTTCCACTGAGATTCCACACTATGGCTATGCTGGTGTTTCTGATAGGGTCTGGGACCTTCCATGTGTGTGTGAGCCAATGCTACCGAGAAGTCAGTACAATATATGTAAATAAGGATGGCCAGCATTGAAACATTCGTCAGGTAACTAACACCATGGTCGCGATCTTGCTGGCACTCAAAGGGCAGGTTTGGAGGTGGGTTAACAGCTTGTTAACTGCCTAGGTAATCTGATTTTAAGAGGCTCTTCCCATTTTACTACATTTTCAGCGTGTTGCTTGTCGTGCGACAAACACGCCAGCTGATTGTGCCGGGTTCAGCAACTCGCTGAATACTTGACAGCTGCTCCTGCAGCATAAAAGCGGACCTGTAACATGGCTGACTTTCAGATGCCCGAATTTTGTGTTTTGAGGTTTTGAAACACATTTTGCTGGTCTATTGAGCTTGTAAGTGTTTAAGCTGAGATCCATATGCACTGTGACCTCCTTGGAAGACCCTCTGGCCACAATCACTGAACACTTATACCATCTGTTCCTCAACTGAGATATATACCAGCGGAATGGGAACCATTTATAGCCTCTCATCCTGGTCCTCAGAATTGGAGGAAGAGCATCCACGGCTGGAGCAGAACCGGCCACAACAGCAGCAACAACAGGAGCGCCAACCTTCTCCTCACCCACCTGATGCTGCACAGGGCAGAGGGTGTCAGTGCAGGGCTGCACCACGCCGCAGGAGATACCTCCAACACAGGGCTTACAGGCCAAAGAAGGCTGAGACTTGAGAGAGGTAGCTGCTGACTTCTGCGCAATGCTGCACCAACACCTGGAGCCCAGAGGAGCGGGTGGAGATTCCTTACCAATGGCTGTCAAAGTCACCACGGCACTCAACTTCTTTGCTTCAGGATCCTTCCAGGGATCAACAGCAGACATCAGTGGTATCTCCCATTCGGCCGCACACATTTGCATCACGCAGGCTAACGATGCCCTCTTTGCAGAGTCGCACAATTACATTCACTTCTCCACGGACGAAGCAAGTGTAACCGCGCATGCAGTTGGCTTTGCAAATACGGCAGGCTTCCTAAGGATGCAGGGCGACGTAGACTGCACACATATGGCCATTAGGGCACCCCATCACAATCCAGCTGTGTTTGTGAACCACAAGGGTTTCCACTCCCTTAACGTCCAGCTGGTGTGTAACCACAGGAAGAATATTATGCATGTCTGCGTCAAGTTCCCTGGCAGTTGCCATGACTCGTTCATCCTGCGGCAGTCTACTGTTCCTCAGCTGTTCAATCTGCCAACCCAACATCCCGAATAGCTACTTGGAGACAAGGGCTATCCCCTGAAGATGTGGCAAATGACGCTGATGAGGAGGCCATCAAACGAAGCTGAGGAGCGGTACAATGTGAGCCACATTTCCAGCAGAAGCATCATAGAGCAAACCATCGGCTTGCTCAAAATGTGATTCAGATGCCTCAACAGATCTGGTGGAGCCCTGCAGTATGCAGCCAGGGTCTCCAGAATCAGCGTGGTTTGCTATGCCCTGCACAACATCACACTTACCGCTGCCTGAGGAACAAGTGGCTCAGCGCACAGCCTCCTATTCCTCAGATGAGGAAGACCTTGTGGAGGCGAATGTGCCAGTTCCACCAGCACGCGAACACATTGCTGGCCACGAGGCAAGGGATGCACTAATCCATGCCAGATTCATGCAAGTTTACGCAGCAAACACGTGGCTGGCACACGGATATGAGTGTCTGGCTGACCTTCTTAACACACCATACAGCATCTGTACAATAAACTGTGGGGTCCTATCACTCTCACCACTATCATTACAGATGAAAGGCACCCTGACCCCTCACTGTGCAACTTCCATTTCTGAGCAGACATAGGCCAACTCTTTGAATCTTTGCCATCTCATTTCTTTATTACAATTGAAATAACGATGAGAAACTTCACTTTGTATTAGATCAAAACATCCAAGTGACTGCCCTTCTGACTATTTGTGTGTTAACTTTCTCTTACATGTGCTTCTACGTGGTGCTTCCCCTGCGCTTCAGCAGATGTTGAGGCACCTTGCTCACTTGCATGCTGCGCCTTTGGCGGGTGTCTTCTGGGTTTCGGAGCCTGGGAGGGCTCGGCAACAGTCTGCTCCTCCTACGGCTGTGCAGGGGCTGAGACGGCCATTTCAATTTGGTGAGGAATCTGGGGCTCTGACCGAGAGCTCCGCAGTGGCATGGGAGTGTGATTGCTTGGAGAGGAGCCCACACTTCCTTGTTGTTGGCCACCAACATCCCTCTCATGGGTCATCCACACTTCACTGCTAGCAAGTAGCTGGAGAGCACCTTGCTGCACATCAGTGGGGCCATGAGGACCCGTCTCTGTACTGACAGTCCTCATAATGGGGACGTCCATGTACCTCTGGTTACTCTCCTCAATAGATGCCCATCTATCCTCCATAGCAGACCATCTATTTAGAAGAGTCACCATGTTCATTTGAGTCTGGTGATTTATGTCCACCATGGAGGTTGCCATTCTTTCCATGGCAGTACCTACATTCGCCATTGAGTGCACCACTGCATTGTTCATGTTTGAGATGGACTCCTTCATTCTCTGCACACTTGCAGTTACAGTGGTTGCAAAACCAGTCAGAGCCTCCTGCACTTGTCCCTGAAGCTCCAGCACTGCTCTCTTTCTGGATGGCCCCAGAGGCATAGCGTCCACATGCAGCTCAGCAGAGCCAGGAGCATCCAGCTCCCTCTGAAGAGGACTCTCCTCTGCTGTCCCTGTCTCCACCATCTGCTGATGCTCACTTGTGAGCTGTGATACACCAGGTGTCAACACTAATCTATCTTGCGAATGACCCACCGAGGTGTGCGTCTCTGCGCTGGTGCTGGGTGAGCTTAATTCTGCTGATGCTGCTCCCTCAGAGGCTGCAGCTTCCTCTGTGGAGTCTTCCAGCTCTTCCTCCTGGACAGTGGCGAGGGGGGCTCTCGATGGTCCTGTGGGTGAGTAAAGGCATGAGTTAGACATGTGATATTAATGTAACAGACACATCCCATTGTGCAGATGATCAGAACTCAATCTGTATGAACATCAGATGTCATATCAGTCACTCATGCAATCTAAATGAGAGGGTTGCAAATCTATTCTATCACCAGTTTGCTCTACTGTGCCCATCTCTCTGTCCCCCACTTCCAGCTTCTCAGCACCTCCGACAATGTCGATAGCAGCCTCTTCAGCGGTGGTTAAGTGCGCCATGGAAGGTGGGCCTCCTCCTGTCCTCCCCTCTCCCTCTTATTGTGGGGTCTCTTTTCCTGCAATGAAGGAGACAAGGAGTTTGAGCGAGAATGTTGGAGTGAGTGTAAAGAATCCATCCATAGCATATATGTGACGTAATAAAACTCACTACGCACTTGGTTTGAGCATAAAGCAAGGCTTTAATCAACTTGTTTCAGAACATGGAGGTCTAGTTGTACTTCACTAGTTCCTTGTCTTACAAAATGTCCCTGTCAAGCTGGGGCTGATGCCCGAGTATTTATATTCCTTGGACGGCGCCACCAGCTGGCCGTCCAGCATTATTTCACGTGTAGTTTCTTGATGAATCATGAGATTTATAACATTCTTCCTGCCTAAGAGATTTGGAAGTCCGACGACTTCCTCTTAGCGGATCAGGCAGACTACGAATAGCCACAGTTTTTAGATTTCTGTTTATGGCTAGAAGGCACGTCTCCCTGGACTGCATCTTGGTCCCTGGGCCGCTTGATCCATACCAGTGGATCGACAGGGCCCGTGTTGCTCTGATCGACCCGAGGGAGGCTGGGGAGATTGTGACTCCGGGTGCGGGTCACCACAGGCGCAGAACTGGCTTCATCCTGTTGGATAGCCGGGGATTGACCGGCGTCCTGGCCTTGGGTGGCCACCCCACGGGGAGCACTCAGCTCCCCGAGTGGATCTGGTGGGGCAGCCGGCAGATCTCTCGATGCCCCAGGTAGGGCGTTATCTTCAGGGGAGCGCAGAGAGTCGCCATCATCCCCGTGGGTCCCTCTATCGGTTGGGGCCGTGGAACCGGCTGGACAGGGAGCCAGGTCCCGGAGTGAAATGGTGGACTCCTGGCCATCAGGGTACCGCACGTGCACGTACGTGGGGTTGACGTCCGTGAGTTCTACCTCATCGATGAGAGGATCGGTTTTAGATGATCGGACAAATCTTCAGAGCAGCATGGGGCTGGGAGCTGCCAACCATGATGGTAGAGACGTCCCATGGGTGGAGCGACGCTGGAAGCTGAAGAATCGCTCGTGAGGTGTAACATTGGTAGATGTAGAAAGGAGAGACCTGATGGAATGCAACACGTCAGGGAGCATAGTTTCCCACTGCTGGTCTGGTAGGTTGCGTGACCTCAACGCAAGATGAACAGCGTTCCAAATGATAGCGTTGTATCTCTCAACCTGTCCGTTACCGATGGGATGGTATGGTGTTGTTTTACTTGTGGCGATTCCCCGTTGGGAGAGATAACTTGAGTTCGCTTGACATGAAGGAGGGACCCCGATCAGAGTGGATGAAATTGGCCGTACCGCAAAGGGAAAAGACTTGATCAAGGCATTTGATCACTGTGGAAGTAAGCATATTGGGACAGGGGAAAACAAAGGGAAAGCGTGAATATTCGTCCACCATAGTCAGTAAGTAGGTGTTTCGCGTTGAGGAAGGCAATGGCCCTTTAAAGTCAATGCTGAGTTGCTGCATAGGCTGTGTAGTGTGTATGAGCGAGCCATCCGATGGACGGAAGCATTGCGGTTTTAATTCCGCACAAATTCTACAGGAGGAGCACGTTCTTTTCACATCTGCCGTAGAAAATGGGAGATTTTTAGATCGCACAAAGTGCAACATACGGGTAACACCAGGATGGCATAAGTCAGTATGAAGATCCGCCAGAGTCGAAGTTGACATAGAAGAGCAGAATGCCTGCGTGAGGGTATCCGGGGCCACATTCTCTTTGCCGGGTCGATAATGTATGGTGTATCCAAAGGTGGCCAATTCCATCCTCCAGAGTTGTATTTTGTAATTCTTAGTCTTAGTGAGTTTCCAGTTATCCAGCATAAAGGCCATGGAGCGCTGATCGGTTATAAGTGTGAAATGGCGACGAGCGAGAAAATGACTCCATTTACGTACCGCTTCGATGATGGCCGTAGCCTCCTTCGACAGGAGGATAATGGAGCTCGCTATCCTGCAAAGTTCTGGACAGAAATGCAACGGGTCGACCACCTTGATTCAAGGTAGCAGAGATCGCCACATCCGATGCATCGCACTTGACCATGAAAGGAAGATATTCATCAATGGAACGAAGCGTGGCTTTTTCCAGTTGTTGCTTGAGGGGGTCGAAAGCTGAAATAGCCGTTGCCTCTAATGGAAATGACTTTGCATGAAGCAGGGGCTGGATCTTGTTGGAGAAGTGGGGTATCCATTTCGCATAATAGGCGAACATGCCGAGTGCCCGAAGAGAGCCAAGATTCATAGCGGGAGGGAGCTCCTGAAGTGGACAAAGTCGCTCCGGCTCCGGATTGATGACACCGTTGCCCACCCAGTAGCCAAGGATGTTTACTGATGTTACTGATTTCACAGATTTGGACTCATTTAAGGTTAAGTTGCGGCGACGGAGAACGTCAAAAAATTTCTGGAGGTTGGCATCATGCTCCTTCTGGTCATGACCAGCAATGGTGATATTATCCAGATATGGAAAAGTGTCCGTTAAGTTCTCCTGTTTGACTAGGCTACCCATTGCCCGTTGAATGACGGCCACCCCATTGATGACCCCAAATGGAAGGCGGCAAAACTGGTAAAGCCGACCATTGGCCTCAAAGGCCGTATACTTCTTGTCAGAGTCCTTTAACGGCACTTGATTATATGTGCTCTTTAAATCAAAAGTTGAAAATACCTTGTAGTTGGCAAGGGTATTGACCATGTCACCGATGCATAGTAATGGGTAGGCATCCAGTTCGGTATACTGGTTAATAGTTTGCGAGTAATCGATGCAAAGACATTTCTTGTGTTGCTTCAGAGGATATTTAACAACAACGACTTGAGCCCGCCAGGAAGATGAGCATGGCTCAATGATACCGTTAGCTAGAAGGCGAGAGATTTCTGTCTCGATAAAGGCTCGATCATCTTAGCTGAAACGTCGTGATTTAGTGACTATGGGCTTACATCGGGGGGGAAAGATTGGCAAACAAGGAGGGCTCGTCGAGCAAAGCCGCCAAAAGCGCACAAAAACGGTACTTTGGAAATATTAAGCTCCGGCTTTGATGCTCCAAACTCAAAAGTGAGTCCTTTGTGTTGTTTCTGGAAATCCTGTCCCAAGAGCATATCACTGCATAGGTTCTTGAGCACCCTGAGCCGGGTGGAGAAATAAATGCGGCCATTGAGAATAAGGTCGACAAGACAAAAGCCGGAAGAATTGGTGGTCAGTGTCATCAGAGCCATTGCAACTTTCCTGCCTGAGGGGTAAATATGCAGTTTTAACTTACTGACAGCCTGCTCACTAATGAAGCTGTCAGAGCTGCATGATTCGATTAGTGCACTCAAAATGTGTCCATTTACCGAAACCTTCGTGGCTGCATGGGACAGACTTTGGGGAAAAACAGCTGTGATGGGAGGAGGAGCAGTTTCACCCTCGACAGCTGTAACCTTAGTAGTGGCTCTTGGGGGAGGAGCAGTTTTATAGATAGTATCTGCAAAACTAACAGGAGCTCTCGACTGGTATACCTTAGAAAAGTGGCCTTTCTTACTAACAGCAGCTCTTGATTGGCATACCTTAGAAAAGTGACCTTTCATGCTGCAATGATTGTAGGTCGTGTTACGAGCAGGACAAAATTTCCCATAATGGAATGCACCTCCACAGAAGAAACACTTCCTTCCAGATTGCCAAGATGCCACTAGGGCGGGGTCATCATCAGTGTAGGTTCCTAGGGTAGGATTGTCATCAGCCGGGTTGAAGTCGTCATCCGTGAGGGCTTCCGCCCGAGGCCTATCGAAAGAGTCACTAAAAGTGATAGCAGCAGCCCATGCATGTGGTGAAAGATAGGTGTCTGCATTCCTCTTTGCTAATTCCAGAGAGCATGCCTGGTCATAGGCAGCCTGTAACTTGAGGGTTTTATTCTCCAACAGACGCTGACGTATGAAGGGAGATGCAATCCCATTAATAAAGGAATCGCAAATTAACTCCTCCTGGTACTGCTCAGCTGTAGCAGCTTTAAGATTATAATCCTTGCTGAGCCTGCGAAGTTTCTGAAGGAATTTGTCAAGTGATTCCCTGGGTTGTTGTCGAGTTGTGGCCATTAGATGCCGAGCAAAAATTTCATTTGGGGACTTGACATATAGCTGCTGTAGTATATGAATAGCGGCGTCATAGTCTACACAGTCTTCGATATAATCAAACACATGAGGGGATACATAATTAGCAAGCATTCGTAACTTGTTAGGAACATTCTCACCACACTCCTCAAGGAAGTTGCTAAAGGTACGATACCAGTGTTTCCATACCTTAGCGGCTGTAAGTGAATTCGGGTCCAGGTCGAGACGGGCGGGTCTGAGTAGTTTCTCCATGATGGATTGATTATTTGTCTGAGTTCCCTTCTACGGTTCGAGTCGTAGCTGGCTGTTTCCGAATCACCCAAAGTGTGGAGTCGATATCAAATTGATTAAATTGACGTAATAAAACTCACTACACACTTGGTTTGAGCATAAAGCAAGGCTTTAATCAACTTGTTTCAGAACATGGAGGTCTCGTTGTACTTCACTAGTTCCTTGTCTTACAAAATGTCCCTGGAAAGCTGGGGTCGAGGCCCGAGTATTTATACTCCTTGGATGGCGCCACCAGCTAGCCATCCAGCGTTATTTCACGAGTAGTTTTTGATGAATGATGAGCTTTATAACAAGATGCATAGAGGGAAACAAAGATGGAGTGAGGTGCCCATACCAAGGGTCCTCCCCGTGCGTTAGTTGTTGCCATTGCATAACAGTGATAGCAAGTGTGAGGGTGCATATTATAATGCTGGAGTGATTCTGTACATAGAGAGAGAGGGATGGTTAAGGGATGCAAGGGTAGGGTGGGATGTGCAGGAGTATGTTGACAATGCAGAGTGTTGGTGATGAGAAAAGATGGAGAGCAGATTGAAGGTAAGTGTGATGTTATACTCACTTTTGCTGAGCGTAGCAGGTCATTGAACGTTTTGCGACACTGAACCCTGGTGCGTGAACACAAGACCTGGCGCTCACCTCCTCAGTAATTGGCAGCCAGTCTGCCTTGGTTTGCTGAGGAGGCTTCCTACGTCCATTTGAGGGGAACAGAACCTTCTTGCGTCCTCTCACTCCCTCCACAAGAGCTTGGAGGGAGTCATCATCAAATCTTGGAGAAGCCTTGGCTCTTGAAGAAGTCATCTCACTATCCGTAATACTGAGAAGCAGCTGAATGTGAATGAAATAGCCTAAGGCTGCATGGGCCCATTAAATGCAGCCGAATTGAAGACATCAGCAGAGGCGAGCAGCAGACCTGAACCAACTGATTGAGCTGGGTAACACACACAGCGGGCTTAATAAGCCCAGTTAAGGCAAAATAATTATTTCAGAGCAGCTAAAACCAACAGCGGGACCAGAACCCGCTGACTAGCTAACCAGACTCCAACTCACCACCAATGGTAAAATCGCGGCCCATGTTTAGGACAGCTGGGGAATTCACCCAATTTGCCATGACAGCTAGGTAGTAAGATGACAGGGCAATGTGATGTTATCATGTTATCCTGGGTTCCCCAAGTACAGAATGCAATAGATGGCATGCACATTGAATTGCAAGTTCTTACAGGTAATCCCCTGAACTTTCTGAATAGAAAGGTGTACTTCTCACTGAATGTCCAGATTGTGTGTTCACAGATGCTAAGAATCCTGCACATCAGTGCCAGATTTTCTGGAATTGTCATGATTCCTAAGGAATTTAACCTTCCATGAGCTCTTCAAAGAAGATAGTCAATGAGGGAGGGAAGCGAACGAGATGGAGCGAGGCAATCGAGAGGGAGGTGAACAATCAAGAGAGAGGGGCGATCGAGAGGGAGGGACGACCAGGAGGCAGGGGTGATTGGAAGAGGGGAGAAGCGATCAGGAGACGGGGTGGCAATTGGGTGGACGCCGATCGGAAGCCGACAACGGTCTTCAGCTCCTGCTCCTTCCGGCTCCACTTTCATGTAAGTATTTTTTTAACAAACTTACCTTTTTGGTGGTGGCCTGCAGTGGCCCCTTTAAAGACACATGTAGACCATGTTTACATGAATGCAGCCAGCCATGCACCAGTTGTGTTCAAGGCAGCCCAACCTTGTAATAGGGGCCTCAAACAGGCATATGTCCCCTTATTTGTATATGAAAAGACCCTAATGCTTGTTTTAGACATGGGCTGAAATGAGGCTGAATGCCTCTTTTTCTGCCTTTACCAATATGGACTGGTGTGAAATGTGCGTGCGCATACCCCCAACTTATTGGGCACTTTGCCACCTGTTTTATGTATGTAATTCTTTATTGCTTGTGTAGGGGTTTCGCAAATGTCCCCTATTTTCCCTGAAGATTGAAAATATTGGTCCACACCGTGGACGAAGAATTGGGTGATGTGACTTGTCTACAATGTTTTAAAATGTGCCGAGAACCGCAAAAGACTGTTCTGAGATGGAAAGAAAATGGACAACACGGGAGTCGTGGAGCTCTGTGGAAAATATTCACACATCCGAAGACAGTACTTTTTTATTAATAAAATCGTTCTCTGGAGTTTGGGCAATCACAAAAGGTTTTGAAATGGCCACAGAAAGCATGGCAAAAGGAGCAGCAAGGCAGCTTGAGTTGTCTGTGTGAAAAAGTGGGCGGATACAGGGGCTGAGAGTCAGACCTGCCAATCAAAGGGAGGTTCCCTTCAGAAGCACTGGAAGTTGTTTATTTACATAAGAGATTAGCCCACTTGAGAAAACCGCAGGACTATCGATTTGTAACTGCTATGTTTACACGGCAATTCAAGGCATTCACAGACAATGATAGACTGAAATCATGGAATGGATTTTGATTTACAACCGTTTTAAGAATTGAATGGGTTTAAATCACCTAGCATTCTGGACAATAGGGCTGTTGCATTCTCTTTTGTTTTAGCCCAGGTGAACTCCGGATGTGGGCGGGATCATTTTGGCCCCACAGTGCAGACACTAACCCAGTCCAACCACTTTGAGTTAGCCAATCACAGCTTTTCTCTTGTGAATTGGAACTTTTTGGGCGCAAATTTCCCAGACAGGCAAACAGCAGAGGGGGGAGGGGGCTCACAAGGTATAAATGTAGCCAAGTGGGGAAAATGCAGTGAATATTTAAGTCCACTAGATGGCGCGGTTCATTTTCCCCTTTAGTAATTTGAACAAGGAGAAAAGGGTTATGGGTAGGACTATGTGATGCCAAAGGAACCTCCCCTTTCTTCACAGCCTCCATTTTCTACATCCAGCGTGAGAGATTTCTCTGAGGGAGCTGGGGTGAATATGACTTTTGAAATGAACTTATTCTGTGTTTTCTTGTAAGATGTAACAAGTGATAACGGGACATAAGAATGTATTGTACTATTGGTTTTGTTATGTATAATGGCCTAGAAATTGAGTGGGCTTAGCGCCCATTTTGCGGCGCTAGAGGGCATTGCGCTGGACTTACAGCCGGTTTTGAAATTGACTAGGGCCCAACATCGGCGTTACACCGGTAGCGCTGCGCCGGCACCGATGACGTCATCGGTGTGCGCAGCGTCCCGGTTGCCGTGGTGACGGGCCCCAGCGCCGAAATTCAGTTGCGGCCGCCTCGCCCGTGGCAGCCGCAACTAAGACTCTGGCAACAGAGTCTTACACGACTTTGCGCCAGCGCATAAAGGTGGAGCGGTGGCCGGCCGCTTTCCCGCCGGCCGCCTGCCCGCACCTCCCTCCCCGGACTCCCCCACACCCCCCCCTGCAGAACAGATGCTTCTCGGCTGCGAGCCCGGCACTTCCCCGAGGTGCCGGGCTCATTTTTGTGGCGATTTAACCGGCCAGCGGGCGGGTGCAGGCAGCTCCTCCTTAACTGAAGGAGGAGGCCTGCACTTCCCGAGCCTGCCGCACCGCATCGGGCGCCGCAGCGCCGGAATAGCGCCACAATGCGGCGCGTAGCGCCAGTTTTCAGGCGCAAGCAGCCTTCAGTAGCGCCGGCAGCCGTTTGGGCGCGGCGCTACTGAATTTTTGGCGCGCACAGCGCGACTTAGCACCGGCGCTAAATTTCCGGCGTTAAGCCCCGGCGCAGCGCAAACTCAATTTCTAGGCCAATGAGTGTTAGCTAACTAACTAACTGCACCTGTGGTTTGCCTTGTGTTCTGTTCTACAGCAAGCCACTGCCGTATTTTATCGACTGTGTTTTCTTGTATTTGCCGTATTTCCGTCTTTTCCATATTTTATACAATTAAATGTGGTTTTATGTATTTACAACTACATCCTAAGCCTAGAACCCAAGCTATCAATTCAGAATAAAAAACCCCAGAAAAAAGAAAGTTCTGTGTCCTGTGCTGCTCCATTTCGCCAGGCTGCACATTTTGGTACCAGGAGTGGGGTCTGTTAGCTTGGAGTTTCTCAGGCTCGGTAAAGAAAAAATACATAAAATACGGCAGTGGGGGAAGAGCGGTGTGGTGCCAAGTGGACCTGGAGACAGACGGAGAGTGCTGCCTGGGGTTGCTAAGGAGGACCAGACCAGACAGACGGGATCCAGAGGGCGCCAGGACCAATCTGGGAGAGGACCCATCAAGGCACCGAGGAGGGACACCATTGGAGAAGAATCGTCGCAGCTGCCATCCCATTCAGTGGTTTTCATGGTCTTGTGAACTGAGTCAAAATGTTAGAGTCTCCTGATGAGGAGGTTGGAGCTCACACTTCGGATGGTGAGGACAGTACCTCTAGTGTGGGTGAGGGCAACTGGATAGATGAACTCAAGTCACAGATTTCAGAGTTGAAAAGAAACCATGACCAAGCAATGGCAATTATTGCCACTCTAGGTAATGGGGCAACCAAGTCATATGTGTATGTACCTAGAGAGCGTCAGATCCAACCATTCAGTGGTGAGGTATCTAAAGATAGTCGTTCAGTTGATGAGTTCATTGAAGAGGTTGAAAGTGTACTACGAGCTAGAGATCAGACTCCTGCAGAGCAGGTAGATTTCATTCGATCTTTGTTGAGGGGGGCAGCCCTACAGGAAATTAGGTTACGGTTGGGTGGAGAGCCTAAGCAGCCCAGTGACCTGTTCAGTTACCTAAGGGGGGCTTTCACCGAAAAACGCAGTGAGTCTCAGCTGTTAGAAACTTTCTATGGACGCAAGCAAGAAGAGGGTGAAGATTTCCTAGAATACTCACATGCACTCTCTCAGATTATTAGAGCTGTGGTAAAGCAATCACCAGATGCTGTGCCGAACACAAAACGGGTTGTCAGAAACAGATTTGTTGATGGTGTTAGAGATCCCTCACTCCGGAGAGAGTTGCGCAAGTTTGTATGAGGCAACCCCCAGTCTACCCTGTTTGATGTATGTGAGGAAGCTGTCTTATGGTCCTTAGAAGACCAGCCCTGTAGCACTAAAGTTGCAAAGAGCAAGAATGTAGTGTGTGACAGTACGGGGAGGGATCTTCAGTGTTCTGCCATTGGGGTACCAGGCAGCCAGGCTGTCACTTTACAGGATGTTCTTAAAGTGGTGGCGGAGCAGGGTAAAGCTATCGGGGAACTAACAGAGGCAGTACGGGGTCTTGCTCTACAGAAGGAAAACACTGGTAATGACAAGGTTGGGAAACCTAGAGCCAAGCCAAAGTTCACTGATGAAGGTCAGCCTATTTGCTTTAAGTGTAACGGGGCGGGACACATTGCCAAACAGTGTCCTCAGAAGCACAAGGTAGCAAACACATCCACCGATACCGGCTGGGGTGCAGGAAAACTAGCTCCCTCGATTGCCATGAGCCGGGCAATGCGAGGAAAACCTGCAGGCTCTCAGAACAGTACTTGTATTCGTGACAGATTTCTTGACCATGCAATAGGTAAATGTCCAGTAGTAGATCTCAAGATTGGGGGGGTTACTGCTAACTGTTTACTGGATACCGGGAGCCAAGTCAGCACTATTTCTGAAGGTTTTTTCAGAGAGCACCTACTTGGGAGGGATGAGGATATGCTGTCTACAACCGGGTGGCTTAAGATTACTGCCGCCAACGGGTTGGACATTCCCTACTTGGGCTACCTTGAGTTAGACGTTGAAACTATGGGCATAACCTTACCCGAGTGTGGTTTCCTGGTAGTCAAAGAGCATCAGCAGTCACAGCCTGCAGCACCAGGTCTTATTGGTATGAACATCATCAGCCGATGCAGACAACTAGTTCATGCTGAGTTTGACACTACTCTAGGGGGAAAGTTAGATTCAGATTGGAGGGAAGCATTTCAGCAAGTACAACAGTGTAACATCACTCCAAAGTCATCTTCTGTCCGTGTAGCTGGTAGGGGTTCTGTACATGTGCCTGCGTCTTCCATAGCTACAGTCTATGTAAAGGGACTTAAAACTCAGTCAGGTGACAGCACTAAAATGCTGTTGGAGCCAGGTAACACACCATTGCCCGGTGGCCTGGTAGTTGTCCCCACTCTAGTTGAATCAAAGGGACATTTATTTCCAGTGCAGGTGGTAAATTTCTCTGAGGAGGATGTGTGGTTAAGCCCCAGGACCAGGCTTGGTATTTCGACTCAGGCAGAGTGTGTAGACAAGGACTCCTGTGAGGTGCGATTTCAACGCATCTCCGCTGACACAGAGGAAGTAACTGTTGGCAGAAAAGAAGGACAGATGACAGACCAAGACATTCAGTTGCTTTTGGACAAACTACACATAGGTGGCACACAGGGCCAACAAGCAGAGTTAGGTGCACTTTTAGCCAGTTATTCGGAAGTATTTGCTTTTAAGGATGAGGACCTAGGCTACACTGATAAAGTTGAGCATGAGATTAACTTGGTAGATGATGCACCAGTTACAGAGCCATACTGTCATGTCCCACCTACACTGTACAAAGAGGTGAGGGACCATATCACTAAGCTTCTAAGAAAGCGTGTCATCCAGGACAGCAATAGTTCATACGCTTCACCCATAGTGGTAGTTCGTAAGACTGATGGAGACATACGACTATGTGTTGACTTTAGGAAACTAAACTCAAAAACCAGACGTGACGCATTTCCTTTGCCCCGCATTGACGAGAGTTTTGATGCCCTTCATGGTGCAAAGTTCTTCTCGACCATTGATCTTGCAAGTGGGTACCACCAGGTTGCTGTTCGTGAAAGTGACAGGCCTAAGACTGCTTTTACAACTCCTTTTGGCCTTTTTGAGTACCTCAGAATGCCTTTTGGTGTCTGTAATGGACCTGCGACTTTTCAACGACTTATGCAAGCGACTATGAGCGACTTAGTGTTCCACATCCTATTGGTGTATTTAGATGACATCCTTGTGTTCTCTCAGACCTTCCCGGACCATTTAGAGAGGCTTGAGACAACTCTAAGACGACTGAAAGAGACAGGCTTGAAAGTAAAGCTTGAAAAGTGTCACTTCCTGCAGCAGGAAGTCAGGTTCCTTGGGCATCAAATTTCAGGGGAGGGTATAGGGACAGATCCAGAGAAAATTGCCGCCATAAAGAAGTGGCAGGTCCCCAGTACAGTCAAAGATCTGAGGTCATTTCTTGGCTTCTGTAGTTATTACAGGAGGTTCATTGAGGATTTTTCTAAACGAGCTGGCCCTCTCCATGACGTAGTCAATGCATGCCTTAGGGAAGACAGCCCAGCAAAAGCAAAACGGTTGTTTGAAGGTTCATGGACAGCTGAGTGCCAAGCTGCTTTCGAACAGTTGAAAGAAAAGCTGATCAGTGCTCCAGATTAGGTGCCATCCTCCACCAGCAGCAGGGAGATAGGAAGAGAGTGATAGCATATGCCAGTAGGAGGCTCCGTAATGCTGAAAGAAATGACAGAAACTACAGCAGTATGAAACTGGAGCTCCTCGCCCTCAAATGGGCTGTTTCAGAGAAATTTCGAGGTTACCTTCTAGGTTCCAAGTTCACTGTCATAACAGATAACAACCCCCTGTGTCACCTTTCTACAGCTAAGTTAGGTGCTGTTGAGCAAAGATGGGTGGCTCAGTTAGCTGTTTTTGACTTTGACGTCAAGTACCGCCCAGGCCGCTGTAATGCAGCAGCAGATGCCCTCTCTAGGCAGCCGTTAGCAGGGGAGCCCGAGTCAGACAGTGGGGATGCAGACTATGATGATTGTGTGGCCATATGTAATGTCATTCACAAGGGAACAGCTCTAGGACCAGACTTAGTGACAGCAGGAGTCAAGTGCTGTAAAGTCAGACAGATCTGTGTTTCGGACGCAGAAGAAAGTACTGAGCGTAGTGAGTCACAGGGTAACACACCAACACTTCCCGGTTACTCTAAAGAGGAGCTACGTAAGTTTCAGGACACAGACCCCACCCTCAGCGTGTTTAGGAAGTTTTGGGGTGAGCAGCGAAAGCCAACTTACAAGGAGAGGTCGCAGTTATCCAAGCTAGTATTATCCACGTTAAAGCAGTGGCACCGTATTTGTGAGCAAGATGGCTTGTTGTACCGTGTAATCGAGGATGTCCATGTTGGTGAATGTCACCAGCTACTACTGCCCTCTTGTTTGAAAGAAGTCGTGCTTGAAGGTGTGCATGATCGTATGGGCCATCAGGGAATAGAGCGCACACAGAACCTTTTGAGACAGAGATGTTTTTGGGTTGGGATGTATGAGGATGTGGAACGGTGGGTCAAGAAATGCGAGAGGTGTGTTTTGACAAAAATGCCCCACCCCAAGATACATGCCCCTATGAAATCATTTCTAGCCTCCCGGCCCCTTGAAGTAGTTGCTGTAGATTTCACCATGCTGGAACCGGTCTCTGATGGTCGTGAGAATGTGTTAGTGGTGACAGATGTTTTCACTAAATTCACACAAGCCTTCCCTACTCGGGACCAAAAGGCTGATACCACGGCAAAAGTCCTTCTCAAAGAGTGGTTCATGAAGTATGGGGTCCCAGAAAGATTGCATTCAGACAGAGGTCGAAATTTTGAGAGTGAAATCATTGCTGAGCTGTGTAAGCTTTATGGTGTAAAGAAAACCCGCACTACCCCACACCACCCGGAAGGAAATGCTCAATGTGAGAGATTCAACAGATCTTTACATGATCTTTTGCGTACACTGCCTCCAGAAAAGAAACACCGCTGGCCTGAGCACTTATCTGAGTTGGTATATGCCTACAATGTAACACCCCATGCTACGACTGGCCACTCACCGTACTATCTGCTTTTTGGGGTTCATTCACACCTTCCTGTAGATGCTTTATTAGGTCAGGAGCAAGTGTTAGACAAGAAACATGAGTGGTTGGTTGTCCACCAAGAGCGTTTGAATGAGGCACATGCAAGGGCAAGAGAGTACACTGAAAAGAAATCAGCTCAAAGAATTGAACTTAACAAAGACAAAGTGTACTGTCCAACCATTGAGGTGGGTCAGCTGGTATGCTTACGACACACGCCTTTGGGTAGGGACAAAATTCAGGATGCTTGGGGTCCTACTGTGTACAGAGTGGTGGAGGTACAGGGCACTACACATGCAGTTGAGCCTTTAGAGGGCGGTCCTTTAAAAAGGGTCCATAGAGTTAATCTTAGGCCATGTGTTACCCCTGTCCCTGAGCCTCGGCGGATGAGAACCAAGTCCCCTGTCACCATCGTTGCCAGAGCCCTCTGATACTGAGTTTGTTGTGGTAGAGGAAGTCACCTATCCAGAGTTAACTCAGGAGGAAAAAGTAAACAATGATCCTGTTGGTAACGCCCAAGATGTACAGGAATCAGAGGCTGTTTCTGAGCCAGAGCATTCAGATCCTTCTGAGTGTGGGACTGAGGTTGAGGTACCCATTCCGGCTCCTCGCAGAACTAAAAGAGCCAATGCTGGGGTAAACCCTAACCCGTACCATTTGCCTCAGTCAGCCTGTAATGCAGTCTCACTCAGTCCGGAGGTGTTCTCTCATGTTTTATCTAGTCTGGGTGCTGCATTTTTTCGAGAAGCTGTAAAAGAAGTGAAAAACTGGTGCTAAGTCACCGAGGACGTTGACTTTAAAGCAGGGGAGAATGTAGCCAAGTGGGGAAAATCCAGTGAATATTTAAGTCCACTAGATGGCGTGGTTCATTTTCCCCTTTAGTAATTTGAACAAGGAGAAAAGGGTTATGGGTAGGACCATGTGATGCCAAAGGAACCTCCCCTTTCTTCACAGCCTCCATTTTCTACATCCAGCGTGAGAGATTTCTCTGAGGGAGCTGGGGTGAATATGACTTTTGAAATGAACTTATTCTGTGTTTTCTTGTAAGATGTAACAAGTGATAACGGGACATAAGAATGTATTGTACTATTGGTTTTGTTTTGTATAATGAATGTTAGCTAACTAACTAACTGCACCTGTGGTTTGCCTCATGTTCTGTTCTACAGCAAGCCACTGCTGTATTTTATCGACTGTGTTTTCTTGTATTTGCTGTATTTCCGTCTTTTCCGTATTTTATACAATTAAATGTGGTTTTATGTATTTACAACTACATCCTAAGCCTAGAACCCAAGTTATCAATTCAGAATAAAAAACCCCAGAAAAAAGAAAGTTCTGTGTCCTGTGCTGCTCCATTTCGCCAGGCTACATATATGATAGCTCCTGAGAAGCTATCGCTCTGTCTTTACTTCCTGGGACCACAGGTGAGCCTCTCTCTCTCTCTCTCTCTCTCTCACTTCGCTGGACCACATGTGAGCAGAGTTTCTGACTCCTCAGCAAAGCAACCTAGTAAGGAGTTAAGGGATGGTAATTAAGGGGATATTGCTAAGATTGTTTAATTAACATTGTAGTCACTTACCCCTCATTTTTCCCATCTGCATTCCCCCATTTAAGCAATTTCACTGTAATTACTGTGTTCGTGTGGTATAGTTTGATATTTGATTATAGTTTCTTTTAGTTAATAAAACTTGATTTTTCTCTCATCCAAACCACGTGTCCGTTTTAATATCATTAATTATACGTCCTGCAGTCAGAACTGGAAGGTGGGGTAGCGATTCGAAACCGCTGTTTTAAAATTGGTTTATTGGAAATTGGTCAGATTGCAGGCAAAGGCTGCAGACCAGATGAATTACCTTAAACCAGTTTAAAGATGCCCCCCTACAAAATGGTGACCGCGGCAGGACTGCAGGCCATTTTTGATTTGATGAGTGGTTTGGATCTGGAGAAAATACCAGCTCTTGTTTCTCTCATTTTCAGTATGTGGGTAGCCCTGCGAATTTTAGCGGCAGTGTGTAGGCTGACCTATCGGGGTATAGATGGCTGGTTTAGGAAGGATGAGATGAGGGAGCAGGAGGAGGTTAAGGAGGCCAAGAATTGGGAGTCCCAGTTTGAAAAATGCCAGGCATTTGTAGAGCGCCTGGTGCAGGAAGTTACTGAGACCAGGGAAAGTGAGATGAGACTGCGGGAAGAGAATGCCCACCTCATCTCAGAAGTAAAAGAGCAGGAAGTAAGGACAGCTTATAAGCTGGCCTGCACCCAAAGGTTTAGTGAAGCAGATCATGGCCCCTGTAGGGCAGAGATAGAAAGCCTTAACATGGCTTTAAAAGCAAAGGGGACGATTTGTGTGATCAGCCCGAAGGCAGGTCAGCCGGATTTTACTGGCAGCCCAAATCAAACCACCCCACAGGCAACACCCAGGGAAAGGCTGGCTAGGGAATTAGAGATCCCAAGACAGCAGCCCACAGCTCTGGGTTTTGAGGAGCTCTGGCAGCAAGGAGGGGTGGACAATGGGGTGGTAGGAGAATGCCAGCAGGTCCCACTAGGCAGGCGGGGACCAGGACCATTGTACCCCCTCAGACAACGAAGGTACGGTCAGCCCGTGAACAATAATGACCCAGGGGCTGTTCAGAATACCTATCTGGTCCCTTATGATACCCCATGCTCTCTGAAAAGGGAGACCCCTCACTGCACTTCCAACAAGTAGACCAGGCAGCCGGTGTTAACGGCTGTGATGATGAAGAGAAAGCCAGAATGTTGCTTTTCTCTGTGGATAGTAAGCTCCATCAGACCCTTTCGGATGAGGCCAAGAGAGGAGAGAAGGGTTTTGAGGACCTGAAGGAGGAAATACTGGAAGCCATGGGTGCGAACGACGGCAATCCGTTTGATCGCGTAGGGAGAACCCTGCAGCAGGAAGGGGAGACTCCACAGGCATTTGCAGACAGGCTGTGGCCAGTCTACAACCGTGCGTGTACAGGGGGATAAGATAGGGCACAGCTGAACCAGCAGCAGTGGCTGAACCAATGGCTTTGTTGCCTGGTGTACAATTGCCTGCCCCAGATAAGAGCAAAGGCTGACGCTTGGTTTGACCCCCGAGACCCCCTAGTAACTGAAGAGACTGTAATCCGGCAGCTCACGGTGACATTTAGGAATGGGAGGAATAGTGAGAGCCCCCAGCAAAAGGGTAAAGTCCATGAGGTTAAACCTGGGGCTCAGTATAAGAAAGAGTGGCACCAGGAGGGGAACAGTCCCTCCCAGGCTAGGTTAAATTGCTATGGGTGTGGAAAAGATGGTCACTGGAGAAAAGACTGTAAGAATCCCTGGTAGGATAGCAAGGGAAAGAATCCCCCAGCCCCAGCCCAAAGGGTAGTGACAGGAAACTCCCCTGCCTCAGTCGAGTCGCCACTGGAAGCAAAGCGGTCTCTCCTGACCAACCAGGGAAAGGTAGCAGCCATCAGTGGTGCTGCAACCCCCTCGCCCACCTCTGCCTCCCCACAATGACTGGCCGGTATGCTGGTCAAAGAGGGTGCACGTGCAGGCATTTTCTGGGACCCATATGGGTCCGGGCCAGTGGCAGTGATTACAGGCAGGGATGGGGCACAGAGAAATTCAGAAAAATTGTACAAGTCATGTTCAAGTTCACAGCTTGTAAAGACAGGCTCGGTGGCTAGTTCTAAGGGAAAAGTTGTCCAGCCCACAAATTGGGACACTTCCCTACCCCAGTGGGACCCTAGTTTTGGCAAAAGTTCAAATTTGAAATGGTTAGGTGGCTTAGGAACAGAGAAACAGCAGCCTGGGATCAGAAATCTGCAGGCTGCTGCCACTCCATCCAATGAAACTGCTCGCGCAGGCACGGTTCCCCAGCCCGTACCCCCAGCGGATCTGCTTTACTCTTCTCACACAGGCGCAGTAGCGCGCCTGAGGGAAGAGGTTCCCCAACACTGGGCTCGTGCAGGTGCAGTCGCGGACCCGGAACCCCAAGAGGCCCTTACTCAGTTTTCCCGCGCAGGCGCGGTCGCACGCCTGAGAGGAGAGTTTTGCCAACAGGAGGTTCGCGCAAGCGCAGTCGCGAACCCGGAACCCCCAGCGACTCCTTTCCACAGTGAGGCCGAGCGCGCAGGCACAGTCAGCCATTTAAAGATCCCTGATGCTCAGTTTTTATGCGCAGGTGTACAGGCCTGCTTGGAAGACTCAGCGGTTCTTCCAACCCTTGTTAAACAAACCGAACGCGCAGGCGCAGTTGCCTGCGCTAGTGTAACAGTTCCCCAGCCCGTTAAAGAAATTGTTCACGCAGGCGTGGTTGCCTGTGGGACCCTAGTGGCCCCTCTTCTGTTTTCCCGTGCAGGCATGATCGCCTGTTTGAAGCCAGAGGCTTCACAGCCTCTGCCGCGGGACAAGGGGGAGGTTTGCGCAGGCGCGGCCGCCTGCTTGAATACAGAGGCTTCACAGCCTCTGCCACGGGACTCCAAGGAGAAGGTTTGCGCAGGCGCACTCGCCTGTTTAAAGGGACCAGCTTCCCAGCCAGCCTCTAGAATGGTTCCCCCCATGATGTGGGACCCTGGGGGGGGCAGGGATAGCAATTCCTCTTGCAGGGGAGCTGGTAACAGGTTTTGGACATGGGGGAGAAGGTTCCCAGCCAGCTAGGGCTGCGACCCTGGCTCAGGGTCCGCCAGCCAAAGTTTCCCCCACAGAGACGCCCCTCAGAAGTTCTCAGCGGGCCCGCAAGCCCAAGAAAAGGTGGTCACCAGGGTACCTGCCACAAAGAGCAATCTCCCAAACCGGGGAGAAGCCAAAGGGCAGGGGTCCCCACTCAACAGCCATGAGCTGCGGGGGACCAGAGACAAGAGGCAGTCCAGCTTTGCTGCAGCCAGCAGCAATCTGTGACCATGCCAGAGATTAGCCTGGCCGTCCAGAGACGGGCGGCATTTGTATTATAGCTTTGGTGTGAATATAGCGTGCTTTTAAGGTGTATTTTAAGTTTTGTTGATATAACTAGTTTTAAGTTTAAGTTTAAAGAGTTTGGCCTAGAAATTCACTGGCCTTAGTGCCGCTTTTGAGGCGCTAGAGGGCCTAGCGCCGAAGTTATGGCCAGTTTAGAAATTGACAGGGGCCCTAAATCGGCGTTAGGCCGGTAGCGCTGCGCCGGCACCGATGACGTCATCGGTGTGCGCAGCGTCCCGGTTGCCATGGTAACCCGCCCGAACTCGGAAATTGAGTTGCGGCCGCCTCGCCCGTGGCAGCCGCAAGCAACGTTCTGGCAGAGGTGCCTTACAGAACTTTGCGCCGGTGCATTAAAGGCCCCGCGGCGGCTGGCCGCTTTCCCGCCGGCCGCCTGGCCGCAGCTCCCTCCCCGGACTTCCCCCCACCCCCCCCGGAACAGAAGCAAGCCCGGCACTTGTCTGAGGTGCCGGGCTCATTTTTAAAAAGATTATCGCGGGCCGCGGCCGGGTGCAGGCAGCTCCTCCTTAACGGAAGGAGGAGGCCTGCACTTCCCGAGCCTGCCGCACCGCAGCGGGCGCCGCAGCGCCGGAATAGCGCCGCAATGCGGCGCGTGGCGCCAGTTTTGAGGCGCTGAGACCCCTCAGTAGCGCCGGCAGCCGTTTGGGCGCGGCGCTACTGAATTTTTGGCGCGCGCAGGGGGACTTAGCGCCGGCACTAACTTCCGGCGCTAAAGCCCTCGCTGCGCCAAAACCGAATTTCTAGGCCTTTAAGTTTAAAGGTGTGCTAAATGTTTGTATTTTTGGTCCGAGGTCGAGGGACCCATGTCTCCACCTAAGGCAGCAGGTCAGTGAGACCTGGTTGCATGTCCTTTTAAGTTTTTGCAGGAGATTGGAAAATGAAGCAGCCATGTTCGCCCAGCCCGAGCTGGGCATCGAATGAAGATACAGATACGGAATGTTGGGGATCACATCGCCACTGGACGAATCCAGGAGACCCCGCAGCGATCTTCGGGAAAAACCAGACAGGGTCCGGAGGAACTTGCCTACTCCTCCTACGGGGAGGAGATGGCCCCAGCTGGGTGGGGCACGGCCCCCAGCCCAGCACTATCCTGACCGAAGTTCACTTGCGGGAGACCTCGCTGTTGAGGAGTCATGATGGGGAAGCGTGGGCGCCTTGTGATAGGGACACGTTCCTCGGGGGTGGGTGGTGATGGCCCGGGAAAGATTGTATGGAGGAGGGGGAGACACAAGAGTCACGTGGGTGCGGTCGGGGGAGGGAAGAACTCACCCGGGGGCCCACGGGCAAATAGGGTAAGTGTGGCTGGGAAGGATGAGTGGGTGACCGGATCTGGGATCCAAGTTTGTGTGGGGCCAGGGAGAGCCGCCACACAGGCACCCATCATTTTCTGCAGCCAGTCGAGGGTAGATGGGAGGGGGAGGGACTGGGAGTCGTGATCCCATACTCCCCAGTCTCAGTCTGTGCCATGGTAATTTTAAACAGGAGGGGTACCCCGCCTCCACACAGGGACAAGGGAACGGCTCAGGGCTGGCGGAGCAGGCTGGTCTGTAAATCCATTCTGCCTGTTTTAAAGTTTAAGATGATCAAAGGGGGGTGGAAGGTACTCTTACTGCCCGGGTGGGAGGAGCAACACCCACTCGAATTTCGCGACCCATCATCGGCACGTGATGGTCAGGGTTTTATTTAAGCATGTTGTTTCAAATGTTGAATGTTTTTTTGTATTTTGTGTTACAGCCCCAAGTTGAGCAGAGGCGTAGGATCCTCTCCGTGCTTGGGATCATTTTGTGACAACTCCAAGTTGAGCAGAGGCGTAGGACCCTTTCCTTGCTTGGGATGATTTTGATTACATTTTGTAATAAGTCATAATGTAAAAGGTGTTTGTAAATTTGGTTTACATTGTATAATTTTACAAGCGTGTAGGGGTATGAGACCCCTTATTGTAAACTGATGTATCTGTAGGATGCCTACCGTACCACGGTTTTTCTTGAATTTTAGGGGAAAGGGCGGTTCGGGTGATCAGCGGCAGATAGCTATTAGGTAAATACAGGGGATGGTTGTTTGTGAGGGGGTCTGAAAATTTTGCTCACTCCTTCGAGTTGATACTACAAGCAACTTGGGAGTATCAAAAGGAGGGAATGTAGGGGTTTTGCAAATTTCCCCTATTTTCCCTGAAGATTGAAAATATTGGTCCACATCGTGGACGAAGAATTGGGTGATGTGACTTGTCTACAATGTTTTAAAATGTGCCTAGAACTGCAAAAGACTGTTCTGAGATGGAAAGAATGTGGACAACATGGGAGTCGTGGAGCTCTGTGGAAAATATTCACACATCCGAAGACAGTACTTTATTAATAAAATCGTTCTCTGGAGTTTGGGCAATCACAAAAGGTTTTGAAATGGCCACAGAAAGCATGGCAAAAGGAGCAGCAAGGCAGCTCGAGTTGTCTGTGTGAAAAAGTGGGCGGATACAGGGGCTGAGAGTCAGACCTGCCAATCAAAGGGAGGTTCCCTTCAGAAGCACTTGAAGTTGTTTATTTACATAAGAGATTAGCCCACTTGAGAAAACCGCAGGACTATCGATTTGTAACTGCTATGTTTACACAGCAATTCAAGGCATTCACAGACAATGATAGACTGAAATCATGGACTGGATTTTGATTTACAACCGTTTTAAGAATTGAATGGGTTTAAATCACCTCGCATTCTGGACAATAGGGCTGTTGCATTCTCTTTTGTTTTAGCCCAGGTGAACTCCGGATGTGGGCGGGATCATTTTGGCCCCACAGTGCAGACACTAACCCAGTCCAACCACTTTGAGTTAGCCAATCACAGCTTTTCTCTTGTGAATTGGAACTTTTTGGGTGTGAATTTTCCAGACAGGCAAACAGCAGAGGGGGCGGGGGTGGGCTCACCAGGTATATATGACAGCTCATGAGAAGCTATCGCTCTCTCTTTACTTCCTGGGACCACAGGTGAGCCTCTCTCTCTCTCTGTCTCACTTCGCTGGACCACAGGTGAGCCTCTCTCTCTCTCTCTCTCACTTCGCTGGACCACAGGTGAGCAGGGTTTCTGACTCCTCAGCAAAGCAACCTAGTAAGGAGTTGGGGGTGGTAATTAAGGGGATATTGCTAAGATTGTTTAATTAACATTGTAGTCACTTACCCCTCGTTTTTACCATCTGCATTCCCCCATTTAAGCAATTTTACTGTAATTACTGTGTTCGTGTGGTATAGTTTGATATTTGATTATAGTTTCTTTTAGTTAATAAAACTTGATTTTTCTCTCATCCAAACCACGTGTCCGTTTTAATATCATTAATTATAAGTCCTGCAGTCAGAACTGGAAGGTGGGGTAGCGATTTGAAACCGCTGTTTTAAAATTGGTTTATTGGAAGTTGGTCAGATTGCAGGCAAAGGCTGCAGACCAGGTGAATTACCTTAAACCAGTTTAAAGATGCCCCCCTACAGCTTGTACTACTGGTATTAACATGCGTACATTTTTCTAATGAATGGGCCGTTTAATAAACCATTTTTCCATTTCTGCCTATAAATTGTTTTTTTAATCTACAGCCCTTCACATTTTCTTTCCTGCAATATTCCTTTTCTGATAGAGAACACCTCATATTCTTATCAACATCACTGACATTCCCATTATCCAGCAGGTTGAAAAATACATTGTACTCCACATTCATGACTTAAAGTTAGCACTCTCACCTCTGAGTCAGAATGGATTGGCTCAAGTCCCACTGCAGAGACCTGAGCACATAATCCAGGCTGACACGTCAGTACTGCGTTGTCAGTGTTATGGTCTAGTGAATGAGATGTTTAAACCGAGAACCCATCTGCTCTCTCAAGTGGATGTAAAAAATCCCATGGCACTATTTGCAGAAGAGCAGGCAAGTTCTTCCAGTGTCCTGGCCAATAGTTATCCCTCAACCAATATTACTAAAACATTTTTATGGGTCATTGATCTCACTGCTGTTTGTGGGACCTTGTTGTGTGCAAATTATCTGCCATGTTGCCTTATGTTACAACAGTGACTGCACTTCAATAAGTACTTCATTGGCTGTGAAGTGCTTTGGGATGTCATAGGAACATAGGAACAGGAGTAGGCCATTCAGCTCCTCGAACCTGTTCTGCCATTCAATGAGATCATGGCCGATCTGCAACCTAACTCCATATACCCGCCTTTGGCCCATATCCCTTAATACCTTTGGTTAACAAAAAGCTATCAATCCCAGATTTAAAATTAACAATTGATCTAGCATCAATTGGCGTTTGCAGAAGAGAGTTCCAAACTTCTATCACCCTTTGTGTGTAGAAGTGTTTCCTAATTTTATTCCTGAAAGTTCTGACTCTAATTTTTAGACTATGCCTCCTAGTCCTAGACGTACCAACCAACGGAAATAGTTTCTCTCTATCTACCCTATCTGTTCCCTTTAATATCTTGAAAACTTTGATCAAATCACCCCTTACCTTTCAAGATTCTAGGGAATACAACCCTAGTTTGTGTAATCTCGCCTCGAAATTTAACCCTTGGAGTCCGAGAATCATTCTGGTAAACCTACACTGCACTCCTTCCAATGCCAATATATCCTTCCTAAGGTGTGGTGCCCAGAACTGCTCACAGTACTCCAGGTGTGCTTTAACCAGAGCTGTGTATAGCTGCAGCATAACTTCTATCCCCTTGTATTCTAGTCCTCTAGATATAAAGGCTAGCATTCCATTAACCTTTTTTGATTATTTTCTGTACCTGTTCATGACATTTTAATGATCCCTGTACCTGAACCCCCAAGTCTCTTTGGACCTCCACTATTTTTAGATTTTGACTATTTAGAAAGTACCCTGCTCTATCCTTTTTAGGTCCAAAGTGGATGACCTCACATTTGCCTACATTGAAATACATTTGCCACAGTTTTGCTTATTCACTTAATCTGTCGATATCCCTTTGTAATTTTATGCTTTCATCTACACCGCCTATCTTTGTGTCATCGGCAAATTTGGATATGTAGCTTTCTATGCCATCATCTAAATTGTTAATAAATACAATGAATAGTTGCGGCCCTGCAGGACACCAGGAGTCACATCCTGCCAATTAGAGTAGCTGCCCGTTATCCCTACTCTCTGCCTCTCAGCCAATTTCATAATCAGGTCAATAATTTGCCTTCAATTCCATGGGCTTCAACCTTAGTTAACAGTCTCTTATGCAGGACTTCATGAAATACCTTCTGGAAGTCCATATAAATAACATCCATAGACATTCTCCTGTCCAGTACTTTAGTCACCTCTTCAAAAAATTCAATCAGGTTTGTCAGGCACGACCTACCTTTCAGAAATCCATGCTGGCTCTCTCTGATCAGCTGAAAATTTTCAAGGTATTCAGTCACCCTGTCCTTAATTATAGACTCTAGTAATTTCCTGACAACAGATGTTAGGCTAACTGGTCTATAATTCCCTGGTTTCCCTCTCTCACCATTCTTAAATAGCGGAGTGACATGCACAATTTTCCAATCTAAAGGGAAGGTTTCTGAATCAAGAGAACTTTGGAAGATTATAGTCAGGACATCTGCAATGTGCTCACCTACTTCCTTTAAAACCCTAGGATGGAAACCATTTGGTCCTGGGGATTTGTCACTTTTTAGTGCCGTTATTTTCTTCATTACTGCTATTTTGCTTATGTTAATTTTATTGAGTCCCTGGTTCAATATTAGTTTACTTGGGATTTCCGGCCTGCTATCCTCTTTCTCTACTGTAAATACTGACGCAAACTAATTATTCAACATGTCCGCCATTTCCTTATTATCAATGACAATATCACCAATATCAATTTTCAAGCAGCCAACATTGCCCCTTACCATTCTCTTTTTCCTAATATCATTGTAAAAATTCTTTGTGTTGATGTTAATATCCCTTGCAAGTTTCTTTTCATACTCCCTTTTTGTAGATCTTACTCTCTGTTTTGTGACCCTTTGCTGTTCATTGTATCTTTCCCATTCACTAGGATCTGTTATTTTTTGCATTTGTATATGTTTTTTCTTTTAGTATTATACTGTCTCTTACCTCTTTAGTCATCCATGATTGTCTTTTGTTGGCAAGTAGAGCTCTTGCCCCTCAGGGGTATAAACTGGTTCTGTGTCACGTTAATTTCTTTTTTGAACATCTCCCACTGATCTTCTGTCGTTTTACCCATTACCGAACCTTCATCGTCGCTGGGTCAAAATCCTGGAACTTCCTCCCTACCAGCACTGTGGGAGAACCTTCACCACACGGACTGCAACGGTTCAGGAAGGTGGCTCCCCATCACTTTCTCAAGGGCAATTAGGGATGGGTAATAAATGCTGGCCTTGCCAGCGACGCCCACATCCCATAAACGAATATAAAAAAAGAGACTTGCCCAATTTATTGTGGACAGTCTCTTTCTCATCCCATTGAAGTTGGTCTTACCTAAATCTAAAATCTTATCTGTTTCGTGTTTCTCCCTTTCAAACACTACTTTGAACTCGATCATGTTATGATCGCTATTGGATAAATGTTCACGCACCGTTAGGCTGTTAAGTAAATCTGGCTCATTACTCATTACTAAATCTAATATGGCATGCCCCCTTGTTAGCTCCAGGACATAATAGAAAAAATATCCTGGACACACTCAAGAAATTCACTACCTTTCTGACAGGTGCTAGTCTACTTATTCCAATCTATATGAAAGTTATAATCTCACATTAAAACCACTCTGCCTTCACCACACGCTTGTCTAATCCACACTTATACAATCCAGCACCTCACAGCTGCTACTGGAGGCCTATACACAACTCCCACTGCAGTCTTAAATATTTTCCTATTTCTTAATTCTACCCATAAAGTCTCCACTGCCTGCTTACCTCTCATTATATCCTCTCTTATCATTGAAGTGATTTCATCCTTAATCGCTAAGGCTACTCCTCCCCTTCACCATTTTCCCTATCTTTCCTGTAGACTGAGGCTGTGAAAGATGCTATAATAATACAAGTTCTTTCTTTTAAACCCCAATAAGGAGTTAAAGACCAGGGCCAAGTCCAGTTGGGCTCAGTGCAGTTCTTCCTGTAAGGTTATACTTTACTAACAGATGGCAACTATTAACTGTCTTTTGTGTTAGCGATGGAGACTGTACGAACAGCTGGGATTTGGCTAAACTTGCCAGCATTTTTTGTAAAAAATATACTTGGCTAGCTTATAATCGACTTTCAGCTGTCATAGTGAAGTCATAGAGATAGAGGCAGAAAGCTAAGGATTTGGTATACAGCATCCCAGCCAGAGCTCAACTGTGTTTCTATGCACATTATTTAATTCCAAGGGACAAATTGTTAACATTGTACTAACAGTCAGCAAAGATGACAAAGTTTGTTCACAATAGGATAGATTATCTATTAGATTATGCCCAATTAATGGGCAGAAAGCAACTGTAGCTGATCAGAAAAATGGGTACAGATCCATTATGCAAGATTTCCACACATTTGCACCCCATTCAATTTCCTGGTTGGATTTTGTATTAGCACCCACCTGTTTGCAGTTAATTATATTAAAATTAGACCCGGGTTATGTTATTTAGACATTCATCTAACTTCCCAACATTAGTGTGCTCCACAGGACCAACATTGTCAATGGCAGAAACAGCCAGCTGCGCCTTCAAATTCTGTTCCTCTACCTCCTTACGTTATGCTGCAGTGATGTCCTTTGGGGAGGGTACACTGGAGAGGCATGCAGAGGCATGCTCCTCACTACTACTTCATTCTACGCAGTATACACTTCACCAAACAAAAAGTTGGACTGTTGCATTGATAGCCTCAAACTTAGATTCATCTCTCCATTTATCCCTGGTTGCCTTGAGAAAGTGGTAGTGGGCCTGTTTGAACTGCTTTCTTTATAGCAGTTTTGATACAACTGTAGAGGCCAGTTAAGAGTCAATCACATTGGTGTGGGACTGGAGTCACATATAGGCCAGACTGGGTTAGAGCAGCAGGTTTCCTCCCCTAAAGGACATTAGTGACCCAGATGGGTTTTTAGGATAAACCAGTAGCATCATGGTGACTTTATTTCCAGATTAAACTGAATTCAAATTCTTAAACTGCTATGGTGGTATTTGAACATAGTGTGGCGGAGACCACATAGGGACAGTAACACAATTCACTATGTATAGCCAATGTTGTTATCGCTCCACGTTATGTACGGAACTTGGTTGGGTTATCGGGGCAGGGTCCCTTTAAGAGTCATCGATTGTGTGATGACGTCATAGCCCTGCGACGAGGCCGAGTCCCTCAGTCCATGCAGAGAGTTAATAAAGCTAACACGTTTTTCTTTACTGCTATGAAAGTCTCGCAGTCTGTTTATTTCCAGCGACTCCTACAATAGTCTGGATTATTAGTCCTAGTCCGAGTTTACTGGTCCAAAGTAAATGAAGTTTAGGCTATTAAGGACTTGCTAAAGGCCAATTTAAGTTACCTTGCCGAAAACTTTGCAGCCTTGGACCTCCCACAGCAAAGGCTTCTACTTAACCACATCGTTGGGTAATCTGCAGTGAGTGTCTCACCTGCTGACTCCCCAAAGCCTTTCCACTGTCTACAAGGCACAAATCAGGAGTGTGATGGAATACTCTCCACTTGTCTGCATGAGTGCAACTGCAACAACACTCAAGAAGCTTTACACCATCCAGGACAAAGCAGCCCACTTGATTGGCCCATTGAGAGAGAGTGACAGCCCTTGACATCAAGGCAGCATTTGACCGAGTGTGGCTTCAAGGAGCCCCAGTACAATTGAGGTCAATGGGAATCGAGGGAAAGCTCTTCACTGGCTGGAGTCATACCTAGCACAAAGGAAGATGGTTGTCGTTGTTGGAGGTCAATCATCTCAGCCCCAGGACATCGCTGCAGGATTTCCTCAGGGCAGTGTCCTAGGCCCAACCATCTTCAGCTGCTTCATCAATGACCTTCCCTCCATCATAAGATCAGAAGTGGGGATGTTCGCTGATGATTGCACAGTGCTCAGTTTGATTTGCAACTCCTCAGATAATGAAGCAGTCCATGCCTACATGCAGCAAGACCTGAATGACATTCAGGCTTGGGCTGATAAGTGGCAAGTGACCTTTGTGCCCCACAAGTGCCAAACAATGGTTATCGCCAACAAGAGAGAGTCTAACCACAGTCCCCTGACATTCAACGGCATTACCTTCACCAAACCCCACACCATCAACATCCTGGGGGTCACCATTGACCAGAAACATAACTGGACCAGCCACATAAATACAGTGGCAGCAAGAGCTGGTCACAGGCTGGGTATTCTGCAGCGAGTGTTTCACCCCCTGATTCCCCAAAGCCTTTCCAACATCTACAAGGCACAAGTCAGGAGTGTGATGGAATGCTCTCCATGCTTGGATGAGTGCAGCTCCAACAACACTCAAGAAGCTCAACACCATCCAGGACAAAGCAGCCCGCTTGATTGGCATCCCTTCCGCCACCTTAAACATCCACTCCCTCCATCACCAGCGTACCGTGGCTGCAGTGTGTACCATCCACTAGATGCATTGTAGCAACTTGCCAAGGCTTCTTCGTCAGCACCTCCAAAACCTGAGAGTTCTACCACCTAGAAGGACAAGGGCAGCAGGCGCATGGGAACAACATCACCTCCAAGTTCCCCTCCAAGTTACACACCATCCTGACTTGGAAATATATCACTGTTCCTTCATCGACGTTGGGCCAAAGTCCTGGAACTCCCTCCCTAACAAAACTGTGGGAATACCTTCACCACACGGACTGCAGCGGTTCAAGAAGACGGCTCACTGCCACCTTCTCAAGGGCAATTAGGGATGGGCAATAAATGCTCACCTTGCCACGGACGCCGACATCCCAGGAAAGAATTTTTTTTTAAATCCACCACCTTAAATGTTAAGTCCGTGAATGATTGAGACACGGACCAGCAGGAGTGAAAACAAACAAGTCTTTACTGGTGGAAGTCAATAGTGAAACGAACAAACAGAGGCTCTCTAGCGCCTTTTATACAGGGGTGGTCACTGCCGGTACTGCAGTCTGAGACCAGTTATTCTCTTAAAGGTACATACACAACAATTCCTCCCCTTTTAGATAAACAGTACATAACATTCATTTAACAACTAAATGATAACGAATTACAATCACAATTACTGTTGCTAGATACATTGGTAAGTTTAAGCAATTATAAGTTCAGTCTTTGAGGAGGCTTCCTGATTCTGTCTGGATAATGCCTCTTTGGGGTATCAGGTTCTTCTGGCAATGTTGCGTTGGGATCAATGTCTTTGTTTGGTTCATCTGCTTCCAATATTACCGGTTCTGCGGTAGCTGCAATTGGAACATCAATTTCATTACCAGGTGTATCAGATCGTGGTGTGGAGTTGACGTTTTCCAGTGACTCTAGAATCTGGTCAGCATGGCGTCTTACAATGCTCTCCCCAACGTCCACGGTATACATGAGAGGTCCTTGTCGTGTACAAATCGTTCCTGGCTGCCATTTCTCAGTGCGGTAATTCCGGGCCAAAACTGGTTGACCTATCTTAAAACTCCTGGTCGGCCTTTCATTCATATTCTGAAACTGCCTGTTCTCCACATCTCTTCGGACATTTGGCTTAACCAAATCCAAGCAGCATCATAGTCTTCAATTGGAGAACATCATGGCTGGATTTTGGTTGGTAACCGCATGTGTCGCAAACAAGAAGTTGTCCACCTTGTGTTGTAGGGGTACATCTTCATTACACATTGCCTTGATAGCCTTCTTGAATGTTTGGACAAACCTCTCGGCCAATCCATTAGTGGCTGGATGATATGGGGCAGATGTGTAATGCTTAACGCCATTGTTCTTTAAGAACCTCCGTAACTCTTCAGACACAAACTGTGGTCCATTGTCAGAGCAAATCTGTTCAGGCAGCCCATTCCTGGCGAATATGGTTCGCAAAACTGTGATAGCTTTTTTCCGTGGTGGTTGAGGACATTTTTATTACCTCTGGCCACTTTGAATGTGCATCCACCGCAATTAAAAACATCGAGTCCATGAAGGGACCAGCAAAATCAATGTGCACCCGTTGCCATGGAGATGAGGGCCACTCCCATGGATGCAGAGGAGCATGTGGTGGGGCGTTTTGGACCTTCTGGCATCCTGCACAGCTCTTGGTCATCGCTTCGATTTCTCTATCGATTCCCGGCCACCACACAAACGCTCTGGCTAAGTTCTTCATTTTTACCCCACCCAGATGACCCTCATGAAGCTCATTGAGTACTCTATCCATCAACTTAGGTGGAATTACTACTCTGGATCCACACATCAAGGTTCCTCTGCACACTGACAGCTGTTCTCTTCTCGGCGAGAATGTTGGCAGCAGTGGTTCGCCATGTGCTGGCCATCCCTTCACCGTTAAATCATAGACCTGTGATAGTGTCGGGTCATTCCGTGTTTCCTTTTCTATGTTTGCATTCGTCACAGGGAGACATTCGACTATGGTCGAGTGGAATAACTCCATTGGATCCACTGCAAGGTCTTCTTCTTCCACCGTCGGCAACGGTAGGCGTGACAATCCATCAGCATTCCCATGCTGTTTAGTTCCTTTGTACTCGATGTCATATTGGTGTGCCCCTAGGAAAAAGGACCATCTCTGCAGCCGTTGTGCCGTCATTATCGGTACGCCCTTCTGAGGGTTGAAAATGGAAACAAGAGGTTGATGATCGGTTAGTAGAGTAAATTTTTGACCGTGCAGATAGTGATTGAACTTCTTCACCCCCCACACTAGGCTGAGGGCCTCTCTGTCAATCTGGGCGTAGTTACGCTCGGCAGAAGTTAACGAGCGTGACGCAAAAGCTATCGGCCTCTCTAAACCATCAAGGAATTTATGTGACAGTACCGCACCAATGCCGTAGGGAGACGCATCACACGCCAGCCTGATCGGTAGTGATGGGTTGTAGTGAGCCAATACTTCCCTTGAAGTGATTAAGTCCTTATTCTTCCGAAAAGCACGCTTACAATCATCGTTCCATTTCCATGCTACCCCCATTCATAGCAGGGCGTTCAGTGGGTGCAGAATTGTCGACAAATTCAGCAAAAACTTAAGATAGTAATTCACCAACCCGAGGAATGACCTCAGTTGCGACACATTTTCAGGCGCTGGGGCCTTAACAACCGCTTCAATTTTGTCAGGGGACTTATGTAACCCCTCTTCATCAATCACGTGGCCACAATACGATATCTGTTTCTTAAAAAATTCGCACTTGGGGCGGTTGGCTCGCAGCCCATGTTCCCGTAGTCTAGTGAGCACCTGTTCTAAGTTGTAAAGGTTTTCACTGTCATCTTCACCTGTTACAAGGATGTCGTCCAAGTAACACTGAGTCCCCGGAATCCCTTGCAGGACTTGTTCCATCGCTCTTTGCCATATCGCCGGAGCCGATGCTACTCCGAATACCAATCGATGATACTGGTAAAGACCTTTGTGAGTGTTTATCGTGAGATACTTCCTAGAGGACTCTTCAACCTCCATCTGCAAATATGCTTGTGCTAGGTCAATTTTTGTAAAACGCTTCCCTCCAGACAGTGAGGCGAAGATGTCTTCTATCCTTGGAGGAGGATATTGTACTGTGTGAAGGACAGGGTTCACCGTCACCTTGAAATCCCCACAGATGCGAATCTTCCTTGGCTCTCCGGACTTATTGCTTAATGTTTTCTTCATGACAGGAACAACCTGCTCGCTCCAGTCGACCTTAGACAACACGCCCGCCTTCTCCAGGTTCTCCAGCTCTGCCTCGATGGCTGGGCGAATTGCATATGGTACCGGTCTTACTTTGAAAAACTTGGGAACTGCATTCTTTTCTATTTTTTTCGAGGCGGTTACACCTTTAAGCGTGCCCAGTTCTTGTTGAAATACCTCTTTGGCGTTAGCTAAGATTGTTGACAATCGTCCAGGAGTGACGTCTTCATCTTTTTTACCGTCCACTGTCATTGCATGAATGGAATGCCAATCTAAGTTTATCTTCCTGATCCATTCCCGTCCCAATAACGGTGGTCCACCATTTGGCAGTATGTAGAGATACAATTTCCGTATTTTCGTGCCATTGTATTCGACAGGCACCCTTATTTTTCCTCTGGGGTATACTTTTCGCCCCGTATACATCGTCAAGACGATGGATGTCTCTCTCAAGGGTATGTGTGAAAATAGCCGCTCGTAGTCTCGTCGATTCATGACAGTTAGCGCTGATCCTGTATCCAATTCCATTTTAACTTGGGACCCTGCTATCGTGAGGGTGACCCAAATGGTTCGGTGATCCTCTTTTGCGATTACATTGTGAAGTTTGAGACAGCTTAGTCTCCTGTTTCCGGATTCACTATCGCTCATCTGGTCTTCGGAACTACTGTCCGTCATCTTTTGTACTTTCTTGTATGGTTCCTTAGTAGCCTTTTTGTTGTCGCTGGTCTTCTTCCCAGACCTGCAAACTCGTGCAATGTGTCCAATCTTCCCGCATTGTCTGCATATTTTGTCTTTGGACCAGCAGTCCTTCTGGTCATGGTTAGTTCTGCCGCAGCGATAACATTTTGCAAACCCCCGTGTCATTTCGTGGGTGCCGTATTCCTGTGGCTTTTGTTGAATTTCTGCAGCTCCCCTGGCTGCTGCTTCATACGATACTGCCACGCTGAAAGCCTTATCTAGCGTCAGCTCTTTTTCTGAGAGTAACTTCTTCTGTGTTCCTTCACTCAGGAGTCCACAGACAAATTTGTCCCGTAGGGTATCTACCAGTCCTGCTCCGAACTGGCAGTGCTTTGATAGCTTGCATAGTTCCGTAAGATACTCAGCATTGCTCTCATCTTTGTGCTGAGTTCTCCTGTGGAATTTAAATCTTTCTGCTATCAACAGCGGTGCAGGGTTTAAGTGTTCCTGTAGGACAGCAACAATTTCGTTAAAACTCTTCACCTTCGGTTTGGCTGGAGTAATCAGGTCCCGCAATAGGGCGTACGTTCTAGCGCCCATTAAGTTTAGCAATATCGATGCCTTTTTCCTCTCTGCTATTTCGTTTGCCTCGAAATATACCTTGACTCTTTCCACATACGTGGTCCAGTCCTCTAATGTATTATCAAAAGCAGTGATACAGCCAGTCTTCGGCATCTTGCAAATCTAAAATGGCGCCTCCCGCGCTTTGCCTTCTTCCCCGATTTAACAAAATGGCGCCTCCCGTGCTTTGCCTTCTTCCCCGCTGTTGTTAGCGCTGCTTTCCACGGTTTCTTGCGCGTTAAATATTGATTCTTTTTCTTTTATTATTTTCCCGTCGTGGAGCAGACCCTCTGGGACACTTCCCTCCCTCTTCTTAGGTCCGAACGCTGCCCAGCTTCGAAGCACCAGCCGCGCCCTGTGTGCTCCACCCTCTCTCTCTCTCTCTTTGCTTCCCGACTCGCTGCCTGGCCCCGTTGAAAAGCCACCCGATCGAGCTTCAGCCCGCCGCAACCCAGGAAGGATCAGAGCACTACCTGCCACCAGCCCGATTAGCTGGGAAACCACAGACCGAGGAACCCAGCCTGGCTCTGAAAAGTCTCTCCTGCAAGTTTTCAAACCGATGATTGACGGTCGACGCCCGTTTCTCGAGTTTCTTTGGACTCTATTTTTTTTCCTTCTTCTGGCTCCGACCTTCAACAACGTCGTCTAAGGTGCTGCCGAGTTGCAGGTAAGTTCGTTTCTTACTCGTCGCCAGTGTTAAGTCCGTGAATGATTGAGACACGGACCAGCAGGAGTGAAAACAAACAAGTCTTTACTGGTGGAAGTCAATAGTGAAGCGAACAAACAGAGGCTCTCTAGCGCCTTTTATACAGGGGTGGTCACTGCCGGTACTGCAGTCTGAGACCAGTTATTCTCTTAAAGGTACATACACAACATTAAACATTCACTTCCTCCAACACCGGTGTACTGTGGCTGCAGTGTGTACCATCTACAAGATGCACTGCAGCAACTCACCAAGGTTTCTTTGACCGCACCTCCTAAACCCGTAACCTCTACCACCTGGAAGGACAAGGGCAGCAGGTACATGGAAAGATCACCACCTCCAAGTTCCCCTCCAAGTCACACACCATCCTGAAATATAGGCTCATCACCACCTTCTCAAGGGCAATTAGGGATGAGCAACAAATGCTGGCCTTGCCAGCGACAGCCACATCCCAGGAACAAATAAAATAAATCATCTGACAAATGTATTTATCCATTGTACAGACTGCTTCTGTTGAGAAGAACCACGTTAAAGTTCCAAATGTTAGATGATTGATGTAAGATAGCAGTTAAACTACAGTAGACAGAAACATACAGCCCATTAAACATTTGCAGTATTTTGCTTTTGTCGAAATGTACAGCATGTTGTTTCTGAACACACTGGGGTGTAAAACACGGGTGGGGAAAGGTGATGGGGAGATTATTTTGGCCAAAGGATGAAAACAGGCACCAAATGGGTGCTGTGCTAATAAGAAACTCCTGTTTTAAAGTCCATATTTAGCCTGCAATTTTTCGGCTAATTGATGATTACCAGAATTTGAACTTGCCTGCAGGCACTAACCTGACACCTGCTGGTATAGCACTCAAGTGCTGATTAGACACAATTCTCGTGAAGCAGTATATGTGGGCTCCGCGCACCAACTTCCACTGAAGGCGTGAAGTGCTCTGGCTGTCACACAGTGGCACATTTCAGGATGGCTCAGGGACTGAGGGAGAGGACACACAGGTCTCGGATGTGGCACTGGAGGTCCTGGTGGAGGAGGTCCAGAGGAGGAGGGATGTCCTGTACTTGCAGGGGAGAAGGACACCATCTCGCCTTCCTTGCCCTCTTGTCCCTCTCTCCTGCAGCAGCTGGTGCTGCTCTGCCTGGCCTCATGTGCTCCCCCCATTCCCCGTCCAGACCAAGGGGGACTCCCTAGCAAGATGCCGATGACCAAGCACTCCCTTTCTCCTGATGACTCATAAAGTGGAGTAGCACAGCACTTACTCTTTTTAGGTGAAGTCCTCAGGGAATTTTCGAATAAATGTTGCTCGAGTGTTGATGAAGGCTTGACAAAGTGTCCCAGAGAGTCTCCCGATGTGTTTCAGAGGTCCTGCAGCAATGACTGAAATGGTGAGTATCCCTTTAAGTGGTGAGTATTCCTATAAGTCGCGCTTGAAATCAACATCAATGCCATGTTTACTCCCAAACAGCTGGACACTGTTAAGAGAGGGCATTAGTTGAAGTGCTAGCCACCAAAATGCTGTGCAGCCTCTTTAATGAGCACTAGCAGGCATTTTAAGTGGCAATCAGCTGTTTAACAAGCCTCTGGGTGGCTGTTCCTTGAGCAGGCTTCAACTCCTTTACCAAGATGGCATCTTGGCACTAAATACAGACTAAACTGGCGCTTCAGCTTAAGACCCCATCTTGGTCCCCTCTTTACCTCTTAAAGTATTCGACAAAAATCAGCCCCTTCTATTCTAGTTTGCATTTCTTCAATATTGGCTGGAATCCAAAGTGCCAATGGCACTCATTTTTGTGTCTAACTTTATTTGAATATTGGCCCAGTAATTCCGGGCACAACGCGTGAGTGCGGACGGGGTACTCACGCGTGTGCCCGGAGGAATTGCCGGTTTTCAGCATGCACAGCACATGCGCTGAAAACCGGCATTTCCTGTCCTCTGACCCAAGGGGTTAAGAGGCAGAGCGCACGTGACTGCACAGGCAGCGCGTGCGCAGTGAAATTCCTTTTTTTTTTCAGTGTTGCGCGCGTGTAAAGGCCTCCGGTCTTTACGCGTGGATAAACCAGACGTAAGTATTTAGTTTTTCAGGTAAGTGGGCTTTTAGTACAATATAGAATTTTTTTTTCCACAGGTTTGTTATTTTTAAAGAATTTACAGTAAGGTAAGTTTCGTTTTAGGCCTTATTGTTTAAAAATTTATTTTTTTCAAAAAATTGATTAATTGTTTAAAACATTTTTTTAAACTTATTTATAGTTAATATAATCAGTGGGATGTTTTTTAAAATTTTATTTAAAGTTAAAGTAGTGTTTTGGCAGCCCATACTTTTCATGAGTTTGACAGCTCTTACTGTCAAACTCATGAATGAGTTTCCCCTCCCCTGATTGGCTGCACAGTGCTCACCTGATCCCAGCCGGCACATCGCACTAACTACGCCACTGGATCAGGTAAGCACATCGCGCCGACATCTGAACCGGGCCTGTGACAGGAAATGCAAGCAGGCCTGGGCTTCAGATGTCGGCGCGCAGGGTGAGTGCACATCGGGGGCTTGCACGCGCGGCAAGCCCCCGATCCTAATTTCAGGGCCATTGACTCACAATTCCAAATGCAAACTGTTGGTTCTAGGGATGACACCAATGGCAGGATATAAAAGTTGTGTGTAAGTTAAATTTAAGGGATGGCAACAATTAAAGGGGAGTGTCACAAGGTGGGGAGAGCTCGCTGGAGAAGGTTAAAATTGGGAATGGTCAGATAGCGGCGGTTTCAGGGTGGGTAAATAACCTGGACAACTTTAACTGCCCACCTGACAAATTTCTGCTGGGCTGGTAGAGTTAATATCCCCGCCCCTATTTCTGGGATCTTACAAGCCTGGACCTCAGCCTGTCGACCCCAGTAGGCCCCACTTCTACCCTTTACCTGATTTGTATTCATCCTGATTAGCACCGTTCATCTTTAAAAGGTTTTACCCATAAAGTTGCTGAAAGTTTGAGCTGCCAACAGTGCAGGAAGAGAAACAGGGCATCTGGGACATGAGTGAACAAGGCAACCAACAGGGTTGATTGGCAGTCATTAATACTTAAACAATCAGGGTGGCTAAGGGCAAGATGCCATTTTCACGAAGCTAACGGTGGAGTGGCCCAACTCAAACAGCAACTTTTGGATATTCATATTTAACCACATATCTGCTCTTCACCTGAAGTTGCTGTACCAGTTACCTGTAAATAACTGTGACACCACTAGCCTTGCCATTACTTTGAAAGCAAATTCTGGCCCAATGTTTGCGGTGCACTGAGATTCTGCCCACCTCAGTCCCAAATGGAAAATGGCTGGCTTGAATGGGATCCGTCATAGCCACGTCCCATCTGATTTTGCTCAGGTAAACTCTGCAGTCTCAGCTGACTTGTGCTTAGAATGCACCTCTGACCCTGAGGAAATTCATACGACCTCAGAAATAAGAATATTCTTCGCTTTAAGCGAGACCTCTGTGTTAGATACGCAGTGATACTAAGACAATGATGATTGAAATGCCTTGCAGAATACTGAGCCACAAATTACAAGGTCAGGTTGTGTATATTTTTTTCATTCTCTAGCATGTCCTATTAAATGTGAATCCACAAGATACTGGGAAAACAGTGTAGAAACAGGGGGGGGTACTGGGGTTATTGTCTCTGGCCAGTCAGAAGTATCTGAGCTGCTCCAGAGCCCCGTGTGGTTTCGAATCGCTCCCCTTTTCTGGTTCTGACCGCCGGACTTATTACAGTAGTGATGTAGACAAAACGAGACTCGTGGTTGGGTGCAAAGAAGACCAGTATTTATTGAAAATAAGAATAAATTGAAAATAATGATGAATACAGCACTCTTTTACTTAATACAGCACACCTTTGCTTAATACAGCACACCTTTGCTTAATACAGCACACCTTTGCTTAATACAGCACACCTTTGCTTAATACAGCACTTTTGCTTAATACTGCACACCTTTGCTTAATACAGCACACCTTTGCTTAATATAGCACACCTTTGCTTAATAGGGGAGGAGAAATGGACACATCGAGGGAAAATTGACTAAAATTACAATTTAACAAAATCCCCTTTTAATTCCCACCCCTAATACCTATCTAGGTTGCCTTGTAAAGGGCCAGAAAGTTTTATGCTCACCAGTAAACACCTGCTCCGTGCCCCTGCGGTCTGTCTTGGATTCTTCACCACCCTGAAGTAGAGATACCCCAGTAATTCAAAAGTAACTGCTGGTATTCCACTTCTTTGGGCGGGCTGTTGAGCTGTTCCCCTTGTAGGCAGGGCATGGAGGCGAGGCGACAGAGAGAGAGAATGGCTTTCTGAGGGGCTATCTTTATACCACATTGGGAGCCATTGTCTTCGTGCCCAAATCTGGATGTATCTAGGCTATACAAAAGAGACCGAGCTGTCCCCATTGACTGTAATGGGCTTGAATGTGTTACCCATTTATTTTAACTGGTTTGCGACCAGTTTGAAATGTCTCACTGAATCCTTAAGTGTTCAGTCAACAGCACTCAAGTGGTTTGTAAACAATCCATTGTCCTGTGGTCACCGCCCAACCGCAACTGATTGACAGCTTTAAGTACTTAAGCCCTTGAGTCAACATTGTAGAGGGCCTATAAATAAATAACCCTTTGTCCTGTGAGTGAAACTTCCTAAACTGCAGTTGATTGACAGTTTCAAGTACTTCACAGCCTGGTGTTTTCAAATCCATTTGTCAGCCAGCGATGGGAGATATTCAGGCAGACTGCCTTTGTCTTCTGCCATGAGGCCTGACAGCCATTTTGATACCCTGGGTTTTTAAGGTATATTCCACCCAGGTTTTCTTTAATCAAAAAAATAATCTTCGGGGGCTGTAGAAATTTTCCAAAATTCTTGCGAACCTTACAACAGGAAACAAACACAGCTATTATTTAATTTTTACCACATGTTCAAAACTTGTTTGCTTCATCCCTTTTTTGCTTACAAGCCAGAGTAAAGAAAAGCTTACAAATGACCTGATTATTCACAATTGCTTTTAAGTGCCAGTCTCAGAGACACAGCTTAAATGCCTTTTCTCTGTGTGACAGGCATCTTACACTCGAACCTCATGACTTCTGCTGAGGCATCTGATCTGATTTCCACTTCACAGTTTGCAAAATTAATGACTTGGTCCAGGAGTCAGCAGATATGTATCTTTGAACTGGTTAGAAATCATATCAAATGACCAGCAAGGACTGCTCCAACGAACAATCATTTAATGCAGGCTGCATGGTTCCCATTACAGGCCTCAGTAAGTACAGGGCCTTCCAGGTATATTGGGTTTCCCACGCTTCCAGCTGAGTTGATTAAATTGAAAAGCACCTAATTTTAACTTTGAGCAATAGTGTAAAATGAGTCCTAGCGAATCGGCAGACCATTTTACATTGAAGTCGGGAGAAAAATAAAACGGGCTGCCGATTCGCTATCAACCATTTTCCACTCACTCCATAGAGTGCACAGCCACATTAACAAACTTTAGTAGATTCTAGCTCACTAAGCAGCTCTTTAGCAGCTTAGCAAGTGGATCAGTGGTGGGAGATGTGCGCGGAACAGGAAGGAGGTTGGCGAGATTAGCTTCCAGTGGGCATGTGGGCATGAAGGTCAGCGAGAGAGGAGGATGGGGCAGTTGCAGTGGCTTCTCGCAAGGAGACAGCAAGGAGTGCCTCATGAGGCTTTCAGAGAATACTGAGCGAAGCATCCATTTTAGAAACCGTTGCTTTTCAATTCCTTTGAAATCCTTGGGAATGACAATCAGATAGTCTCTCTAACAGGCAGCCGATCCGCAACCCAGTCATAAACCAGGGCGGCAAATTGAAAATCTACCCCCATATTTGCCAGACTAAATATATGACCTAAAGTCTGAGCCGTGAATCAGTTGAAGTGCTACAAATTATTTTGTAAGTCAATAAATAAAACCTTGTCTCTGTGTATTTTTGTCCAATTAGGGTTGTAAAGTAATCTCATTCATTGCATCAGATGTTTTATTTTTTATTAAAAGGACTTTCAAAAATGTGCATCTGTAAAGGGTTCATGGATTTTGAACCAGAAATAATATCTCAGTGAAATAATACCCCATACAGTTAGGCACGTTTTCCAGAAAAGAAAATGAGGTATTAGAATCATAGAGATTGTGAAACATAAGAAGGGTGTTACTCCATGATGCAATGGGTGATCCTTCACCAGAGCTATCTACTCTAATCTTACTTCTCTACTCTATTCCTGGGAGAAATATTTTTCTGCTTCAAGAGTTTATCGATGTAATCATAAAAGTTGTGATTGACTCAACTCTAATGGCCACTAGTCAGGGATAACAGATATATGTCTTGACAATGGAGAAATGATCTGAAGACTGAACTCCATAAGGATTCGCAATAGAGAAAATGAATGTTTCCAGAGGCAAACTAGCTTCTTGGGAAATGTACACCCAGTCTGAGGCAAAGAGCAGCCTTCCTCCGTGTCAATGAATGTATGGCAAAATGATCAAGCACGGATTGAGGCTTCCAAGCTAATGATTTTCTCCTTGGGGAGTACTCTCAAAAGAGTTGGAGTAGTTTTGCATGGGTAACTGCTAACATGAGCTGCAGCTTCTGTTAAAGAAGTTATATTCTCTCTGAGCCTTTGTTGGTAGCGACGAAGCTTAAAATTGCACGGCTGCATTGGTTTTTGATAATAACTAAACATTGTTGAATAAATCAACAGGGAACTTTGATTCAGTAAAAATAGAAGTGGCTTTGCATTTCCTTTACAGAGCTATATTTCCAACACGAACATATGAGTTCCCTCCCCGCCTCCCCGTAAATATCGGGGCCTTTATCTCACAATCGCTGTATTTCATTTTGCAAAGTGTAGTTTATGAAAAGTGCATATTGACCAGAATTCTGAATTATTCGTGCTCTGAAAAAGGAGTGAAAACAGAAAGTCTAGTATTTTCTGTTGGATAAATTACTTGTAAGAAGTAACCCCTTAGTGAATTGATGACTAACAAGAAAGCAAGATATTCTGGCTTAGAAATTCGGTCATGCTAAACAGTCTCCTAAGCCTCCAATATGGGCATAAAGCATATGCTCATTACAAGACAGAACTGCACTGCCTGTGATATTGATATAGGGCATCTAGGACCCATGCCTGAAACAGACATTAGGCTCCTTGCACATGAAAATAAGGGCCTAATGCCGGTTTGAAGCTCCCTCTGCAATATTGGTTCACTCTGAGGCAGCCAACACCAGCTGCATTCAGCAAAACCAGGTCTGTATGCGGCTTAATAGGAGGTCCTTAAAAGAACCGTGTCAGATGGTGACAGACATTTGCAGCCTGCTGGAACAAGACCTGCTACCAACTGGACCTGGAGCCATGCTTTACCAGTGGTCATCAAAGTCACCACCGCCCTCAACCTTTTTGCCTCTGGATCCTTCCAGGGTTCTGCTGGAGACATTTGCAGGAGCTCACAGCCGGCGGCCCACAAATGCATAAGACAGGTGGCTGATTGCTTCTTTGCCAGGGTCAGCAATTATGTGAACTTCACCTGCGATGACTCCAGTCAGAATGAGCGGGCGCTTGGGTTTGCGGCTCTGGTTGGCTTACCAAAGGTGCAGGGTGTCATCGACTGCACACATATGGCAATTCTGGCACTCATAGATCACCCAGGAGTGTTCGTCAACTGCAAGGGCTTTCACTCCATCAATGTGCAGCTGCTGTGCAATCACAAAAAGGTCTTCATGCAGGTGTGCTCAAGATTCCCGGGCAGCTGCCATGACGCTTTTGTTCTGTGGCAGTCCAACGTGCCTGATTTCTTTACACCTCAAAGCAGGGTTATCGGCTGGCTGCTTGGAGAACAGGGATACCCACTTAAAACATGGCTGATGATGCCCCACAGAAACCTGAGGAATGAGGCCCAGGAGTGATACAATTAATGCCATATGTGTCATCAAACAAGCCTGCTGAAGATGCGCTTCAGGTGCATGGGCAGATCTGCAGGCGCCCTTCAGTCTGCACCAGCCAGAGTCTCCAGAATGGTCGTGGTGTGCTGCGCTCTGCACAAAAGGCCCAGCCACAATTCCCTGCTAGCAATGGGTTGGAGAACATGTTGATGCAGATCAGTGGGGCGCTGAACGGTCAAGGCTAGGGTATCATTCATCCTATTTAAGGTGGCATTCATAGTATGAAAGTCATTGTTGAAGGCCTGCATGCACTCATGTGATTGTCGCATTTGATGCTCCGTGCAGGTGGCCACTCTTTCCATGGACGAAGACATAATCACAAAGGCCTGCGACATCATGCCACTCGCGCTTGAGACGTACTCCTCCAATCTCTCTGCAAACGTGCACAGTGCGGCTGGAATGCCTGCCAGTACATTGCACATTCTTTGCTGTTGCTCTAGAAGTATCCAGTTCATCGACGGCCCCCAAGGTACAGCATCTGCGTCCAGCTGAGCAGAGCTTGGAGCATCTTACGCCCACAGACATGACTTTCCACAGCTGTCCCTGTCTTCACCATCTACTCTTGCTCATGTGTGATGTGTGAGTCACCAGGTGAAAACCCAACTATCTGCCTTACTGGTCCCACCGAAGCGTGAATATCTGAGCTGGTGCATGGTCTGCCTGAGTCCTGTGATGGTGCGCACTCAGAGAAATTGAGCTCCTCTGAGGAGTCAGCTGGACCACCTCCTGTGGGACGCGTGAAGGCCCTGTGGGAGATAAAAGACATGAATGAATGCTGTCACGGTAAGAATGTTTGAAGTTATCATTATGCACAAGATCATATTTCACTTGCTCTTGACATCAAGTCAACATGAGTGAGCGTTATATGCCATGTGGCTGTCTGATATTTAATTCTGCCACCAGGTACCTGGGAGGCCCCCTCACCCCCGACGGCCAGGCTCGCTGAGACTCCAATGATTTTCAGCGCCTGCTCCTCTGCACTTGTTAACTGTGTGATGGCTGGAGGACCACCTCCATTTCTCTGCCTCTCCCTTGTGTTCTGTGCTCTCTTCTCCTGCATGGAGGGAAAGAAGAGACTTATGAGTGAGAGTAATGGTATGTGTTGAATGGATGGATGGAGAGCATTTGTAGAGGGTGACTATGAGGGAGAGGCATAACATTGCATAAGGATGAGGGTGAGTGTCAGTGGTGGATGGACAGATGGGGATGTGGGGAAGGGCATAGACAGAGAGGGATGGGCGTACCTGCAAGTTGGTGTGAGGAGTGATGTGCTGGAGTAGGCTTGAGAATGTGATGTGTGAGTCACCAGGTGAAAACCCAACTATCTGCCTTACTGGTCCCACCGAAGTGCAAGTATCTGAGCTGGTGCATGGTGTTGTAAGTTGCAATTTGGTGTGCCTCCTGAGCATGTTGTGAAACCTTATGGACTTTGTCTTACGTTGTATTGAACATTGATTGTGGAAATCTTGGAATACACTAGCTGTAGATGGGAAAAGACATAGTTGACGAGAAGAGGGGAGGAAAAAGCTTACGAAAAATTATCTGGATCTGATCTGTTATGATCTGGAACTTACTGCCTCAAGGGTGATAGAAGTAGGTTCAATAGTAAGTTACAAAAGTGAATTAGATAAATACTATAAAGGGAAAAAAATTACATGGCTATGGGGATAGAGCAGGGCAGTGGTATTAATTGGATAGCTCTGCGAAGGAGCCGGCACAGGCACAATGGGTTGAATGGCCTCCTTCTGTGCTGTATAAAGGATGAAAGTAATTCATACTGCAAGCAAACCCAATGGAGAGAGATGAAAGTAAGATGAACTCTGTCGCTGCATAAGCAGTTCTGCTTTTCTAGTTTGGAATGTTTATTACATTGTTGCTTTGCAAGAAAAAAACATCTTTTCATTAATGAAAAGCCAGATAAAAAGATTTGATACCTAGTGCAGCCTTGTAAAATCAGGTTGTGGGCATTTTAAAGAGTGTACCAAGAAAGCAGCACTGATAATTACTTTATACGTTAGATGGCATGTGTCGTGTATTGATTGCGAGTTTGACACCAGTCAATACAGTAATGTAATGTGCGAGTTTGACACCAGTAAATACGGTAATGTAATGTGCATTGCATTATGGGAATTACCTGGGAAAACGGCATTCGGCCATTTTACAGAATAAAGAGAACATCGCAGTTAGAAGCCTGTCTGCCAGATTCTATGCTTTAATGCGTTCATACAACATTGGCGACGAGGATAATGAACGGAATCATTTTAGATAGGTAGTTGCCCAAGTTTTAGTTAGCTAGGATGGAGAAGACCAGCATTCAAAATTTTGCATGCTTCGCTGAGCCAGCCACGTTGGGTCCAAGATGGACGAGGTGGTTAACGTCTTTTGAGCTTTATGCCGACGGCAAAGGACTCATTATCGACGATACCTCTACAGGTGCCACAAAGCAGAGGAGAAGAGCTCTACTTCTACACCTAGCAGGACCAGATGTCCAGGATATCTTTTCGACTCTACCGGACACAGGAGAGCCAGCAGACTACACGGCGGCGGTTAGTGCTTTGAATCACTACTTTGTGCCCCAGGTCAACGCAGCTTTTGCTAGACAGACTTTTCATAAGTTGTCCCAGAAGACAGGTGAGACTGTGCAACAATTTGCTACTCGCTTGCGGCAGGCTGCTAAAGACTGTGCTTTTGGGGGAGATGCGGATAATCAAATAAGAGACGCTATCCTGAGTAGGTGCACGTCAGCCTATGTGCGGAGGAAATTGCTAGAGGAAGGGCATGGTCTAACGCTCGCCCGCACGTTACAATTGGCCTCACATTGTGAAAACATCGAGGAGCAGATGTCAGCCATGTCATGTACAGAGAAGGCGGAGACAGATACTGTTCGTCATGTTACACAGAAAAGAGGGTATTATGCGAAAAGCTCGACAGAGAAACCAAAGGGAAATGGCGATAGGAACGAAAGGAAATGTTACAGATGTGGACACACAGACCACATGGGCAGAGATCCGAAATGCCCAGCACGCGGACAAATGTGTCATAAGTGCAAGGGAAAGGATCATTTCTCCAAAGTATGCCGCATAAAGGGTACAAAGAAACACAGTGTGAACAATGTAGAGGAACAAAATAACTGTGCATTTGCTGTTACTGGAAATAACGTGATAGAGAGACTTACCTTTTGTGTGGGGGGAGTAAACCTGAGAATGTTAATTGATTCGGGTGCAACTAATAATGTGATAGATGAGAATACATGGGAAGGATTAAAGTCAGAACACATTAAGTGTCAGTCACATGTTCCTAAGACAGAGAGAAAGTTATTATCTTATGCTTCTAGCCGACCACTGTCAGTTAAAGGTGTATTCACATGTGGGATTACAATAGGTAAGAGAACTGAGCAGGCGGAGTGCATTGTGGTTAAAGGCCATGGAGAGCCGTTGCTAGGAAGGGAGACAGCCATGAAACTGGGAGTTTTAAAAATAGGCGCAGATGTCTCAGCTGTGGTAGATGTAAGACAGCTACTAGAACAGCAGTATCCAAAGGTGTTCCAGGGAGTAGGTAGGCTGAACACAAAACAGATCAGTTTGTATATCGACCCACAAGTGAAGCCTGTGGCCCAGCCGCTCAGGCGTATACCATTCAACTTAAGGGGGGCAGTAGAGGCCAAAATAAAACAATTGAGGGACATGGACATTATCGAACCTGTAACTGGTCCTACCCCATGGGTAAATCCTGTGGTTATTGTACCAAAAGCGGATAAGGATGTAAGGTTATGCCTAGACATGAGACGAGCAAACCAGGCAATAATGAGGGAACGATATCCAATCCCCACCGTTGATGAGATACTCCAAGGTATGAACGGCTCGACGGTGTTTAGTAAGCTAGACCTGAAATGGGGTTATCACCAGCTAGAACTGACCCCTGAGTCACGAGAAATCACAATGTTTGCAGTACACAACGGAGTATACAAGTACAAGAGGCTGATATTCGGTGTATCTTCAGCTAGTGAGCAATATCAGCACAAGATAGCTAATGCCTTAGCTGGAATAGAGGGTGTTGAAAATATCTCAGACGACATTATCGTGCATGCACATGACCAGGAAACACACGACAGACGCCTGCACGCTGTCATGACCAGACTAATGGAAAGTGGACTGACACTAAACTCAGAAGTGTCAATTCAACATGGACCGATTGATTTTCATGGGAATCCTGTTGTCTGAAAAGGGCATCGGACCAACAGCAGAGAGAGTGCAAGCGGTGGCAGAAGCTCGGGAACCAGAGAATGCTACAGAGGTGAGGAGTTTCTTGGGACTCGTTGGGTACAGTAGCAGATTCATCCCGCAGTTTGCAATGCTATCAGAGCCACTGCGCCGCCTGACGAGAAAAGACATACCATTTAAATTTGGATCACAACAGAGACAGTCATTCAGTGCACTCAAGGAAGAGTTGGCCAGAGCCGGCACTTTAGCATATTTTGATAAGGACGCACCAACCAAGGTGATAGCAGATGCCAGTCCTGGAGGTTTAGGCGCAGTACTAGTTCAGGACCAACAGGGACAAGAGGTGCCAATATGCTATGTAAGTCGTAGTTTAACAGACTGTGAGAGGAAATACTCTCAAACAGAGAGAGAGGCCTTAGCTCTTGTATGGGCTTGTGAGAGGCTGCATCCGTATGTGTATGGCTGAAAATTTAACTTGGTAACTGACCATAAGCCATTACAAGTGATATACGACCCACACTCTAAACCCTGTGCCCGTATAGAGAGATGGGTACTTAGATTACAGCCGTACGATTTCAAGGTGATGCACATTCCAGGCAAGCAAAACATTGCAGACCCACTGTCACGATTGCTGGGGGAGACAGCAAAACAGGAGAGACATTCTCATGGCTCAGATGAATACGTGAGATTTGTAGCTGTGAGTGCGACGCCAAAAGCACTCACTACTAGGGAGGTGGAGGAAGCCTCTGCTACCGACCCAGAGCTGATTGAGGTATGGAAGGCAATCACAAACGGACATTTTGAGAACTGTAAAGCTTATGCAGCAATTGCAAATGAGCTGTGCGTAGTGGGGTACCTAGTTCTTCGGGGAACACGCATCGTGCTACCCACAGTGTTACACGCACGAGCCCTGGTGTTAGCACATGAAGGACACTTGGGAATAGTTGGAACAAAGCAACATCTCAGAACCAAGGTTTGGTGGCCTGGCATGGACAAGGCAGCTGAAAAACACTGTAAAGCATGCCACGGCTGTCAGATAGTAGCTAGACCCAACCCACCTGAACCGTTGAGACCTACATCATTACCGGAGGGCCCCTGGCAGGATGTAGCTATAGACTTACTGGGACCCTTGCCATCCAACCACTCCATTCTTGTGGTAGTTGATTATTATAGTCGCTACTATGAATACGACATCATGACCTCCACAACAACAGAGAAGGTTATTGATAGTTTAGAGTTAATCTTCAGCCGTCATGGTTTGCCGATCACCTGCAAATCTGATAATGGTCCCCAATTCAGATCTGAATTATTCAAAGAATACTGTGAAAACAACGGGATCAAACACCTGAAAATGACAGCAAAATGGGCTCAGGCTAACGGAGAAGTCGAGCGTCAGAATGCATCGCTGATGAAGAGAATCAGAGTTGCTCAGTCAGAAGGACTAGATTGGAAACGTGAACTTAGAAAATATATGACTGTGTACAGGAGCATTGACCATGCCACGGCAGGAAAAAGCCCGGCAGAGCTGCTCTTTAAACGGAAAATGAGAGGAAAGCTGCCAGACATCACAGAGTCGCGCGCAGACATGGAAGTACGTGACCGGGACGCAGAACAAAAAGGCAAGTCCAAACTGTACGCAGATGAACAGCGGAGAACACAATACTCAGAGGTGGAAGTTGACGACACGGTACTGGTACGGCAGGACAAAGTGGACAAGTTCACCACTCCTTTTAATGCCACACCGCACAAAGTTTTGAGTAAAACAGGGAGTCAAGTAATAGTAGAATCTCCAGACGGAGCACGCTACTCGAGAAACACTACGTTTGTGAAGAAATACAGAACCAATGGACCAAAGGAGACACTCCATGAGCAGGAGGAAACACAAGGGACTGAGGACAGTATAGTAGACCCTGACACACATACCACTGTGACACAGGCAATACCCACTGACACCAACATGTCAGACATACCCAATACAGCCAGACCTCAAAGGGTTAAAAGAAAACCCCAAAGACTGTCTGATTATGTCACAACATAAACTGTGCGAGAACTGCATGGTGATGTTAAATGTTTAAACCTGGGAATTATTTAGTTGTGTGGTAAGACACAAGTTTGTAAAAAGTTTATAAGCCAAATAAGTTATGTAATGTTATTGTAAGCAACTGTTTGTAAACTGCAAGTTTGTTTCCAAGGAAAAGAGGGATGTCGTGTATTGATTGCGAGTTTGACACCAGTCAATACGGTAATGTAATGTGTGAGTTTGACACCAGTAAATACGGTAATGTAATGTGCATTGCATTATGGGAATTACCCGGGAAAACGGCAGTCGGCCATTTTACAGAATAAAGAGAACATCGCAGTTAGAAGCCTGTCTGCCAGATTCTATGCTTTAATGCGTTCATACAACAGCATGACAACAGATTGCAGCAGGAGATAACTTTCAGGACACGGGTCTCATAAAATTGACCCTGCTGGGTCCTGGAAGCAGAAAAAGACTTGAGCATTGCTTGAGAGAGAGAGAGAGCATCACAGGCAGAAAAAGCAATATGCACAATTTAGCTATTGGCACTCAGCACAGTTTTTAAAAATTTATATAAAATGCTAAGTTCTGACGAAAAGTCACCAACCTGAAACGTTGGGGTAGATTTTGCAGAACCTTTCGGGAAGAAGGCGGGACTTCCCCTTTCGGGTTTTTGACCCGCCTACTTTGACGTCTGGCCAATCTGCGTGATTTTCCCTTGATTGACCTTTAAGGGCCACCCGGCAACAGATGACGTCACAGACTGAAATTTCATCTGTCAAGAGTCCTTGACAGATGAAATATCAGCGTTTGACAGCTGTTTGAAGCTGTGAAACACTGACAGTCTGAGTTCTGACATGAGTCATTCTGCACAGACTCAGTTAGAACTCACACCGGCACTCAAAGCTGAAGACTGTGACAGATCGCAGCTATTCAGCTTTAAGTTCCGGCTGAGTGATGCGCTCCCGACGGCTACAGGAAGAAAGGCTGTTAAGGTAAGTACAGGTAAGTAAAAGTTCTTTACACACTTTAGACACACCAAACACACTTACCTTTGCACTCATGCACCCATCACTCACCTGAGCGCCGACATCACGACCCCTCCAACTCCTTCAACCCGACGGCCCGCCTGCTCTCCCTGGCGTGGTTTGGAGCCGTCGGGAAACCCACACGAAACCCCTCAAAATAGGGATTAGGCTAAAAACTGCCTGTTAACTACCTGTTAACAGGCAATTAATTAGCACTAATCCCTTCCCGCCTGGTTTCGGCGGGTCCCAGTGCGGGATGGGTACCCGCCGCCCCTGAAACTTACATGGGGTGGAGTTTTGGGCGGGATGGTGTCGGGACCCCCAAATTCAGGATTCCCCCCCCCCCACATGCCTGAAACCCCGCCTGACGGCTCCCCGAAAATCTAGCCCGTTAACTTTGTTTCTCTCTCCACCGATGCTGCCTGACCTGCTGAGTATTTCCAGCATTTTCTGTTTATATTTCAGATTTCCAGCATCCGTATTATTTTGCTTTTGTAGAATACTGAGTTGTTGTCTTCCTGACATAAACAAGAAGGCTTGGATTAAGCAGGAGAAGTTCTATTCTTGAAACAGAGAATCCTTAAATTCTTTGCTCAAAAAGAGGAATATTAAAGAATGTGGGGACAAAGAATCTGAAACCTTTCCTCAGCAATATCTTTCTAGCCATACATTGATGTATCTAATCTGTTCCTCTCTAACTTGACCAGTACATTGCACAGGAATAATCCTGAAATACCTGTCTAGAACCTAACTCTTCAAGCCTTTTTGAAAGACTTCTAACCTATTCTTTCTCATGTCATTGGTGCCTAGGTGAACCACGACCTCTGGCTTTGAGCCCAAGTTTCTGGGATATCCTTCAGCCACCTCTAGCAAAGCCACTTGGGGGAGGGCGAGGCTGGGGCAGTGGCAGGGGAAGAGACTGCTTATGTTGGGAATTCATGGTCTTCAGAGGAACCTGGTTGATGATCACTGACTCACTGGAGGTCTGCCTGGTTAGAGCATGTGAACTCCTTGCCCACCACTGAGCGTGGGGACCACCTGGGGGTCCAGGCCAGGATTGAGATAACAATTTCTTTTTCATATGTTAAAGCGGTCCTCTTTGTAAAGTGGTCATGGGAACTACCTGCAGGTGCCTTCCGGGGAAGAGATCCACTTGCTGGATTGTCTATTCTTATTGCTGTGTCCCAGATGCACTCTCAGTTGACTGGGCATCCGCCAACGGGATTCAAACTAGGGTACTTCCCCTGGTCCCGAAAGTTCACGAGGCAAGTGATGAAGGTTCTCGGTGGGTGCCTTCCTGCCGTAATTGCTGGGCACATTAGCCTGCAGAGTTGGGAGCATTAAGTATAAAAGCAAAGAAGCGATGCTGAATTTGTACAAGTCATAAGGTACATAGAGGGAGGTTTTTGGCCTAGAAATTTGTGGCCACCACAAAAGCTGCCAGTGCCACCGCAGCCGGGGGTTAACGGCCGCCGAAAATGGTGGCGCTAGCAGAACTGAAAAATTGGCGCTGGGGAATAATGATTATTAGCTCAGCGCTAAACTCACCATGTAACGCCCTCCTGGTCGCATTTGTCCCGGCATCAGGCCCCAATGTGGCGTCCACAGGCAGCGTTGCAGCTTCACACAGCCTCTGAAAGCGGGGCTGTGATTTTGCAAAGCATGTTAAAAGGGCAATGCATTGTCGTTTTCTTAAAAGCCTTCAGAAATGATAAAAATAAAAATGATGTGAAAATATGCAGTTTTCAGCCCTTACAGCTCAACTGCCTTCTGAAAAACAAATTAACATTAAAAAGAATTCCCAAATGGAGTCTTCAGCTCTTAAAGCTGAATTCCCTTCAGAACCTCAAAAAATGGGAAAAGTGCTTCAGCACTAACACAAATGGCTTACCAAGCCAGGGAAGGGGCACCCAGGATCTGGCACACAGCACTCCAGCTTTGTGCAGGGGGGCAACACTGCAAGAGAGATCCTCTGTCCACAGGGGCCAGGAGGCCCTCCAGAAACAACGATGTGGAACCACATCACCGAGGCCATCACTGCCAGTAGCGTCGCCCCCACCACCTGGCTCCAGTGCCCAAAGAAGCTTCATGACCTCAGACCACTGGTCAAGGACAGTGAATGCATCTTCAAAAGCCCTCTCCTACCAATTTCTTCACTAGCCTCACACACTTCTCAATGCATGACTCCTCCGCAACCCCCCATCACTCACCTACCAACAATCTGTGCCAATCACAAGGCACATCTCCCATTTCTAGCTTCACCTTACCCCCTTGGAGGAGATGGTGCTGTCCATTATTGGCCGGGGCATAGCTGAGCCCTTGGCCAGCAATGGGGCTGAAAAGATAAAAGATGCCGGTATCCTCATATGTTATCATTCTTCGCGCAGGCACCTCTTGCTTTTCCGCCCTCCCCTCACCACAACTCCACCCTTGTGCCTTCCTCATGTCACACACCCAAGAAATGCAGCCTGCCCAGCCAGTGGTTGACCAAGATGAGGGAGAGGAGAGTGAAAAAGAAGAAGAAGATACACCATCACTTGATTTCACACTCCCAGCCACCAGCTCCTCAAGGTCGACCAGTAAGGACATGTCCCCCACTGAAAGTCAGCAGCCTTCCACCAGCCATGCTGCAGCCACTGGGGTAGCTCTGCATGACATTAGTAGGATAGGCAAAGGCACACACAAGACAGTCACTAAGGGGATGCATAAGGGTGCTGAGTTGATTTCTTGATGTCATATTGGATAGATGTAAGCCATGATCCTGACCAATGGTTCCACCACAGACCTAATTCACATACGAACCAGTGTCAAACAAGGCTGTGTCATCGCACCAACGCTCTTCTCGATCTTCCTTGCTGCAATGCTCCATCTCACCCTCAGTAAGCTCCCCACTGGAGTGGAGCTAATTTACAGAACAAACGGGAAACTGTTCAACCTCCGTCGCCTCCAGTCCAGATCCAAGGTTGTCCCATCCTCTGTCGACGAATTACAGTATGCAGACGACGCTTGCGTTTGCGCTCACTCGGAGATCGAACTCCAAACCATCGTCAACACCTTCACCGAAGCGTACAAGAGCATGGGCCTTACATTAAATATCTGTAAGACAAAGGTCCTCTACCAACCTGCCCCTGCCACACAGTACTGCCCCCCGATTATCAAAATCCATGACAAGGCCTTGGACAACGTGGACCACTTTCCATACCTCGGGAGCCTACTGTCAACAAGGACAGACGTCAACGACGAAGTCCAATACCGCCTTCAGTGTGCCAGTGCAGCCTTCGGTCACCTGAGGAAGAGAGTGTTTGAAGACCAGGACCTCAAACCCGGCACTAAGCTCATGGTCTACAGAGCAGCAGTGATAGCCGCCCAGCTGTATGCCTCAGAGACATGGACCATGTACAGCAGGCACCTCAAAGCACTGGAGAGGTACCACCAATGCTGCCTCCGCAAGATCCTGCAAATCCATTGGCAGGATAGGCGCACCAACGTCGGTGTTCTTGCTCAGGCCAACATCCCCAGCATCGAAGCTTTGACCACGCTCAATCAGCTCCGATGGACGGGTCACATTGTCTGCATGCCCGATACGAGGCTCCCAAAACAAGCGCTCTACTCGGAGCTCCGGCACGGCAAGAGAGCCCCAGGTGGGCAGAGGAAATGCTTCAAGGACACCCTCAAAGCCTCCTTGAAAAGTGTAACATCCACATCGACACCTGGGAATCCCTGGCCCAACAGCGCACAAAGTGGAGGAGAAGCATCCGGGAAGGCACCGAACACCTCGAGTCTCTTCGCCGGGAGCAAGCGGAAGCCAAGCTCAGGCAGCACAAGGAGCGCACGTCAACCCAAGCACCCCACCCACCCGCACCTTCAACCACTATCTGCCCCACCTGTGACAGAGACTGTAGGTCCCGCATTGGACTCATCAGTCACCTGCGAACTCATTTTTAATGTGGAAGCAAGTCATCCTCGGTTCCGAGGGACTGCCTAAGAAGAAGATTGGATAGATAGATGTATTTATTTATTTAACACTGATTATTTATACAAACTGATAATTAGTAAATTAGTTAACAGATTTATTAACTAACTTAACACCCTCTGCTCATTAGGCAATTGGTGAGCAATTTAATTGTGCTCATTACTGTACTAATTGCACAGTTATTAATTTAAAAGCTGCTGAGTGGCCTGCGTGGGACCTCCAGACTGCTATGCGATCGCAAGACTTAACGCGAACATTGTTGTGCGGCCCTCAACAGCTCAACAAAACTTTTTAAGTGGCCCTCCAGCCGAAATAATTGCCCACCCCTGGATTAGAGTAAGCAGCTCCAGTTGAAGAACCAGCACCTGCATTGGCACAATGAACTGAATGGCTGTCCTGTAATTTCTATAATTCTATGTCCAATATTTCTTAATAATGTTGTCAACTTTCTAATTCTGATGATGTGGCTTGAAAGAAAAAAATAATATCAGTTGGCATGAAACAAGTGCGCATAGTTTATAGTACCTCTTATGCTTGAAATGTTATCAGGAAAAAGTAATTTTGATATTGCTTTGCTATTGATCGCTGTAAAACACTATTCATCATCATCAATCTAACTTCAATGCTAATGAATTATTGGGGCTTAGGTGTTCACTGAGGTAGAAGAGTTATCGAGTGACCTAACACAACCATAAACCACATACCATAAGCTGGCATGGTCGTTTGTAGCACATGGTCAGTTGGTAGCACTCTTGCCTCTGAGTCACAAGGTTATGGGTTCAAATCCCACTCCAGAAACGTGAACACAGAAATCTGACACTCCAGTGCAGTGCTGAGGGAGTGCTGCACTGTCAGAGGTACCGTCTTTCAGATGAAATGTTAAACCGAGGCCCTGTTTGCCATCTCAGGTGGACGTAAAATATCCCATGACACTATTTTGAGGAAGAGCAGCGGAGTTATCCCCAGAGTCCTGGCCAATATTTATCACTCAATTAACATCACAAACAGATTATCTGGTCATTATCACATTGCTGTTTGTGGGAGCTTGCTGTGCGCAAATTGGCTGTCGCGTTTTCTACATTACAACAGTGACTACGCTTCAAAAGTACTTCATTGGCTGTAAAGTGCTTTGGGACATCCTGAGGTCGTGAAAGGTGCTCTATAAATGCAAGTCTTTCTTTTTCATTGAAGTCTAAACAAATAAATCATAGCTGGAATAATGCTTGTCTTTTCTTTTATCTTTGTTGTACAGGGGATTTGTTTTTAAGATATATTTCCACCAATGTTCCATGCTGTTCTCTTCATGCTATTGTAACAATCCTGAGGGACTGAGGTATAGGATGGGGAAGTTATGGCTCCTTTTAACCCTAGGGAAGGGAAGGGATAAGTTGGGAATATAAAGCAAAAGTCAAAAGGCTGGAGAGACAGAGAGAGATTGATGGAAGGCAAACTGCTGGTTGCTAACTTGCATTCTTATTACTTATTATTAGATACACTGGGCCCAAAACCAATGATCCCACTCCACTGCCTTAACTATGGTGGAGTGAGGCCTTGCCCCATTGGTGACCCACTTTGTCTGGCCAGCAGTCTGCTCCAGCCCAATGAACTTTGGGGCCAATCTGGTTTACAGATATAGCCATGTTTGAAGCACTGCTGATGACACCATCACATATGCTTTGTCACCTCCATACTCAACTGTTTCAATACACTCCTGGCTGGCCTCACATTTTCCACCCTCCGTACACTTCAGCTGATCCAAAACTCTGCTACCCATATCCTATCCTGCACTAGGTCCCGCTCACCTATCACCCCTGCCCTCACTGACATACATTGACTCCACTTCCTCAATGCTTCAAATTGAACATTTTCATCCTTATGCTTAAATTCCTTCATGGCCTTGCCCCGCCCCTCCCTATCCCTGCAATCTTCTCCAGTCTTACAACCCCAGTCCTTCTTTAAGGCCCTCCTTAAAACCCACCTCTTTAACCAAACTTTTGGACAACACTCCGAATATTTCCTTCTTTGGCTCAGTGTTCGTTTTTTTGATTATGCCTCTGTGAAGTGCCTTGGGATATTTTTCAATGTTAAAGGTACTATATAAATGCAAGTTGTTGTTTTTTTTTTAATTGCAAGTTGTTGTCATTGTTTGTCTGGGAGACTTTAAATTACTGTCATCCAGTATATACGTGTGTCTTCACACCATAAACCATCCAGGCCATGAGCTCCCAGGTCTCCATCAATGTTATTCTGAAACTGGCCACAAGGCTTTTCATAGATACTTTGGAATTTCATCAAGTGCACTCTCCACTATTGAACCCACCTGTCATTGGTAAAGCAAAGGGGTGGGAGTGGAATTGGTCAATTTTATGCAAATACAGTTTGTCCATTAATAGAAGAAAATATCAGTATTTTGAGTTAAGCGAGTTCAGGAAAGAAATTGGCATTAACCTATATAATTTTCCTAATATCTTTTTACACATTGTTTGCATCATGCACTAATGCATTTAATAATACATATCTCACTAGAAGGTATTCAAATATTTAGATATTTAGAGCAGCGACGGCAGGCAGGCGGACCTGCGAGGGAACGAGGCGGCTGAGCGGCGGCAGTTTAAAAAGCGGCTCCAAGGCCAGGTAAGCCTCAGAGCAGCGGCGGCAGGCAGGCGGACCTGCGAGGGAATGAGGTGACTGAGGCGGTGGTTTAAAAGCGGCTCCAAGACCAGGTAGGCTCAGAACAGTGGCGGCAGGCAGGCGGACCTGCGAGGGAACGAGGCGGCTGAGCGGCGGCAGTTTAAAAAGCGGCTCCGAGACCAGGTAGGCTTACTAATCTCCAATCTCCGAGCTCAGAGGGAGGGAGAGAAGTAAAAAGTAATCGAAGTGTGATGTCACCAGAAAGCAGGTAAGTGATTGGTTGGTGAGTATTTCTCTCTTTTTAAACTTTAACTCTGTGGTTTATAGTTACTAAGGTCTCTCTGGTGTAGCAGGGACTGTTGGTAAACCATTTAACTGTAGTGTAATTGGTGGGATTGATTTGATTTAATTTAATTTCAATTAATTAAAGGGTAAGTCATGGCAGGACAGCCCAGCCACGTGGTATGCTCCTCCTGCGCTATGTGGGAACTCAGGGACACTTCCTGTGTCCCTGACAACTACGTGTGAAGGAAGTGTATCCAGCTGCAGCTACTGACAGACCGCATTGCGGCGCTGGAGCTGCGATTGGATGCATACTGGAGCTTTCACGATGCTGAGGACGTCGTGGATAGCACGTTTAGGGAGTTGTACACACCGCAGATAGAGGTTCGACAGGCAGAAAGGGAAGGGGTGACCAACGGCAGTGTACTAGGCACAGGCAGGTAGTGCAGGGGTCCCCTGTGGACATCCCCCTCTCAAACAGATACACCACTTTGAGTACTGTTGGGGGGGATGGCTTATCAGAGGAAGGCAGCAGCAGCCAACTTCCTGGCACCAGGGGTGGCTCTGCTAGACAGGACAGCAGGAAAAAGAGGGGTAGAGCTATAGTAATAGGGGATTCTATTGTAAGAGGAATAGATAGGCATTTCTGCGGCCGCAAACGAGACACCAGGATGGTGTGATGCCTCCCTGGTGCAAGGGTCAAGGATGTCTCAGAGCGGCTGCAGAAAATTTTGGAAGGGGAGGGTGAACAGCCAGTTGTCGTGGTGCATATAGGTACCAACGATATAGGTAAAAACCGGGATGAGGTCCTAAAAGCTGAATATAGGGAGTTAGGAGGTAAATTAAAAAATAGGACCTCAAAGGTAGTAATCTCAGGATTGCTACCAGTGCCACGTGCTAGTCAGAGTAGAAATAGAAGGATATTTCAGATGAATACGTGGCTAGAGGAATGGTGCAACGGGGAGGGATTCAAGTTCCTGGGACATTGGAACCGGTTCTGGGGGAGGTGGGACCAGTTGAAAGTGGACGGTTTGCACCTGGGCAGGGCTGGAACCAATGTCCTAAGGGAAGTGTTTGCTAGTGCTCTGGGGAGGGTTTAAACTAAGATGGCAGAGGGTTGGGAACCTGAGCAGGGGGACAGAGGAAAGGGAAACAAGGATAAAAGCAAAAGAAAGGAAGGAGAAAAACAAAAGTGGCAGTCAGAGAAATCAACGGTTTAAATCAAACATGGCCACAGTAAATAATAATTCTAATAGGCCTAAGAGCATTAAAAAAAATAAGCCTGAAGGCTTTATGTCTTAATGCAAGGAGCATTCGTAATAACGTGGATGAATTGGCTGCGCAAATAGAGGTAAATGAATATGATTTGGCTGGGATTACGGAAATGTGGCTCAAGGATGGCCAAGGCTGGGAACTCAACATCCAGGGATATTCGATATTCAGGAAAGATAGGCAAAAAGGAAAGGGAGGTGGGGTAGCATTACTGGTTAAAGAAGGGATTAACACAATTGTAAGGAAGGATATTAGCTCTGATGATGTGGAATCTGTATGGGTAGAATTGAGAAATATCAAGGGGCATAAAACGTTAGTGGGAGTGGTATATAGACCTCCAAACAGTAAGGCGGAGGTTGGGGGTGGCATTAAAAGGGAAATTAAAGAAGCGTGCAATAAAGGCACAGTAGTCATCATGGGTGACTTTAATCTACATATAGATTGGGCTAACCAAATTAGTAACAATACTGTGGAGGAGGAATTCCTGGAGTGTTTACGGGATGGTTTCCTGGACCAATATGTCGAGGAACCAACCAGAGATCAGGCCATCTTAGACTGGGTATTATGTAACGAGAAAGGATTAATTAGCAATCTTGCTGTATGAGGCCCCTTGGGTCGGAGTGATCGTAATGGGGCAGTAATTCCTCCCTAAACGCTTGAGTACGGAAGGGGTACTCACGCGTCTGGCCGGAGGAAATGCCGGTTTTCAGCATGCACAGCGCATGCGCTGAAAACCGGCATTTCCTCTCCTCTAACCCAAGAGGTGAAGAGGCTAGCGCGTGCGCTGTAGGGGGCAGTGCGTGCGTCTTGGATTTCCTCTGTTTTGGGGGATTTGCGCATGTGTAAAAGCCTCTGGTCTTTACGCTTGTAAAAAGCACACGTAAGTATTTATTTTTACAGGTAAGTGGTGTTTTAGTGCAATTTAGAAAAAAAATTCCACAGGTTTAATATTTTAAAGAATCTACAATAAGGTAAGTTTAGTTTTAGACCCTTTTTATTAAAAAAAAAAATTCAAAAAAAAAAATTATTGTTTAAATTATTTTTTTAAATTATTTATACTTAATTTAATGATTGGGATGTTTTTAAAATTTTATTTAAAGTTTAAGTAGTGTTTTGGGGTGCAGTACTTTTCATGAGTTTGACAGTTCTTACTCTCAAACTTATGAATGAAGTTTCCCCTCCCCTGATTGGCTGCACAGTGCTCACCTGATCCCAGCCGGCACATCGCACTAACTACGCCGTTGGGTCAGGTTAGCACAGTGCGCCGACAGCAGGACTGGGCCACTGACAGGAAATCCACTGCGGGCCAGGTTTCAGATGTCGGTGCGCCAAGTAAGTGCACATCGGGGGCTTGCACGCGCGGCAAGCCCCCAACACCAAGTTCTGGGCCAATATGTGTAACATTGGCAAAATTAATGTTGTCAGATAAGGGTCCCGTGGCAGAAGAGGCCTTGATTTTAAAAGACTGTTTTAAAAGCAGCCCAGAAAAAGGGGCATACAAAATGGCTGCCAGACCCCGTGACCAGCTTTTTGGACACTTTAAAATGGTTCATGCAGTCCCCAGACAGCCTTTGTGGATTCAGCCCACAGTAAGTTCTGGAAGGCCGTTTCGGAGAAAACGAAACCAGACAGAACCACATACTTATGGATTGGATGCACATCCAGTCAGATCGGCCTGTAGATAAAGGCCATCTATATGTTTACCCAGACGAAGGGAAACTGTTTTATATTCATAGGGGGAGCATCAAAGACCCATTAAAGACATCAAGAAGACATTCAAAACAATACAAGGTCATTCCAGACCAGAGATGGCCATCACCGGCCATCCCGAAAGCAGTTTAAATATAATAACTACCCCATTGTGATACCAGCCGCCAAAAATTAAACAAAGACTAACCTTGATATGGCGGGAGATAAGGACCTCGATTGAGAAGTATAATTGGGGATCCCGGGGAAAGACAGAAAAGAGCGCCCAGACAGCCGATGACACAGGGAATCCATCGGAGATTCATGAGGAAGCTTGTAGGTGCTTCTGGAAGATGAGCACGCTTAAGGCTCGTAGCCAGAGAGAGAATCAGTAGCGGGAACACCTCGGCCATTCCCGAGTCTAGAAGGTGGTTCAAGTCTGCATTCAGCCTCCGGGGTATTCGTCGGGAGATCATCGACCAAAAACCCCGGGCCGCTGCCAAAACGAGGAGAAAGTTGAGGAGAAGAAGAGAGGACGAAACATCCTGCAACATCGGGTGTCGGAGCACAGAAAAAAACGAGCTGTGAACGAATTGAGGGTCCGCCCGTCTTGCTGAAGTAGAGGAGCCATCAGCTTGAGCAGCCCGCTGCTCCTACAGCCCAACGACCACGTGGAGACAGGACGCCTGAGAGGATCAAAACGCAGACCTTTCAAAATCTTGCAGTTCCTAACTGGATTGGTGAGCATGTTTCTGGCCACTCATAATCTGATCTAGCTAGGCTTAGGGGGTGGGCATTTAAGGGGTAATTTTAACAATGAGTTGTTATCCCTTGATGTTCCGTGTGTTTCCCTATTTCATGATGAATTTTGTAAAGTATAATATGCCTGTATGTATCTTAACCAGTACTGTATTATGATTTGTTTTTCCCTCCCATGTACCTTATTGGTTTGCAGTTTGATTTGTTCCTTTATGCAATAAAGTTTCATTTCCTTTCCATTAAACCTGGCCTATAGAGTATTCTCTACATTGTAGTTCCTGCCTCAAAGTCCAGTGTCTAGAACCTAAGGGGCGAGTGGGTCGAACCACTCAAGGTTTTACTGTGCAAGAGAGAGAGGCCTCTAGAGAGAGAAACCTCTGCGATCTAAAACCCCTTACAGAAAATGGCGACCACGGCAGGACACTGGCAGCAGGATTGCAATGTATTAGACCCAGGTTTGAATGGTCGAAATGTTATGGATGAGAGGATAGCGGATTATGTTTTTGGCAAGGTAAATCTCACTAAGCAGTGGATTTCCAATCTCTTACTGGATGGGCGTCCGGTAGACGCAGCCATCAGGTGGACAGAGAGCAAAGAATATAAAAGTCAGTGGAAAAGGCAGTGTGGCTGATGTGTTACAAGAAACAAGTCCAGATTTTGGACAGAGTCGTTGCAGCACAGGCAGCCAAGATCACAACCCAGGCAGCAGAAATAGAGGAAAAGGCCATGGGTGGGGAAAAACTCATCACAGCGCTTCACGCGCTGAATCAGGAATGCCAAGTTGTAGCTAGCCAACACCAGGCTAGAATAGAGTACCTGGAATGCCAGGTTACTGAGGCAAAGATCCATGAAGCGAGAATACGGGAGAAAAACACCCACCTCGCACAACAGCTAAGAGTGCAGGAGGAGAGAGTAGTGGAGGTCAAGGCAGCTTACAAACTGTCCCTTGAGCACGGGTTTGAGAGCGCAGACCATGGCCCCTGCCTAAAGACCATAGAAGACCTAACAACGGCCTTGGTTAAGGCAAAAGGCATGGCATGCCTCATAAGCCCAAAAGCAAGTCACATAGACTTTACAGGAATCCAAAAATCCGATTCCTTGTGAAGTAGTTGTGGCACCAGCCACTGAACCCTCAGCGCCACCGAGCTATAGTGAGGCTTGGCCCGAAGGGGGGGTGGTGAAAGAAAGGGTAGCCGAGGTGGAGCAGGAGGAGGAACAACCCCTGGTAGTAAAGCCGGAGCCGGCACCAATGTGTCCTACTCAGCACCAGAGGTTCGGTCCCACCACCGCAAATAGCGCGGACGGACCCCACATGAACCTGCTCGTGGTGCCCCACGGTGCCCAACAACTCAGAGCGATGATAAGCCACCTCCCAAAACTCTCCAAGAAGGGAGATCCCTCAGTCCATTTCAGGGAGGTAGAGGAAACAGCCGCCATCAATGATTGTGATGATCTTGAACAGGCAAAGATGCTGCTCTTCTCCCTGGATAGCACGATCCTTCAGTGCCTCTCAGACGGGAGTAAGAAGGGACGGACAGGGTATGTGGAACTCAGAGACGAGGCCTTGGAGGTTCTGGGAGTGGACGACGGTAATCCTTTCCTCCCTGTGGAAGGGACTGTGCAGCTAACTGGAGAACCCCCGCGGGTTTTCGCAGAAAGGCTGTGGCCAGTGTATCGGTGCAGTTGTCCGGGCATGCCGGAACGGGCCGCAATGAACGCCGAACAGCGGGTTCATTGGCTCCGTTGTCTGGTTGCTAACAGCTTGCCCCAGATACAGGCCCTAGCCAAATCTTAGTTTGACCCCCAAGGTCCCGGTATCATGGAAGAGACCGTGCTCCGACAGCTTAACATTGCTTACAAGAATTGTAGAAGTCAGGAGACACCTCCCTCTAAGGGAAAAGTGCATGAGGCAAAACCCACAGCCCCAAGCAAGAAGGAGTGGCGTCAGGAGGGGAATCGCCCTGCCCAAGCCAAGCTCAATTGTTATAGGTGTGGGAAGGATGGACATTGGCGCAGGGACTGTAAAAATCCATGGAAGGATAATAAGGGAAAAGCTCCCGTAGCCCAAGCCCAAGCCCAGACCGCCGCCCCAGCACAAGTCCAGGTCCAAGACGCAGCCCCTGCCCCTGAAAGAGGAACCGGTGCATCTATGGATCCTGCTGCGATAGAGTCAATTATAGAGACAATGCGGTCTCTTATGATCTCGCAGGGGAAAATAGCAGCCACCACTGGTCCTGTCGTTCCCGCAGCCACGACCGCTGCACCCAAATGACTAGAGCCGGTGCAGCCCGTCTACCTGTGCGAGCTGCGATATGATGTATGGAGGCAACCCCTCGTGGAGATGGAGGTAGAGCGGGAGAAGGGAGCATATCTGTTGGATACGGGGGCATTGTGCACCGTGATCCACACAGATAACCCTACCACCTCACCTCTGTCCACCGGGGTTCCCTATACTCTGTCGGGCTTCACAGGCAAAGAACAGGCTGGCGCATTTTCCATTCCCCTCTCCATTCATTTAGGACCACTGCACACCAAGTGGAAGTGCATACTGATGAAGTGGGAGGTGGGGGGTGGAAAGGGGATCCTTGGGTCCGATTTCTTGGTAGAACACGGGATCCTTGTGGATCTAAGAAATCATTGTCTTTGGGGAGCAGGTAGGGGTAAGAAGGGCGAGGTAGTCATCATCCCAGGGAAGGGAGAAAAGGGGACCCTGTACACCGTGAAGCCAAAAGAGGGCTATGACCTCGAGCTCATGGTCGCCAGTATCCCACAAGATCTGCAGGCATTCGTGTCAGACCACCTGACTACATTTGCCACTCACAAACACGATTGCGGGAGGGTCACCGGGTTTTAGGTCAGAGTAGACGGGGACCCCATGGCCCGACCCCAAAAACAGTACAACTTCCCCAGGGAAGCAGAGCCCGACATGGAGACAGCAATGTCTTCACTGGTGCAGCAGGGCGTGTTGAGACCGATAGTCACCCATGTAAACTCTCCTTTGGGGCTGGTGAAGAAGCCAGACGATTCTTGGAGAGCCACGGTGGACTACAGAGTCCTCAATAGCAACATCCCAGCCTGCGCGCCAACGGTAGCAGCAGTTGCCGACCTAATAGGGAGTATTCCAGCATCCGCGACCACGTTCACGGTGCTGGATATTTCCAACGGGTTTTGGTCCATCCCTTTAAGGAGGGAGGATCAGTACAAGTTTGCCTTTACTTTTAAAGGGCAACAGTACACTTGGAACTGCTTGCCACAGGGTTTCCATAACAGCCCCAGCATTTTCCATCAATGCATGGCAGGGAGCTTAAAGGAGTTCAGCCAGCCCAATCAGCTAGTGCAGTGTGTGGACAACCTGCTCCTGTTCACAGATTCCAGAGAGGAGCACGGCCCGCTATTGGCCGAGCTATTGGAGCTGTTAGGCAGAAAGGGTTTCAAGGTAAACCCAAAGAAAGCACGGATCGGCCAGCAGAAGGTAAAATTCCTGGGTCTGACCATCTGCGCTGGAGAGAGAGCCATAGACAAGGCTAGACGGGAGTCGGTGCAAGACCCACCGGTCCCCGCCACCAGCATAGTGAAGTTGCCCCGACGCACTAAATGGTTTCACATCAATCAGTGCAAACTGTTTAAGCCGGGTGCAAAAGAGCCAACAACCGAGGCCAGGTCTGAGGGTAAAGATCCTCAGCCTGAGGCGTGCAATAAGTCACAGACCACACAGGCTGGAACCGCAGCCTGCTTGAAGGGAGAAGCCGTCCCGCCCACCTGGGAGGTTTCCTCATTGGCCTAGGACTCGGACGAGGAGGAGCCCGAAGACCAAGGCCCTCCCCCTGATCCGAACGCCATCGGGGAGGAGCCCGAACAGCTAGGCCCCGCCCCTGACACGATTCTGGAGGAGGTGGAGTCGGAGGACGGAGGTCCCACCCTCGGCTCAAGCTTAGGGGAGGTAGAACTTGGGGGCGGAGATTCTCCACCAGTAGGGACAGGTAGGGAGAAGTTGTCTGCCACAGACCCAAATCCCAAAGGGGCGGAGCCTGAGGGAAGGGAGCCGAAGCCGGCAGCCGTGGAGGAGCCACGGGCTGTGAGGGCTAAAGTCCCAACCACAGGTCCACTCGCTAAGGGAGCCTCGCCCAAGGCACCCTCTCGCAGGTCGTCTCGGACGCCTCAGCCAAGAAAAACCTGGCCAGATTCCCCCTACCCCAGCAAACACCGACTTGGCAAATCCCTGGAAAAACGCAGTCCCCAATTGGCAGCAAAAGGCTGCGAGGGACCCAAGCTACAGGTCAATGCAGCCCCGCCACAGGGAGCGGTGAGCTGCAGTCCAAACAGGGATTAGGCAAGCCACCCGGGGACGGGCGGCATTATACATAAGTTAAGTTTAAGTTTAGTTAAGTTTAAGGTGTGTAATTTTTAAGATGATAGTGTGTATAAGTAATAGTTTTGGAATCTGCCCAGCATGTGTGTTGTTTTGGATCGAGGTCAAAAGACCCGATCATGCCTTCACCTAGGCCAGAATCTCTCGGGAGCCTGGCTGTATCGTTTAATTTGTTACAGGAACCAAAAGGATAATGAAGGGGATTTTCATCGCGTTCGCGGTGATCGGGTGTAGCCTGGCCTATCAGGGCTACACCAAGGACTCCATCGTGTATGGCTGTTCCGGGGACACAGCCCCCATCGCGACCGATGGGACGGGAAGATGGGACGTTGAAGAAACAGCCACCTATTTCCACGAAGGGAGGTGGCCAGGATGGCTGGGGTCGAACTCTACAGAATACTCCAGCCAGTCAGGTTTCGCATACAGAGAGACTTTTCTAATGTGTCCCAGGGTGAGGATCATCGCGCCCAGAGTCAGCGTCACTGTCGGGAAGGAGATCTGTTTAGAATGCTACGGACATGTTCCTTTGGACAGATGGTGGTGGTTGGGCAAGTTGAGCAAAACCATGAAGAACTCCACGGTTGAGTGGGAACGACTGGGTAACAATACCCATCTGACTATTACGGGGACTCATGGGGGATTGAGTGTCTGTTGGGACAAATGGTGGGAACCACATGAGGGGATTTACATCTGTATGTGGGGTTCAGAACACGGCTGCCCCACAGGCGTCTCCATCTTTTTCCAAAGACAGTGGCAGGATGCTGGAAAAGGGATGAGGTGGGACGTCAGCACACGGGCGTGCGGAGTCCCGTACTCTCAGATCCCGGTGAATGCCACTGAGCTCATCACCCGCCCCCGCAAGCCCCTGCCCACGATTCCGGTAGCCAAAGCCCACAAGGAAGGGTGCCCCACCACTACCAAAGGACCCGGGAATGGATTGGTATTAATGCCCACAGGTCAGGTGCTGTACCAAGGGGTGCACTATGCGGTGGCCTCCGTGATCTTAAACCTCACCGAGGTGCAATTGCCAGAGTGGTGCCCCAAGGAAACGGAGCAATTGTACCAGGTCCTGTTAACAAATATGTTCAGACAATTTTATGAGTTCGACTTTGCCGATGTCGACAGAGCCAGACTGTACACCACACCACATGAGGTCTTGGACAGGGTAGGGAGACAAAGAAGGGGTACGGTAAATGATAATTATACCGCTTTTAACACAGGGACTTCCGTCATCAACACTCTGGATGACGTGGAGCTGCAGACTCAGATCAATGATTTAAAAGGGCGGCTAAGAAAGATACTGACGGACGAGAATAAGGTAGTGGGTTCTGAGTTACATGAGGACCAGGCCATGGCACTACACTTAAAAGAAATTATAGCTGAGCTGGAGAAACATGCAAAAACGGTAAATGCTCTCATCAGGGAGGATCGGAATGCATCAGACCAGGCTGCGCAAAACGAGGCGTGCGTGCTGTATGGGGCGTGGTTACTGGGCGAGGGCCGCAGTAATCTGGAGGATTTAAAACAAGGTTTGGTCCCCTCCTGGATCAGCAATAAGCACCTCGCAGCCCTCCACCCTTTTGAGAATGCATTGAGTCCGTGCCAGCTCAGACTAGCTTCAGAGGCCTACCCAGTCCCAGCGGACTGTGGGCGGTCTAATCATACCATTATGGGTATAGTGGTAAGAATGCCGGTTATGGGAAAAACAGCTAAACCCGCCCCGGTATACAGGGTGGAGAACATTGGAGTCATTCAAGGGGGTGCACACATTCGCTACACAGCGGTCCCACCTTACGTCATTCGATGGGAGCATGCAATGACGGGTACCGACCTCTCGGGGTGCCGGAGCCGGGGAGCACACATCATCCTGTGTCCCCAGCACTTGAATGCCTATTCAAAACCACAGTGCGGGTTCAGAACTGCTGGCGCGAAGCCTATAAATTGCACCATGGAGGCAATGGCACAAGGCCATGTGCCCCCACAGGTGGCATATATAGGAGGTGGGACATACTCTGTCACCACTATAGCGCCCCACTACCAACATGGACAGCACAGCTGGTGTCTGGTCAGTGACAGCAGTTGCTGCTTCAAACCCAGGGCAGAAGTTCAAGTGGCCCAAGAGCGAATTGTCCCCATTCCTGAACCTTCCACTGTTCACATCACTGTTAAAGAAAATTTCACCGATCTGCAACGATTCGGTGCACATTTTGGGTATATCATTCCCCCTCTCCCTGAACACCTCACCAAGATAATAAAAGCTGTTGCCGTTTCACAGAAACATTTTTACACGCTGGAGCAGAAGACACTAGTATTAGGGGCAGACGTACTAGATATAGTGACCCCACAGTGGTGGGACCTGTTCACTAATATAGAAGTCCCTTCTTGGATTAGGATAGCCTCCCACATCCTTGTCGTGTGTCAGGTTTTTATTGTGATTTATTTACTGTTTGTACACTGTAAAAAGGTCAGACATTCGCAGAAGTATGAGAACAGAGGAGAATGGAGGGAGCATTATGTGCGGGTAGACGAGGAGACACCCGTTTAGATTTTCGCTGCTATGTATAAAGTTAAAGTTTCCCTCTCTCCTCTATGTTTGATGTTTGTTCATGTGCAATTTTGTGTGTACTTTATTTTTATTATTGAAGTTCATTAAGTGAGTTGTTGTTAATAAAGGATAATGTGTATGAACCAGGTGGTGTAGGGGTACTACCCCCCTCCATGCCTGGAAATGAATGCATCAGATTTTCAATACAATGTATTGCCATCTATAGATGCTTAATGTACACTGTAGGTTTTCTGAAATGGGAAATACATGTGTCGTGGGATCATAGATAGGTAATTACAGGGGATGGTTTGATTGTGGAGAGTCAGAAAATTTTGCTCACCCAGAGTTATGATACTTCAAGCAAGTTATAGTATCATCAGGGGGGACTGTAAGATTAGCAAAATTGAACATTGTCCTATAAGGGTCTATTGGCAGAAGAGGCCTTAATTTTAAAGACTGTTTTAAAAGCAGCCCAGAAAAAGGGGCATACAAAATGGCCACCAGACCCTGTGACCAGCTTTTTGGACACTTTAAAATGGTTCATGCAGTCCCCAGACAGCCTTTGTGGATTCAGCCCACAGTAAGTTCTGGAAGGCCATTTCAGAGAAAATGAAACCAGACAGAACCACATACATATGGATTGGATGCAGATCCAGTCAGATCGGCCTGTAGATAAAGGCCATCTATATGTTTACCCAGACGAAGGGAAACAGTTTTATATTCCTATAAGGGGAGCATCAAAGACCCATTAAAGACATCAAGAAGACATTCAAAACAATACAAGGTCATTCCAGACCAGAGATGGCCATCACCGGCCATCCCGAAAGCAGTTTAAATATAATAACTATCCTGTTGTGATACCAGCCCGCCAAAAATTAAACAAAGACTAACCTTATATGGCGGGAGATAAGGACCTCGATTGAGAAGTATAATTGGGGATCCCGGGGAAAGACAGAAAGAGCGCCCAGACAGCCGATGACACAGGGAATCCATCGGAGATTCATGAGGAAGTTTGTAGGTGCTTCTGGAAGATGAGCACGCTTAAGCCTCGTAGCCAGAGAGAGAATCGGTAGCGGGAACGCCTCGGCCATTCCCGAGTCTAGAAGGTGGTTCAAGTCTGCATTCAGCCTCCGGGGTATTCGTCGGGAGATCATCGACCAAAAACCCCGGGCCGCTGCCAAAACGAGGAGAAAGTTGAGGAGAAGAAGGGGACGAAACGCCCTACAACATCGGGTGCCGGAGCACAGAAAAAAATGAGCTGTGAACGAATTGAGGGTCCGCCCGTCTTGCTGAAGTAGAGGAGCCATCAGCTTGAGCAGCCCACTGCTCCTACGGCCCAACGACCACGTGGAGACAGGACGCCTGAGAGGATCAAAACGCAGACCTTTCAAAATCTTGCAGTTCCTAACTGGATTGGTGAGCATGTTTCTGGCCCCTCATAATCTGATCTAGCTAGGCTTAGGGGGTGGGCATTTAAGGGGTAATTTTAACAATGAGTTGTTATCCCTCGATGTTCTGTGTGTTTCCCCATTTCATGATGAATTTTGTAAAGTATAATATGCCTGTATGTATCTTAGCCAGTACTGTATTATGATTTGATTTTGCCCTCCCATGTACCTTATTGGTTTGCAGTTTGATTTGTTCCTTTATGCAATAAAGTTTCATTTCCTTTCCATTAAACCTGGCCTATAGAGTATTCTCTACATTGTAGTTCCTGCCTCAAAGTCCAGTGTCTAGAACCTAAGGGGCGAGTGGGTCAAACCACTCAAGGTTTTACTGTGCAAGAGAGAGAGGCCTCTAGAGAGAGAAACCTCTGCGATCTAAAACCCCTTACATATGATCGAATTCTTCATTAAGATGGAAAATGAAGTAGTTGACTCAGAGACTAGGGTCCTAAATTTAAATAAATGAAACTACGATGCTCTGGGGCGTGAGTTGGGTAGGATTGATTGGGGAATGTCACTCAAAGGGTTGACGGTGGATAGGCAATGGCAAACATTCAAAGACCGCATGGATGAACTACAGAATTTGTTCATCCCAGTTTGGCATAAAAATAAAATAAAAAAGGTGACTCAACCATGGCTAACAAGGAAAATTAGGGATAGCATAAGATCCAAGGAGAGGACATATAAATTGGCCAGAAACAGCAATAATCCTGAGGATTGGGAGCAATTTAGGATTCAACAAAGGAGGACAAAGGGATTAATTAAGAAGGGGAAAATAGAATATGAGAGTAAGCTTGCAGGGAACATAAAAACTGACTGTAAAAGCTTTTATAGATATGTGAAGAGAAAAAGATTGGGGCAGTCAAGCATGTGTCCCTTGCAGTCAGAATCAGGGGAATTTATACTGGGGAACAAAGAAATGGCAAACCAACTAAATACATATTTTGGTTCTGTCTTCACAAAGGAGGACACAAATAACCACCCAGAGATGCTGGGGAACATAGGGTCTGATGAAAGGGTGGAACTGAAAGAAATCAGTATTTGTAGGGAAATGGTGTTAGGAAAATTGATGGGACTGAAGGCCGATAAATCCCCAGGGCCTGATAATCTACATCCTAGGGTACTTAAGGAAGTGGCCCTAGAAATAGTAGATGCATTGCTGATCATCTTCCAACATTCGATAGAATCTGGAACAGTACCCATGGATTGGAGGGTAGCTAATGTTACCCCACTATTCAAAAAAGGTGGTAGAGAGAAAATGGGGAATTACAGACTGGTAAGCCTGGCATTGGTAGTGGAGAAAATGCTAGAGTCCATTATAAAAGATGTAATAGCAGAGCACTTGGAAAACAGTGACAGGATCGGACAAAGTCAGCATGGATTCACAAAAGATAAATCGTGCTTGACTAATCTACTGGAATTTTTTGAGGATGTAACTGGTAAAATAGATAAGGGAGAACCAGTGGATGTGGTGTATCTGGACTTTCAGAAGGCCTTCGATAAGGTCCCGCATAAGAGATTAGCATGTAAAGTTAAGGCACATGGGATTGGGGGCAAGGCATTGACTTGGATAGAGAACTGGTTGGCAGACAGAAAGCAAAGAGTTGGAATAAACGGGTCTTTTTCCGAGTGGCAGGCAGTGACTAGTGGGGTACCGCAGGGATTGGTCCTTGGACCCCAGCTAGTCACAATATATATTAATGATCTAGAAAAGGGAACTAGATGTAATATCTCCAAATTTGCAGACGACACAAAGCTGGGTGGGCGTGTGTGCTGTGAGGAGGATGTCGAGAAAATCCAGGATGATTTGAACATGTTGGGTGATTGGGCAGAAACATGGTAGATGCTATATAATGTGGATAAATGTGAGGTTATCCACTTTGGTGGCAAAAACAGGAAGGCAGATTATTATCTGAATGGCAATAGATTGGGAGAAGGGGAAGTGCAACGAGACCTGGGTGTCCTTGTGCACCAGTCGCTGAAGGTAAGCATGCAGGTGCAGCAGGCGGTTAAGAAGGCAAATTGTATGTTGGCCTTCGTAGCGAGAGGGTTTCAGTACAGGAACAAAGATGTCTTGCTGCAGTTGTACAGACCACATCTTGAGTATTGTGTGCAGTTTTGGTCGCCATATCTGATGAAGGATATTCTTGCCATGGAAGGAGTTCAGCGAAGATTCACCAGGCTGATACCTGGGATGGCAGGAATGATGTATGAGGAGCGATTGGGACGATTGGGCTTGTACTTGCTGGAGTTTAGAAGAATGAGAGGGGATCTCATTGAAACTTATAAAATTCTGGCAGGACGGACAGAATAGATGCAGGGAGGATGTTGCCGATGGTCGGGGAGTCCAGAACCAGGGGTCACAGCCTAAAGATAAGGGGTAGGCCTTTTAGGACAGAAATGAGTTGGAATTTCTTCACCCAGAGAGTGGTGAACCTGTGGAATTCTCTACCACAGAAGGCAGTAGAGGCCAATACATTAAATATCTTCAAGAAGGAGTTGGATATATTTGTTAAGGCTAAAGGGATCAAGGGGTATGGGGAGAAAGCAGGGACCGGGTACTGAATTTGGATGATCAGCCATGATCGCATTGAATGGCGGAGCAGGCTCGAGGGGCCGAATGGCCTACTCCTGCTCCTATCTTCTATGTTTCTATGTTTCTATGGGGCAGTTTTCCCCTTGACAGCTGTAACCTTAGTAGTGGTTCTTGGGGGAGGAGCCGTTTTATAGATTGCAGCTCTAACCTTAGTAGTGGCTCTTGGAGGAGGAGCAGTTTTATAGATCGTAGCTGCAAAACTAACAGGGGCTCTCAACCGGTATACCTTAGAAAAGTGGCCTTTCTCACTAACAGAGGCTCTTGACTGGCATACCTTAGAAAAGTGACCTTTCTTACTGCAATGATTGCAGACTGCGTTACGAGCAGGGCAAAATTTCCTATAGTGGAATGCACCTCCACAGAATAAACACTTCCTTCCAGATTGCCAAGATGCCGCTAGGGCAGGGTCGTCATCAGTGAAGGCTTCTAGGGCAGGATTATCATCAGCCAGGTGGGCATCATCATCAGTGAGGGCTTCCGCCCGAGGCCTTTCGAAGGAGTCACTAAAAGTGATAGCAGCAGCCCGTGCATGTGGTGAAAGATAGGTATCTGCATTCCTCTTTGCTAAGTCCAGAGAGCATGCCTGGTCATAGGCAGCCTGTAACTTGAGGGTTTAATCTCCAACAGACGCTGACGTATGAAGGGAGACACAATCCCATTAATAAAGGAATCATGAATTAACTCCTCCTGTAACTGCTCAGCTGTGACAGCTTTAAGATTACAATCCGTGCTGAGCCTGCGAAGTTTCTGAAGGAATTCATCAAGTGATTCCCCAGGTTGTTGTCGAGTTGCGGCCAGTAGATGCCGAGCAAAATTTTCGTTTGGGGACTTAACATATAGTTGCTGTGGTATTTGGATAGTGGCGTCATAGTCTACACAGTCTTCGATATAGTCAAACACATGAGGGGATACATAATTGGCAAGTATCTCTAATTTATCAGGAACATTTTCACCACACTCCTCAAGGAAGTTGCTAAAGGTACGATACCAGTGTTTCCATACCTTAGCAGCTGTAAGTGAATTTGGGTCCAGGTCGAGATGGGCGGGTCTGAGTAGTTTCTCCATGATGGATCGATTACTTCGTCCGAGTTCCCTTCTACGGTTTAAGTCGTAGCCGTCTGTTCCCAAGACCACTCAGAGCGGGGAGCAGGTCCAGTTGATTAAATTGATGTAAAAAGACTGCTGAGCACTTGGTCTGAGTATAAAACAAGGCTTTAATCAACTGTTTCAAAACCATGAGATTCTAGTTACATCACTAGTTCCTGGTTACAGAAACATCCTGAGCAAGCTGGGCCCGTGCCCGAGTATTTATACTCTCCCTGGACGGCGCCACCAGCCGGTCACCCAGTGTTTCTTCATGAGTCATGATAAGATTCATGACACAAGGGCCTAGAAATTCAGTCGCGCCACTTCTGGGGCGCTAAAATCGGGCGGGCTCTAAAGTTAGCGCCCGCCGGAAAGTGTAGGCCACTTCGCCGAAATTCAGTAAATTTGGCCAAGGAGTTTGGGCGAGCGCTGAAACTGGCGTTGCACTCCTATCTTTAGGCGCTAAGCCGGCGGTGCGGACTGATAACGCCAAGGCCGGGCGCAGCGCAGGTGCGGTCATGTTTTGATTGACAGCAGACACCCTGACGCCGGCCAGCTCTTAAAGGGGGAAGGGTCGACTTTGTCTGCTGCCACGCCCTGGATAGTGGAGTCCTGCAGCTAGGCCTGAACACTGCTGGTGGACCCAAATAGCGCCTGAAGCCATGCAGAAGGCCCGTGAACGAGTGCAGCGCTTCTCAGAGCATGCTTTGAGGGTGCTGCTTAAGGCTTTTGAAAAGAGAAGAGAGATCTTGTGCCCGGACAGTGGCAAGAAGGCTCCCAGGAGGCAGTACAGGAGAGCCTGGAGGGAAATCGCCCACAGGGTGTCATCCACCAGCGATGTCCCCAGGAGTGCGGACCAATGCCGCAAGAAGTACAACGACCTCACTCGGATGGTCAAGGTGAGTACCCTTTCCAGTGTCCTCCTCATCCTTGCATGTGCACCTCACATTATGGGCAAAGGGACCTCAAAGGCCTAATGGCCATCCCTCCTCCCGCAGCTATGGCACTGGCATGATCATCAATAGCACTTTCTGCACTTTACACACTGGCCAAGCTATTCGACCATGGGAGGCTGTGCACACAACAACAGGGCACCACACTGGCCATGCTATTCGACCATGGGAGGCAGTGCACACAACAACAGGGCACCACACTGGCCATGCTATTCGACCATGGGAGGCAGTGCAGACAACAACAGGGCAACACATTGTACTTAGAGGCCGTCCTTTCTCTTGCAGGCCAAGCTGGCCAAGAATATGAAGAGCCGGAATGTCACTGGGGGAGGCCATGGCCAGTTCCAGGAGCTCAGTGACTTGGAGGAGCGCGTGGCTCGACTCATGCGTGGCCGGGTGGTTGGCCCCGTTGCTATTGGAGATGCCGACCCTGTGCTGGGCCCCAATGGTAAGGACATGACCGTTTGGACCTCTCTCGTTCCCCTTGCGCTTCAGATCTACATCCTTTGCCACTGTCCGACCAATGCGCATAATGCCACCACTCATGCCTCCCTCGCTGACGCCCTGTCCTCACTCTAAAGCTACTCTTGTGCCTTCCTGCTTTCAGCTGGTGAGGAGGAGGTCCATGAAGCTGAGAGTGCCAGTCCCTCGGAAGAGGAGGACGACGAGGACCAAGAGGAAGGCGGCACATCGGGGGAACCCTCATCCGCGCCAGGGGATGGCAATGGAGGGGACACGTCTTGCCTGGAGGAGAGCCAGGGGGAAGTGTTGCAGGGGGGTGCAGCTCCTGGGCCCAGTGGCGTCCAGGCAGGTGGGAAGGGTCGGGCAGCACGGCTGCCTTCTCCCCAGAGGGGGTAAGTGTTGCAGGGGAGGGCAGTTGCTGGGCCCAGTGGCGTCCAGGCACGCGGGAAGGGTCAGGCAGCTCAGCGGCCTTCTCCCCAGAGGGGGGAAGTGTTGCAGGGGAGGGCAGTTGCTGGGCCCAGTGGCGTCCAGGCACGCAGGAAGGGTCGGGCAGCTCGGCGGCCTTCTCCCCAGATGGAGAGTCCGCCCTCCAGTCCGGAGACGGTCCTCGCCCAGGAGGTGCGCCTCCTTGATGAAATGTCCGCGGCCTCCGAGCGGCGCCACAACGAGTTCATGGGGGTTGTGGGACAGTTGCCTCAGGCCATTGAGTCCCTGGCTCATAGTGTGGCTGCTTTCGGGGGCTCACAGGCCAGGGGTGTCGACCAACTCGCGGCAGCACAGGCCAGGGGTGTCGACCAACTCGCGGCAGCACAGGACGCGAGTCGCGAGTTCATGAGTGGTGCCGTGCAGACACTGGCTGATCTGATGCGGGCACAGAACAGGGCAGTTCGGGCACTCACTTCTGCCACACTCGCTGTGTCACGGAAGCATCGACAGGGCACCCGCCGCCCTGCTGCAGCACAGCGGTCTGGCCTCCACCAGATTGCTGCGCTTGCTGCAGTGCCAGCCCGGCCGAGTGCCAGTGTCTCTGGCGACCAGCGAGCGCCTGGCATCAGCCAGCTTGCCCCCATTGCTGCAGCCGCCACTGCCACTCCCCCAGCCAAGGTGCGACGAGCTGCTGCAGAGATTGATGCTGCCCAGCCACAGCTGCAGCAGTCAGCAGCCGGACCCTCCAGGGCCGGACCTCGTCTAGGCCGACCCCCAAGGGCATCTGCCGTTACGCATTGTGGCCCTCAGGAGCCTTCCCCCAGCCTTCCAACACCCACAGGGCCCAGGTTGAGGTGGAGCAACAGGTCGGGCAGGGGCCGGAGAAGACTGCACAAGGACTCGCCCTCTCGGCACACCAAGTAGAGGGTGTCGGCAACTGTTTTTTTTATATGGGGGTGTTTGTGTTCTGGACGGGGGGGGCTTATTTTGGAAAGGCCGAAGATGAAGGCCAATTGGATTGACAAGTTTTGTTATTCCTCCCCAGGTTGTGGGAGTGAGATATGTTTTTCACTGTTTTTTGGGGGTCTTGTCTGTTTTTCTGTTTCATGTGGGAAGGGCCCTGAGTTTGTTAAATAAAGCTTTTTATTTATTCAGCTTGTCCAGGTGTCATGTTTCAAGTGGTTGTTGCGTTAACCGGCTGAGGGCTTGCGGAGCGGCTGCATTCAGGTGCGTTCATTGCCACAAGCCATTCCCTGACAGGGGGCCTAGAAGTGTCGTTCAATAAGCCGCCGGCGGACGGCCCTTGGACCTTGTGGCTCCCTTCTGGGCTGGTACTCCTCCTCCTCCTCCTCCTCCTCCTCATGGTCCTCCTGCTCGTCCTCCTGAGGTGGTGGCCCAACGTGAGGTGGCAGTGCCTGAGTCCTGCGGATAGCCAGGTTGTGCAGCATGCAGCAAACGATGACGAACTGGGAGACTCTATCCGGCGAATACTGTAGAGATCCGCCGGATCGATCCAGGCAGTGGAACCGTTGCTTCAGGACGCCAATCGTTTGCTCTATGATGTTCCTTGTGGCTTGATGGCTTTCGTTGTATGCCTCCTCCGCAGGGGTCCTGGGCGCGCGGAGCGGGGTCATGAGCCATGTGCACAAAGGGTAGCCCTTGTCCCCAATAAGCCATCCCCTTGGTGGAGGCTGTGCCTCGAACATGTCAGCCACAGTAGTCTGGCGCAGGATAAATGCATCGTGGCTGCTTCCTGGAAAGCGGGCATTGACAGCTAGGATACGCTGCCTGTGGTCACACACCAGCTGTACATTGAGGGAATGGTAGCCCTTCTGGTTGCGGTAATCCTCGGCATTGTCGATAGGTGCCCGCATAGCCACATGCGTGCAGTCAATGGCGCCCTGCACCATGGGGAAGTCAGCGATCCTCGCAAATCCGACTGCACGCTGCTCCTGCCTCTCTAGGGTCATGGGGAAGGAGATGAATTGGTGTCTCCTTGCGAAAAGGGCATCGGTGACCTGCCGGATGCAGCGATGCACGGCGAACTGGGAGATGTTCGCTATGTCCCCAGCAGCGGCTTGGAAGGAGCCGCTTGCAAAGAAGTTCAGAGCCACCATGACCTTCACTTCCACCGACAGAGACGTCCTGCACATCAGCTGTGGACGCAGATCTCTGTGAAGCAGCTGGCAGATCTCTGCAACCACCTCCCTTCTGAAGCGCAGCCTCTTAACACAATGCGCGGCAGCCATGGTGAGATAGGACACCTGCTGCCGGTATTCCCTGAGTGGGTAAGGCCTACGTTGCCGACGCCTGATGGCCCCTCTGCGTCTAGGCATGGCTGGCCCTCTCACACAGCGTCTGCGAGCCCTTCGCACATAATGCTGGAACTGAGGGTTGGAACCCCATGCAGCCCCCATAATAAACTTGCAAACAGTGAAATCACAAAGAGTCAAATTTCCAAGCTCTGGCCAGAAGCCAAAAATACCTCTCCTATGTTGTCCCAAATCAGTAAGGTCTGTTCCTTGGTCTCTGTCCAGAAATCCAAAGCACTAAAGTCATTGCAGCAAAATGGCTGGCCTTTATAGTTCAGTGTAAGTGCCCTTTAATTAGCGCTCCCTGAGGCCCGCAGGGCCTCTGCTGCGTTCCACTTCACAGTTCTTAACAGCGCCACGCCCACATTGGGCGGGCGCCACTGAATTTCCGGTTTGGGGCGCACAAACAGCGTTGCACGACGAAATGACGTCATAAGCTGTGCGCGCAGCTGAGCGGGCGCAAACACTTTGCGCCGGCGCTAAATGTCAACTGAAGTTGGGCGTTGGCGCAGACCGGCCTGTGCCCGGGCGCAAAGTGCCTAGCGCTGGAAATCTACCCCTCTTATGGCGTTAACGGCTGGCGAACGCAACTGAATTTCTAGGCCAAGGTATTTTCAACTTTTGACTTAAAGAGCACATACCATCAAGTACCATTAAAGGACTCTGACAAAAAGTATATGGCCTTTGAGGCCAATAGTCGGCTTTACCAGTTTCGTCGTCTTCCATTTGGGGTCACCAATGCGGTGGCCGTCTTTCAATTGGCAATGGATAGCCTAGTCAAACAGGAGAACTTAACGGACACTTTTCCATATCTGGATAATATCACCATTGCTGGTCATGACCAGAAGGAGCATGATGCCAACCTCCAGAAATTTCTTGACATTCTCCGTCGTCGCAACATAACCTTAAATGAGTCCAAATCTGTGAAATCAGTACCATCAGTCAACATCCTTGGCTATTGGTTGGGCAATGGTGTCATCAAACCGGATCCGGAGCGACTTTGTCCGCTTCAGGAGCGCCCTCCTCCTACGAATCTCAGCTCTCTTCATCGGGCCCTCAGCATGTTCACCTATTATGCAAAGTGGATACCCCACTTCTCCGACAAGATCCAGCCCCTGCTTCACGCAAAGTCATTTCCGTTGAAGGCAACGGCTATTTCAGCTTTCGACCTCCTCAAGCAACAACTGGAAAAAGCCACACTTCATTCCATCGATGAAAATCTCCCTTTCGTGGTCGAGTGCGATGCATGGGATGTGGCGATCTCGGCTACCTTGAATCAAGGTGGTCGACCCGTTGCATTTCTGTCCAGAACTTTGCAGGGTAGCGAGCTCCATTATCCACCTGTCGAGAAGGAGGCTACGGCTATCATCGAAGTAGTACGTAAGTGGAGTCATTTTCTCGCTCGTCGCCATTTCACGCTTATAACCGATCAGTGCTCCGTGGCCTTTATGCTGGATAACCGGAAACGCACTAAAATCAAGAATAACAAAATACAGTTCTGGAGGATGGAATTGGCTGCCTTTGGCTACACCATACATTATCGACCCAGCAAAGAGAATGTGGCCCCGGATACCCTCACGCGTGCATTCTGCTCTTCTATGTCAACTTCAACTCTTGCGGATCTTCATACTGACTTATGCCATCCTGGCGTTACCCATATGTTACACTTTTGTGCGATCTAAAATCTCCCATTTTCTACGTGAGAAAAACATGCTCCACTTGTAGAATTTGCGCGGAATTAAAACCGCAATTCTTCCGTCCATCGGATGGCTCGCTCATACATGCTACACAGCCTATGCAGTGACTCAGCATTGACTTTAAAGGGCCACTGCCTTCATCAACGTGAAATACCTACTTGCTTACTATGGTGGACGAATATTCACGCTTTCTCTTTGATTTCCCCTGTCCCAATATGTTTACTTCCACAGTGATCAAATGCCTCGATCAGGTCCTTTCCCTTTGTGGTACGGCCAATTTCATCCACTCTGATCGGGGTCCCTCCTTCATGTCAAGCGAACTCAAAAGTTATCTTTCCCAATGGGGAATCGCCACAAGTGGAACGACACCGTATCATCCTATTGGAAACAGACTGGTTGAGAGATACAACTCTATCATTTGGAACGCTGTTCATCTTGCACTGAGGTCACACAACCTATCAGACCAGCAGTGGGAAACTATGCTCCCTGACGCATTGCCTTCCATCAGGTCTCTTCTTTCTACATCCACCCACACTACTCCTCATGAACGATTCTTCGGGTTCCAGCGTCGCTCCACTCATGGGATATCCCTACCATCATGGTTGGCAACTCCTGGCCCCATGCTGCTCCGAAGATTCGCCCAATCCTCTAAGAGTGATCCCCTCATCGACGAAGTGGAACTGATGGATGTCAATCCCACGTATGCGTACGTGCGGTACCCTGATGGCCAGGAAATGCAGTGTCACTTCGGGATCTGGCTCCCTGCCCAACCGGTCCCATGGACCCAATCAATGGTGGGACCCGTATCAATGACGCCGATACCCTGCGCTCCTCTGAGGTTGATGCTCTACCCGGGACGTCAAGGGATCTGCCAGCTATTCCGCCGGATCAACCCGGGGAACAGAGTGTTCCCCAGGGATGGCCACCCGAAGCCAGGATGCCGGTCAGTCACCAACTACTGGGCAGGGTGAAGCCAGCTCTGCACCTGTGGGAGCCCGCACCCGGAGCCACGATCTCCCCAGTCCCCCTCAGGTCAATCAAAGTGACATGGACTCTGCCAGCCCGCTGGTACGAACTAAGCAACCCAGGGACCAAAACACAGTCCGAGGAGACATGCCTTCCAGCCACCGACGGAGATCCAAATGACTGCGTCTATTCTTAGTCCAACTAATTCGGTAGATAGAAGCCGCCGGACTTCCAATCTTTCAGGCGGGAAGAATGACATAAATCGTGCCATTCATGTAGAAATGACTTATGAAATATACTGGGCGGCCTGCTGGTGGCACTGTCCAGGGAGAGTATAAATACTCAGGCACAGGCCCAGCTTGCTCAGGGACATTTTGTAAGCAGGAACTAGTGAAGGATAACTAGACTTCCATGTTGTGAAACAGTCGATTAAAGCCTTGTTTAATACTCTGACCAAGTGCCTAGTAGTTTTCTTACGTCAGTAAGTTTATTTTTAGCCCCATTGGGAAACTGTAATTAATTTTTTCAAAAATTTAAATTATTGTTTAAAATAATTATTTTATGTAATTTATAGTTATTTTTAAAATGTGATTTTTTTTAAATTTAATTTTTAATGTACTTCCTGTCAAATCTATGAATAGAGATTTCCTGCTACCATTGGCTCTCCATGGCCCACGTGATCCCAGGGGATGCTTTGAACTAACTGCGCCCCTGGGATACGCAAGCACTGTGCGCCGGCAGTTGGAGCAGGCCCAGGATCGGAATCCCACGCGGGCCCACAGCACAATGGCCGGCGCACTAGGTAAATGCAGGTCGGAGGCTTGCACCCGCGAAAAGCCTCCGACCCGAATTTCTGGGCCAATATAAACTATCAAATGTGGCTTACACACCGTGTTTGGGGTTACTGTATCAAATTCTGAAATCAATCTGTAAATGTTAGAGTATCAATGATTAGCAATATTCTAAAAAGGTGACCATATCTGGAAATACATGCCCTCAACGTTTTAACAGGTTATTTTCTCTGACATAAAAATATTTCACAGCCTTAATAGTGCTTTGGGGAGGAGGGAGAGCGGAAGTGAGAAATTCTCAACCAAAAAGAACAGAGAAAAGAAAGACTTGCATTTATATAGCGCCTTTCACGACCACCCAACTTTTCAAAGTGCTTTACAGCCAATGAAGTACTTTCGAAGTGAAGTCACTGTTGTAATGTGGGAAACACGGCAGTCAATATGTGCAAAGCAAGCTCCCACAAACAGCAATGTGCTAATGACCAGATAATCTGTTTTAGTGATGTTGATTGAGGAATAAATATTGGCCAGGCACTGGGGATAACTCTTCTGCTCTTCGAAATAGTGCCATGGGATCTTTTACAGCTACCTGAGAGAGCAGACGGGGCCTCGGTTTAATGTCTCATCCAAAAGACGGCACTTCCGACAGTGCAGTTCTCCCTCAGCACTGCACTGGGGTATCAGCCTAGCTAAAAAGCAAACAAAAATAAATGAACTAGATTTCCCACTGGACCATCCACTGGGATCAGGGTCTGAGTTTATACAGGTGTGAGTGATGTGCAGAATCTCAATAAGGATGTAGTGATGGACTGATTGAATAGAGAAACGAGACCAATACCCATGAATTATCCTTCTGTTTCCCCATAGCTTTTCTAACAATCGGTTAAAACAGTTTTGTTTCATTTAGAGAGATGGAATTATTTTTTTTTAATTAATTAATTTTTCTTGCTAAATTTTATCTGGGACATCCTGAGGATGTGAAAGGCACGATATAAATGCAATGCACAATGCCTCTTTCTTCCCTTCCTAAAGGCATTGGCCTAGAAATTCATCTCGGGCTGTGGCGCAAAGCGGGCGGTATCGGATCAGCCGCCCGTTATACGCGTGCCTGATATTCAGCTCCATTGACTGCAATAGAACGATGTGAGAGTCTGAATAATGAGGTTCTGAATGTGTTCAACTTTTTAAGTGTTCCTTTTGTGCCAGAATGTCAGTTGTACTCACTGCAAATTGGAGTGTATCCTGTTTCTGCCGGGTTTCCACCTCGTCATAGGAAGAGAAAGGTCATCAATGTGAAACGTTAACTCTGTTTCTCTCTTCACCGATGCTGCCTGGCCTGATGAGTGTTTTACAGCATTTTCTGTTTTTACTTTATATTAAATATTTGCAGCTCCTCTGTATGTGAATGGAACACTTCCACTTCAAGGCTCTCAGAACACTTTTTTAAAAGACAGATGCATCTCTCTCTTTTAGAAACTTCCTTCTCAAAATGAATCAACAATATTCTCAGGCCTTTCAAGTCTTGTTTAATTTCAGTGACATTCAGTATTTTTTCCTGGAAAGAAACTAACCTCTTGCTATGTGTCTCATTGCTACAGAAAAGCATAGTTCATGCTTAATGTTAAAATATGAAATCTGACTATGCAATTCGTAGCTTGGATTTGCATATCAAATCAAACAGTCTGAACCACAAATCCAAATGTCTGATTGGGAATGTACATAGCACAGGGGAGAATCTCCAATGCCAGGTTAAACTCTTGCATATTGCTGAGGTGTGCAATCATGCACCTGTTTATGTGGTTGCTACATTTAACCAGACCTATGTAACCTGAGCTTTTCCCCTGTGTCCATTCACACTTTGGCTGCCGCTCCAGACCCAAGCCAATCATTTTTTTCCCACTTTTTCTCCCCCTTTTCCTTTTCTCGCTATCCCTCCCTGACCACTCTCTCCTGTCGTCATGCCTCCTTTCATCTCTCCTCTCTCGGAAACTCTGCCCTCCCAAATCCCTATCCCAATCTTTCATTACTCTTCGACCTTCCTACTCTCCTGCCGCTATCCCAGGCTTGACTCCCTCTTAGATAAGCCTACAGCTTCCCTCTGTGCCTCTCTTGGCATCCTACGAAGGACCCATCGAGGCACTCGTCGCTGCCTCCTTACGAGCAGCAACCCCAACTGTCCCATCCTACTCTCTCGCCGACCTTCCCGCCCAATGCGCCCACTGGGGGCAATTCCTACCAAACTCTTCCCCGTCCAATTCACACCCCTCCCAGCGCTAACCCTGTGGATGCTGGCAGTGGGTCAGCTATCACCGACCCTCTCCGCATTTCCCTCCAGAATGTTCCTTCACTTGCGAACAAGATGATTGCATCAACATCATGGCCCTGACGGAAACTTGGTTGAGGGGTGATGACACCTTACTCTTACCTTTAAATAAAGCCTCCCTGCCTGGCTATACCTTCCACCACTCAAACCGCCGTGGTGGCGTTGTGGCTCTCATCACCAAATCACACCTTGGTCTGTCCCCCGACTCCTCTGGCACTTTCTCCTCCTTTGAGAATCTCTCCTTATTCCACCCCTCTCACCTCTCATTTAAAATTCTCATCCTCTACCACCCACCCAAGTCCATAAAAACTTTATTACTGAGATATTTTCACTGCTTTCCTCCCTCAGCCTCTGCACCGAATGACTTCTCACCCTACTTCCTTCTGTGTCCACCCCTGGAAAAATCTCTCTCCCAACTCTCTTACAACTGCACCTATGAAATCCCAACTGTCCAGTCTTTGGCCCTCCATTCACCATGACAGCTATTGATCTGCTCAACCATACCCTCACCACCACCTTTAATGACCTAGTCCCTATTAAAACAATTACTCTCTCTCACCCTGGCCATTCCCTGGTATGGCCCTCACCTTCGCTCCCTTAAGTCCAAGGGATGCAGAATTGAACGGATATAGCGGACAACTGGTTTAGCCATTCACCGCCAGATCTGGCTGGACCACATAAAACATTATCAGGCCCTGCTCTCGTCTGCCAAAATTGCTCACTACTCCATGCTCACTGTTCTGGAATGCAAAGATAAAGCCCATCTTCTATTCTCCACTGCTAACCGTCTTCTTAAACCCCTCTCCCCTGTCTCTTCCACCCTCACCTCTGACAAGTGTGAGGAGCTCATGGATCTCTTTGTCTCTAAGATTGAGATCTTCCGTTCAGCTGCCTCTGCCACTTCCTTTCCTTCACCATGCCCACTGGGTCTAACTTCCTCTAAGGTTCCCCCCTGCTCTAGCCCTGAACTCACATCTTTCTCCAGTTTCTCTCCGATCTCCCCTCATGACCTTCTGCGCTCATTGACTCTGCCTAATCATGCTATGATTTTCTAAGTGCCCTGATACCACTTCCTTAACAATGGATTCCAGCATTTTCCCGATGACTGATGTCAGGCTAACTGGCCTGTAGTTCCCTGTTTTCTCTCTTCCTCCTTTCTTGAATGGCGTGGTTACATTTGCTACCTTCCAATTCACTGGGACCATTCTAGAATCTAGGAAATTTTGGAAGATTTAAACCAATGCATCCACTATCTCTGCAGCCATCTCTTTTAGAGCCCTAGAATGTAGGCCGTCGGGTCCAGGGGATTTGTCGGCTTTTAGTCCCATTAGTTTCTCTAGTACTTTTTCTCTACTTATATTAATTATGTTAAGTTCCTCACCCTCATTAGACACTTGGTTCCCCATCATTTTTGGTATGCTTTTTGTGTCTTCTACTGTGAAGACAGATACAAAATATTTGTTTAACGTTTCTGCCATTTCCTTATTCCCCATAATAATTTCTCCTGTCTCAGCCTCTAAGGAACCAACATTTACTTTTGCTACACTCTTCCTTTTTGCATACTTGTAGAAGCTCTTACAATTTGTTTTTATATTTCTTGCTAGTTTTCTCACAACTTCTATTTTTTCCCTTTTGATCAATTTTGTGGTCATCCTTTGCTGATTTCTGAAACTCTCCCAATCCTCAGGTTTACTACTATTCTTCGCAACATTATAAGCTTCTTCTTTCAATCTAATGCTACCTTAACTTCTTTAGTTAGCCATGGAGGGATCACTTTTCCCGTGGCGTTTTTGTTTCTCAATGAAACATATTTTTGTTGAGAATTATGAAATATTTCTTTAAATGCTAGCCACTGCTTATCTACTGCCATACCTTTTAATCTATTTTTCCAATCTACCTTAGCCAACTCGCCCCTGATACCTATGTAATTGACTTTATTTAAGTTTAAGACTCTAGTTTCGGACTTAGGCAAGTCACTCTCAAACTTAACGTGAAATTCTATCATATTATGATCACTCTGCCCCAGAGGATCCTTTACTATGAGATTGCTAATTAACCCTGTCTCATTACACAATACAAGATCTAAAATAGCCTGTTCCCTGGTTGGTTCCATGATGTATTTTTCTAGGAAACTGTCCCGAATGCATTCCATGAACTCGCCCTCCAGACTACCTTTGCCAATTTGATTTCTCCAGTCTATATGAAGATTAAAGCCTCCCACTTTCTACCTACGTAAACTGGAGGTCATCCAAAACTCAGCTGCCCGTGTCCTAAATCGCACCAAGTCCCGTTCACCCATCACCCCTGTAAAGTCTGTGGGTTATATGGTGAATTAATACACAGACTACAAGAGTAACTTTAACAGGACTTTACTATTCGAAGGTCAGGGCGAATCTGCCCAATAAATCCTTACACAGCACTTATATACCGGTGTGGTCACTCCCGGTATTACTGTATACAGCAGCCAAGATAAAGTAGTGCAACACCTAAAATAGTTCTCTTAAAGGTGGACGGTTACATACAATAGTTCTCTTAAAGGTAGAAAGGTTACATACACTACAATCCTCCCTTTTTAGCTTACAACATACTTATTCCCCATTAAACATAACATATATCCAACTTCATGTAAAAACAGTTCACAGATGTAGTCTCTGCGGAAACAGTTCACAGATTCAGTCTCGGTGTAGTCGGTTCATGTTGCTGGAGTGACTCATCCAATAGTCCTTCACTGGACTTAACAGCTTGAACTTCCGTCACTTCTGAACCAGCATTGTTGACTTCTAAAAGCTTGAGTACCTTGGGAAGTTTTTCTACTTCCAAACTGATTTGGCTCCGTACGGAGAGGCCACATGCGTGACCTGGTAGAGGTGATAATGGTTCAGATGGTCATCATCTTCTGCTTCGTCTTTTCCTTTTCTGCTTCTTGGAGACTCTCTGGGCTCCACTGTCAGCTGCCAGCTGCATGCACCGTTCCTCCTTCTCGTCCTCCTTTTTCCATAGTAGCACCACCATCTCCCGCTGTTCCTTAGACTTTAGGTGATTCTTCATGGTTTCTGCACTTTGGGAGTTTTCATCACAAGCTGGGCAGAGCAGGTCATCGTAATATTCGGTGTCGTCCAACAGGTCATGGTAATATTCGGTGTTGTCCTGAGCTAGGCCAGCGAGAGGGTCTTCTATTTCCTCCATACCCAGCTGGACGTTAGCCAGCTTTTGTTCCCAATCCAGACATCTTTCCTGAAGAGACTTCTTCATGCGTTCAGTTTCATCCAGCTTTTTCTGGGCTTCCTGCAAGTCTTTTACTAATGACCTCATTCGTGATTTCAATACTTCAACTTCATTGGGAGATTGATTGATTGTATTATTCAATCCCTCTACTGGAGCAGCTGTTTCAGCATTCTGTTGTTCAACATTGACGTGAATCAGCATACTTTTGGCATCCAAGGTTTGCTCTGCTGCCATCTTCTCAGTCTGTGTTGCAACCTCAGCTATTCCAATAACTTTTGGGAGCTCCAAACCCCTCTCCTTTGAAGATTTAGACTCATGTCCAAATTGTTCCCATTTCAGAGTCTTGTCCCTCAGCATATAAAGGAGTTGGCTGACCGTTGACTCTTCTGACCTCATCTGTTTCCCAGTAGCTGCAGGGCTGTTTATAACCTTGCCCTGGGGCTCCTTTGCTGTTTCTACTTTGCCATCATCCGCAGCCTCCACCATTCGAATTTCCACAAATGAATCGTCCGGTGATGCTGCACCCAACTTCAGTAGGAGCTCGGAATTCATGGCGACCAACTCAGCCTTTTCTGCCTGCAATCTGCTAACAAGCGCCTTCAGTTGCTGAACATCTTGCTCCACCAGATTAGAGCACGCACCTTCAGAAACCGAATCAGCTTTGATTCGTTTGGCCTCCTTGCGCAGACGGTTTGTGTGCTCCTGCTCCCTTTTCTCCCTCAGCTGTTTCTGTTGTCTTTCCAGATTCTCCCACTCTGTGTCAAAGAACGTTTTCATTGCTTTTATCTCTTGCTCGAGACGGCAACTCAATTGTTCTAATTGCTGTTGTAATTTGAAATGGAGTTGAGTTCGAGCCCGGTGTTCCTCAGACTTGTGCATGTCTGTAAACTGGACAGACTCAGAATTCTCTGCCAAACTATGTTGTTGTTGTTCAGTGGAATTCTGTTCTGAAACTTTGTTCTCCTTTGAAGCATTAGTATTTATGCACTCCTTCGTTTTTCCAACCTTAGTCAGCAAGTCCATTTTAGACTTGTCTTTCGCACCTGGGCTGGTCTTGTCGTCATCCGTTTCAGAGTCTGAGCTGATTGTCTTCTTCCCCGCCCACTTTCAAAATGGCGGTTTCCCGCTTCTGTCTTCTCCCCCGCCTACTGGCGGCTTCCCGCATTTCTTCCCCTGGCGGGAGGGGTAAGCTTTCCTTCGGGCGACGACCGCTGGCTTTCGGAGTTCGCAGCCTGCGCGCCGGCTTCAGTGCGTTCCTTGTTCCCTTTTCTCGGCCGGCAACCGGCGCTGGGGACAACCCGTTGGCGGCGAACAGTTCCAGCCGCTGGGCGGAATCTCGCTCGGTCTCCCTCGCTCGGTCCCGTTCCCCCTTCGCTCGGGCTCTGTCTCTCCCTCAGCGGCTTCCAATCGCGCCTCCCAGCCCTCTCGCAGTCCGGTCCTTTCCTCCCCCGGCTGCGGCTGAGTTCTCCGCGGTTTTATTTATTTTTATATCTTCCCGCGCCTTACGATCCCGGTCGCAGCGCCTCGTGGCCTCGGTAGCTGCCCGGCCTTTTTCGCCGGTCGCGGTCTAGCTGTCTCACGACGCTGTTGCGTCTCCCAGCCCGCTTGTAGCCCGGTCTCTCACACCGGCTGCGTTCCCGCTTGTAGCCCGGTCTCTCACACCGGCTGCGTTCCCGCTTGTACCGCGGCTTCCGTGCCCTACGCTGCCCCAGTCTCAGCGCCTCTGGGCCCGACTTCTGTCCGGCTCCTTTCCCCCGACCGTGGTCGAGTTCACCGCCCTTATCCTCCGTTTCTTTTTATTTTCCCCCTACTCACAGTCAACGTGGCCGACTTGCTTCTCTTGGCTGATCGGCTCACTCACCGCCATGGCAGAAGGGACAATAACAGCCTGTTGCTGATGGAAGGCTTCGTGTCTGAATCCTTCCTTCTTCCTTGCTCTGCAGACTCGAGTCTTCTCTCAGCAGAACGACGAGGGCGGGTGCCTCTTCTCGACGCTCGTTAACTGCTTCGGGCGTGTCGCTGCCGCAGGGTAAGATCGAACCCGTCGCCACTGTAAAGTCTGTGGGTTATATGGTGAATTAATACACAGACTACAAGAGTAACTTTAACAGGACTTTACTATTCGAAGGTCAGGGCGAATCTGCCCAATAAATCCTTACACAGCACTCCCGGTATTACAGTATACAGCAGCCAAGATAAAGTAGTGCAACACCTAAAATAGTTCTCTTAAAGGTGGACGGTTACATACAATAGTTCTCTTAAAGGTAGAACGGTTACATACACTACAACCCCTGTGCTCGCTGACCTACATTGGCTTCCGGTTAGGCAATGCCTCAATTTCAAAATTCTCATCCTTGTTTTCAAATCCCTCCATGGCCTTGCCCCTCTCTATCTCTGTAATCTCCTCCAGCCCTACAATCCCCCAAGATATCTGCGCTGCTCTAATTCTGCCCTCTTGAGCATCCCTGATTATAATCACTCAACCATTGGTGGTCGTGCCTTCTGTTGTCTAGGCCCTAAGCTATGGAATTCTCTGCCTAAACCTCTCCACCTCTGTACCACTCTTTCCTCCTTTAAGACACTCCTTAAAACCTACCTCTTCGATCAAGCTTTGGGTCACCTGCCCTAATTTATCCTTATTTGACTCCAAATTTTTTGTCTTCTAATACTCCTGTGAAGCGCCTTGGGTTGTTTTACTACGTTAAAGGTGCTATATAAATATAAGTTGCTGTTGTTGGTTTTCATGTAAATGAGTGGAATATAGACTGCAGCAGTTTAAGAAGGCAGCCATCTCAAGTCATCGCTTCCTGGATGTTCAGAAATTGACATTAACGATGATTATAAAGTTGTCTGCAATTCTGGCCTGCCCTTTCCCTCTCAGTCTAAGTGGGATATATAGTACTGGTTGGCTTAGAACAACAGGAAAATTGAGGTGGGGGTAATCAGGAGAGCATAAATCCCTATTTTCTTCCATAATCTGTGATAGAGGCACCAAGCAAATACCAGTTAAAAGTGCACTGTTAATAGATATACCACTCACGTTTATTTTAATTCCTGCCACTCATATAATTTTAGTGAACACGTACATGATGGCCCAGAAATTCGAGTCGGGGGCTTGCCGCGCGTGTAAGCCCCCGATCTGCACTTACCCTACGCGCCGGCCGTTGAGCTTCAGGGACGCCTGGAATTGCTGTTTTAAAATGTTGACTCCCGGGCAGCGTCTGACATCACGCCGCCCAGGAGTGCAGCCAGCGCGAAGCCTGTAGCGCGCTGTGCAACTGAGACACGCCCCTTGAGGTCTCAGTTTAACAGGACACGCCCCCAATGTTTCTGCCAAGCTGCTAAGCATTTTTACATGCAAAGCAGCAGTTTAAATAGGTTTTTGGAAGTTTTTTGAAGCTTTTGGTAACTTTTATAAACTTTTAAAAACGTTTACATTATTTTGAAGAATCTGAAGTAGTTTTAAACAGAATTAAAGCAATTTAAAGACTTTTAAAAGCCCTAAAAGAATTTTTTTAATTCCATTTATTTATTTAGCAATGTCGTCGTCATACGTGTCTTCACACTGTTCCCTTTGGGGAACTGTATTAAGTGGTGGAAGGATTTATGGTCATGATTAACACTCATTCCGTGACCATAACCATCTTTGAATCAGCCATTAGGGCGGTTAGTCCTATGGCGGGAGGGTTTTACGGGCTCCCACAAGCTATACAAGGAGGGGGGGCCACCCACGCCCACGGTCGCAAATATCCCACTGGATGTCAACCCAGAATTTAGAGCCGGAGCTCCGACTCCACTTGCTGGGACTGTCTGGAGCGGGGTTCGAAACCCTACCCTGATCTGGCCCAGCGGCGGGGATCCTACCGCTATGCCAAAGGCCCAATCCGATTAGCAACGTGAAATGGCTGGAATGAGCACAATTCACGGCATTAAAAGAACTCACAATTGAACTGATGATGACCTCAGCAATCTCCTCAAGGAGGTGGAGGTGCAGCGCCTGCTCATCATTGGTAATGAGAAGTCAAAGGCGCCGCAAAAAGGGCAGATGATAGCTTGGTCTTTCAAGTGGCAGCATAGGGCTCCAGTCACGGGGAGGGAAAAGGCGCTGGAAACATATGGGTGTCACCTTTTGTGCGGGGTGGGTCTTTTGCGTAGCAGTAAGCATCCCCGCCGCTGGGCCAGAAGGAGTAGGGTTTCGAACCCCACTCCAGACAGTCCCGGCAAGTGGAGTCGGAGCTCCAACTATAAATTCTGGGTGGACATCCAGCGGGATACTTGCGTCCATGGGTGTGGGTGGCCCCCCCCCCCCCCCCCTCAGATGGGTTGTGGGAGCCTGTAAAACCCTCACGCCATAGGACTAACCACCCTAATGGCTGGTTCAAAGATGGTTACGGTCACGGAATGAGCGTTAATCACGGCCATAAATCCTTCCACCACTTCATACAGTTCCCGAAAGGGAACAGTGTGAGGATACGTACGACGATGACCTCTTGCGCAATGCACCTCCTTGGACCCTCAGTCGCAGATGCGAGGGGGCAAATCGTGCAATTGTTAAATTTTTCATTTTATTGACATGTAAAATGTTGGCCCAGTAATTCCCTTCCAAATGCGCGAGTACGGTCGGGGTACTTACGCGTCTGGCCGGAGGAAATGCCGGTTTTCAGCATGCACAGCGCATGCGGGGGAAATCGGCATTTCCTGTCCTCTGAACGAAGGGGTTCAGAGGCAGAACGCGTGCGCAGTAAAATTCGCCGCTTTCATTCATGCTTTCAGTGAGGTCAAGTCCTTACAACTTACACATGAAAAAAGCATGGGTACAGTTGCTCCAGAGGCTGCGGAGGAAGATATTTCTTATCGTGGAGCTTCTGAAAGTATGTATGTCTGTAAATATTCCTTTGCGTGTTATGTATATATTCCTTTACTTATGTGTATGAATGTATTATTTAATTATGACTTTCAGAGAAAGTAACTTATTGGAAAATCATAATTAAAAACATACATTCATACACATAAGTAAAGGAATATAAAACATACATACATATACGTAAAGGAATATATGCGGACATACATACATAATTACTTATTACTGATGAAAAGTTTCTTTCTTAAAAGTGCTGGAAATGTTACATTACTCATTTTAGAACACTCATTTTCACATTCAATTCACACAGCCACAATTGCTCCTTCTACCTACCGTTCTGAAAACCCATTTAAAAAAAAAAATTTAAACTTTAAAACTTACTTAAAATTTCTTAAAATAACTTCCCTCCCTTTCCCAAACAAAAATATTGCCTTTCAGAAGCTCCACGATAAAATATATCTACCTCCGCAACCTTCGAACAACTTTACACATGCTTTTTTCAAGTGTAACTTGTAAGGACTTACCCTCACTGAATCCATGAATGAAATCGACGAAGTTCACTGCGCAAGCGCTGCCTGTGCAGTCGCACACGCTGTGCCTATGAACCCCTTCGTTCCGAGGACTGGAAATGCCGGCGTTCCCCGCATGCGCTGTGCATGCTGAACGCCGGCATTTCCAACGGCCAGATGCGTGAGTACCCAGACCGTACTCATGCATTTGGTCACGAATTTCTGGCCCGATATTTAATGACACCTGTCCAATGGGACTGTTCTGTCTACATATCATAAAGTTTTGCAGAGGTGAATCATTTAACATTTAATTATATTAATTAAAACTGATGTGGATTACACAAGCGTGTTGTCAACCACTAAAGCGTAAAACACAGGGTTAATTATGAATATCATTTGATTGTCATTTGTACTTTAAAGCTGCTTTCTTTCAGTCCCAGCTATTCTGCACCATGTCGTAGTGGAAGTAACCCTGTTGTGGTCAGTGGTGACACACTAAGAATTTGAGCAATGGTAATTAAAGACATAGTCATTCTGCTATAGAAAGGACTTGACATTATTTCATTATCAAATTTTGCTCAGCCGAGATTGCAAACCCTTCAGTAAAATTCAAGCTTTCAACATAAATTGGATTTTTAAAAAAGCACCTCCACTTATTATGAGCATTGTATGTGGCCTCTATACAGATCATAGCCTAGAATTATTATATGGCATATTCCTGCATTGTATATTTTCCTAATAATTACTTAAGGTCAATTAAAGTTGAACAACTATGTTTCTAGAAATTGGATATGGCCCGAAAATGGGCGGTGTCATGGGCCAGCGCTATTTGCCTGCACCCATTCAAATTGGTGCAGGCAGCCCGCAAAATTAGTGCTGCCTGCTCATTATAATGATTGGAGCGCTGATCTCAGCACTAAACAAGCTAAGCAGGGGGATTAATATCGGGTGCAGTCTAATGGCCAATAATGTTTGGCCCAGGCTCTCTGCACTACTTAAAGGGGATGCGCTTTGTTGCAGAAGCACCTCATTGCCATTGTAGAGCAAACCATAGCACAGCAACTAAGGGAGCGAGCAAGAAGGTTCTCAGATGCTGCACTGGAGGCCTTGGTCCTGGCCATGCAACCAAGGCAGGCTGTCCTTACCCGCAGGGTGACAGGAGGCCATCTGAGGCCATTTGCAGAAAGCTGTGGGAGGAGATAGCCACCAGTGTGGTCCCAAGGACCTGGATCCAGTGCCGAAAAAATTTAATGACCTCACACGGCAGTGGACCATGTGATGGCCAGCGCTGTGGCGTCACAGTCCACCATCCAGTGCAGGAAGAAATTTAATGACCTCATACAGCAGGTCAAGGTGAGTGAAGGCTTCAGCAAATGTCATATTCCACCATCTGCACCACAAGCCTCACACACTGCTCAATGCACCTCACCCCCATCACTCACCTACCAGCAATCTCTAGCTATCACCACTCAGACCTCACAATCATGGCTTCACTTCACCCTCACTATCTTATCACTGCTGCAACACTCACACCCACATCTCATACCTTGCACAAACTGACAGCTATTCAACTCTGGCAATCACATCACCCAAACACATTGCACTACACTCACGGACACACTTCCCTTTCTCTTGCAGGCAAAGGTGGCACATAACAGGAGGGGGCAGCAACAGACGGGAGGCGGCCAAGCCGCTATACAGAACCTCAGCAACCTGGAAGAATCGGTGCTAGACATTATTGGAGGATCAGTGACTGAGTCCGTGGCCACCGGAGAAGTTGAAGCCGATGCTGATAATGACGATATGGTCATCCCTAATCCTTCTTCTCACATCCCACTTCCCCCTCATCCCACAACCTCTTCTCACTTACAAGCTGCTGATGGCGTATGCAGGGATATCTTGCTTGCCCCCCTCACTTCACCACGACCTGACCCTTATGACTTTTTGCTTTCAGATACCCAAGAACTGCCAGCAGGCCAGCCTGTCCCTCATATTGACCAAAGTGAAGGAGGAGACGAACAACAAGAAGAAATTGCATCTGAAACTCACAAACACCAGCTCAGAAAATGGCACTGCGTGGATTTTAGAGGATAGTATAGAGGTGGGATCTGCACATGGTGAGGCACTGGGCACAAGTGGGCTGCAGCCAGGCCAGGGGGAAAGGGTAGCTCAGGTGCCAGCTCCTCCGAGGGTGAGTTTGCGCACGAGTTCAGCTGCACAGGACTCAGATGATGACCTCGATGAGGCAGTCTGCAGAAGAAGGGTGATGGAAATGCACATGGAAATGCTAGGTGCAATTGCAAACCTGCCAGAGAGCCTCTTATCAGTGTCAACGAGCATGGAGGAGTCCGGCTCCAACATTGGACAGGGCTTTGTGCAGAGCTTGGAGCCCATGATTTCCAGGATGAAAATGATGGACAACGCCAGGAAAGAACTTGTGGACCCAGCCATGATGCTGCGCGTGGTGGGCGATGTCGTGGCTTCCATTGCAGCACAAGCGTAGGCGACCCAACATCTCAGTGATGCAGTGGAAGTGCAGACTGCTCTCCTGCAGGTTCAGCTTGCTGTCACACAAGCTCAGACTGCTGCCATCGCCGCTGGGTCTACAAGTGTCGACAGGGGCTTGCAGGATGTCACAGCAGTCCAGCAAACTGTCCTCCAACAGATTGCTAGGAATGCTGAGGCACCGCCCCAGTGGAGTGACATTGGGTCTGTGGAGCAAGAACCTGCTGTCCTCTCTCAGAATGACAGCATTCCACTGCCACTCCGCCATTGTCCTTGCCACTGCCTATCAGCCAGCCCAGACTGCAGCCACCTATGCCAAGGTGGTGCAGTCTACAGCAGGGCCTTCTAGGTCCACAGCTGGTCGAAGTTGTTGTGCAAGGCCATCTGTAGTCTCCGCCACTGAGAGTCAGCAGCTTTCCACCAGCCATGCTGCAGCCACTGGGGGAGCACTGCGTAGAAGCACTAGAATAGGTAAAGCCACACGAACGACAGACACTAAGGGAATGCACAAGGGTGATTAGCTGATATTGTAATTTTGTTTGCATTCGGAAAAATTTATGATTTTTGTTTGGAATGTGTCTTTTATTGTGCTCAGGAGGACGCTGTGATGTTCGTGACAGAGGGATGGTATGATGGGGAAGTGGTGAACAACAGGGATTTAGGGTTTCATTCACTGGAATTGGAGTCTGATGAGGTGTGCACAGACAACCCGTCCGGAACAGGGATCTGCAGCCTGCCTCCTCCCTTCTTCCTCTTCTTCCTCCTCCTCTTCCTTCTCTTCTTCCTCCTCCTCCTGAGGTGGTCCCGCGATCCCTGGTGGCAAGGGCTGTGTCCTCATGATGGCCATGTTGTGGAGTATGCAGCAGACCACCACGAAATAGGACACCCTCTCCGCCGAATACTGGAGGGTGTAACGGGATTTTAGATCGCAGAGGTTTCTCTCTCTAGAGGCCTCTCTCTCTTGCACAGTAAAACCTTGAGTGGTTCGACCCACTCGCCCCTTAGATTCTATACTCTGGACTTTGGGGCAGGAACTACAATGTAGAGAAAACTCTTTTTGACCAAGTTTGATGAAACAAAATGAAATTTTATTGCATATGGTAACAAATCAAATGCAAGCAAATAAGAGAGTACATGGGAGGGAAAAACACAAACAAATCATAACGACACAATACTAACTAAGGCAAATACAGGCATATTATACTCTACAAAAATCATCATGAAATAGGGAAACACACGGAACATCGAGGGACAACAACTCATGTTAATTATACCCTTAAATATCCACCCCCTTAAACCTATCTAGATCTGATTATGGAGGGCCAGAAACATGCTCACCAATCCAACTAGGAAGTGCAAGGTTTTGAACCAGTCTGCGTTTTGATCCCTTCAGGTGTCCTGTCTCCTTGTGGATCGTGGAGCCCCAGCGAGCTGCGCCACACCTCTCTCCTGAGGTGGGGGTCGGGGGCGGCTGGACACCGGCTGGCCTGGATGTCGGCGGGGTCGGGGATCGTCGGCTTGACCCTGGTCAGAGGAGCTTTGGGCTGGCCCCCATCGTCTCGAAGTTTCCTTCTGTAGTTTATTTTTGTATCTTCACCCGAGCCTGGAGATGGCCTCTCGTTTCGTCAACGGCCCGGGGTTGGTCGATGATCTCCTGATGTTTTACCCCGGGGCAGGACGCCAGCTCGAACGACCTTCTTGATGGCGGCTTAGTCTTGTTCTTCTTCCTCTCGATGATGGAGAGGAGTCACGCTGATCTTCTCCCAAAGCAGCTCCTCTTTCCCCAGCTCAAAAGCTGGACAAGCCTGCAAGCTGGAAAGCTGAAGATAACCCAATTCCTACCCGTGTGTCTCCCAATTATACTTCTCATCAGAAGCCCTTACCTCGCGCCAAATCAGGTTAGTCTTTTGTTTTAACTTTTGGCGGGCTTGTTGCACAACGGGGTAGTTATTATATTTTAAAATACTTTGGGATGGCCGGTAAAGGGCCATCTCTGGTCTGGAATCACCTTCATTGTTTTTAATGTCCTGGTGATGTCCTTTATCTACAGGCTGATCTTGACTGGATCTGCATCCAATCTATATGTATAATGTGGGTGTCCGGTTTCGTTCTCTCAGAAACGGCTTCCAGAACTTACTTTGGGCTGAATCCACAAAGCTGTCTGAGGATTTTGCAGGAACCATTTTAAAGTGTCCCAATAAGTTGGTCACGGGGTCTGGTGGCCATTTTGTATGCCCCTTTTCCTGGGCTTCTTTTAAAATAGTCTTTAAAAACATGGCCTCTTCTGCCATTCGACCCTTTATAATATAAAGTTCAATTTTGCGAATCCTACAGAGGGCTCCTCCTGAGCGGTTAAGGCAGCGGAACCATTGCTTCAGCACCCCAATGGTCTGCTCAATAATGTTGCTGGTGGCAGCATGGGTGTCATTATATGAGTGCTGGGCACGAGTGGTGGGGTTGCAGAGGGGAGTCATCAGCCAGGAGCAGAATGGATAGCCCTTGTCTCCGAGGAGCCATCCTTAGGTTTGATGTGTTGATTGGAAGATTGCTGGCACACTGGACTGGCACAGAATGAAGGCATCATGACTACTGCCAGGATAGTGGACATTCACCATCACAATGCACACTAAGTGAGTGGTAGCCTTTGCGGTTATGGAACATCTCAGGATTGGTATACGGTGCCCGCAAAGCCATGTGGGTGCAGTCGATGGCACCCTGCACCATGGGGAAGCCCGCTATCCTGGTAAAGCCACATGCACGCTCCTCCTGCTTCTCTCTGTTTAAGAAATAAGAGCAGGAGTAGGCCATACGGCCCTTCGGGCCTGCTCCGCCATTCAACAAGATCATGGCTGATCATCGACCTCAACTCTACTTTCCCGCCCCATCTCCATATCCCTTGATTCCCCTAGAGTCCAAAAATCTATCTATCTCAGCCTTGAATATACTCAAAGACTCAGCATTCAGAGCCCTCTGGGGCAGAGAATTCCAAAGATTCACAACCCTGAGACTATGCCCCCTAGTTCTAGACAGTCCAGCCGGGGGAAACAACCTCTCAGCATCTACCCTGTCAATTCCCCTCAGAATCTTTTATGTGTTAATGAGATCGGGGACATTCACACGTTCACTCAAACACTGTCTACACTGGGCTCCCTGGGTCTGATATTGTGGTGAGCCACTCTCCCCCGGATAGGGCTGCTCGCGGGGCCGGTGCTCAGGGACAGTCACACGCTCACTCACACACTGTCTACACTGGGCTCCCTGGGCCTGAAATTGTGGTGAGCCACTCTCCCCCGGATAGGGCTGCCCGCGGGGCCGGTGATCAGGGACATTCACACGCTCACTCAAACACTGTCTACACTGGGCTCCCTGGGCCTGATATTGTGGTGAGGCACTCTCCCCCGGATAGGGCTGCCCGCGGGGCCGGTGCTCAGGGACAGTCACACGCTCACAATGACTACACTGGGCTCCCTGGGTCTGATATTGAGGAGAGCCGCTCTCCCTGGGCCGCCCGCGGGGCCGGTGATCGGGGAAATTCACACGCTCACTCACACATTGTCTGCACTGGGCTCCCAGGGCCTGATATTGAGGAAAGCCGTTCTCCCCTGGGCCGGGCTGCTCGCGGGGCCGGTGATCAGGGACAGTCACACGCTCACTCACACATTGTCTGCACTGGGCTCCCAGGGTCTGATATTGAGGAAAGCCGCTCTCCCCCGGGCCGGGCTGCTCGCGGGGCCGGTGCTCAGTGACAGTCACATGCTCACAATGACTACACTGGGCTCCCTGGGTCTGATATTGAGGAGAGCCGTTCTCCCTGGGCCGCCCGCGGGGTCGGTGCTCAGGGACAGTCACACGCTCACAATGACTACACTGGGCTCCCTGGGTCTGATATTGAGGAGAGCCGTTCTCCCTGGGCCGCCCGCGGGGCCGGTGCGCAGGGACAGTCACATGCTCACAATGACTACACTGGGCTCCCTGGGTCTGATATTGAGGAGAGCCGCTCTCCCTGGGCTGCCCGCGGGGCCGGTGATCGGGGAAAATCACACGCTCACTCACACATTGTCTGCACTGGGCTCCCTGGGCCTGATATTGTGGTGAGCCGCTCTCCCCCGGATAGGGCTGCCCGTGGGGCCGGTGATCAGGGACATTCACACGCTCACTCACACACTGTCTACACTGGGCTCCCTGGGCCTGGGTCTTAGAGAGAAGACAATTTAGTATCTTCTGGAGTAGAGAGCCTCTGTGACATCCTGGATGCAGCGATGGACGGCAAACGGTGAGATGTTAGCTATGTCTCCTGCTGCAGACTGGAAGGATCCACTGGCGAAGAAATTGAGGGCCACGGTGACCTTGAGGGCCACTGGGAGAGCTGTCATCACCCTGCTCTGAGGCTGCAGGTCTGGTTGCAGGAGGTGGCAGAGTTCTGTTACCACCTCCTTGGTGAAGCGAAGCCTCCTAATACACTGCTCCTCGCTTAAGTGGAGATAAGAGAAGTGCTCTCAAAAGACCCTAGTTGGGTAAGGCCTTCAGTTGAGAGCCCTCCTGGCCCTCCTCCTTCCTCCGTGAGCATCTTTTCTTCACTGCCCCCACTCCCTCTCCTGAAGATACTTGAGCGCAAGGGAGGCTGTAATTAGAGCCCCCATCACTGTGAGCAAGTGGTGTGAGCAGAAACCTCCACTTGCAGCAACACTCCCTGTGACCTCAGCAACTTAAAACAAGTTTAGAAAGCTGCAAGAGTTGCAGAAACTTAGACAGAGCCAGTCAAACTGAGAAATTATGTCAGCTGCAAGTTGTTAATGATTCCCTTTAAATAGCACTGCTGGGGGCTCGTTCCTGCTGCTGAACACTTGGTCAGCTGGTCGTGATTAGGAGAGGGCGGTAAGTGGAGCAGTGATGTCGAAAATGGCAGATCGTGCGTCAAATGAGCGTTGCACACTCATTGACATCCCAAGCTGCCTCATTTCCATTTCTGCAGTGAGCGTCGGCAATGGCAATGCTGCTGACTTGCCAAAAATGGCAGCCGCCACGGGACCCACCAGAAGTGGGTCGGCCACCATTTTTTCATCAAAATGGGCCTTAATGGCTGGTGCTAAAGCCCCCGAATTTCTAGGCCTAAGATTTCACCTCTGGGTTCCAGCAGGTGCAAGGCTACATTGAAAATGACTAAACTTTCGGGTTCATTGCTGTTCATTTTGGTGGCCTTACTTAGAAAGTCTATAATGCCAATTTTGATATGCAGTGTAAATCAGATGGGCAGAGTGGGACAGAGCGACATTTTGCCTGTCCAATTGGAAGCCCGTGTCATTTTCGTGAATGGGCCTAATTTAAATGTAATTGATTGCCAGGTGCTAATCATGCTCCCTATAGACAACTTGCCAATTGGGACTTTGGGAAATCCAGTGCAACAGTTGTTACTTAAAGGCAGCCTGCAACACTTTAAAGGGAAGGTGCACTTTTTGATGGTAGAAAGTGGACAGCGATGTTCTGGAGCAGCAAGTCCAGGTCCCTGGCTTCAACCAGGGTCCCCAGATTCTCAGATGCATCAGTGGAGGTGCTCATTAACCAACCGAACAGAAGGAAGAAGGTCTGCTTCCACACTAATACACAACAGGTGCCCAGACAAACTTTTCAGTAACAATGGAGAAAAGTGACAGAAAGGTAAAATGTTACAAGCATTGTCCCAAGGACCTAGTTGCAGTGCAGAAAATGTTTTAATGATCTCACCAGGACTGTTAACATAAGATACCCCTTCACATCACTTGCATTCTCTGCACAGCCATGCACCACCCTACATTAGCTCCAGTACTATCAATCGTTCCCTCCCCTTATTTCTATGCCTCTCCTCCAATCAGAGTGACACTACTGCATCTTCTTTCTACTTGCACTCACACTCTCAAAACCAGCTACTGCCCTCGCAGCTACTTCTCCCTCTCAGCATTACTTGCTGCTTCTTCCTGGCATCATCCATCATGCTTTGTATATCTTCAAAACCCTTCAACAGGACACATCATAACCCAATACCACTCTTCTCGTATGAGAAGTTGGCACACAACAGGAGGGAAACATCCAAAACAGAAGGAAGTCCTGCCACTCTGCAGACGCTGACACCAATGGTAGAGCTGCCCTTCGACATTATTAGCAGGGAGAAAGCACGCAGCATTGAAGATAGCCAGACTGGAGGTCACGCACAGCAGGGTGTTTAGTCATCTTCCCTCTCTCACTCACGCACTCAGCATGACAACCTGGTGCTGCGTTGCGCTGCCTCTTATCTGAGATTGCTTACCCTCACCACTATATGCTAACTCTTGCCCCCCTCCCATTTTTTGAGATCCATCAGAAGATGTGGGCTTTGCAACTGCACAGCCCAATGTGGAGAAACCTCCTGAAGATGCACCATCACTCGCTCTCGCTATTCTAATCACCAGCACAGAAATCGGCACCCTATATGGTATAGATAGTGAGTTAGAGGGGTCTGCACTGGGCGATTCAGCAAGCACAAGTGAGCAGGAGCAAGTGCAGGTGGCAAGAATGGACCAGGAAACAGGTAACCTTGTGCCCTAACTTTGCTGAAGAGGACAGAGATGCAAACTGATGTGCCTCAATAACTTCAAGGCTCAAAGTTAACTGGATAAAACTAGGCTTTTATTAGCAAAGAAAGATGCTTGTGTCTTCACCTAGCATTCTGCTGTTCTGCTGTAAGACAAGCCTGGGCTTGTCTTAAGTAGGGCCAGGTATGGGCGGAGCCGACACACCCAATGGGGAGAAAGGGGGCGGTGCACTATATACAATACAAGGTAAAAACACAGGAGCAGGCAATACAATATATGTAGTTAAATACAGAGTCTGATGAATGACATATTTCATCACACAAACGTTAAGGGCCCAACTTTTAAAAGAAGGATGATTTATGTGCACCAACATTTGTTTAATGCTTTGGAGTGCCTGCCAGTGAGCTTTTGGAACATGTCGGAGAGTGTGGAGGAGTCCACTACCAACTTTTGTGGAGTTCTGGTGCATGGCATCACATCACACATGTCCTACAGTCTGCTCTCCTGCAGATCAGTGGAAGTGCTGAGATGCATCCTGATAATAGGGGCAGTCATGTAATGGGAATGGAACATGTTGCCATCTCTCAGGGTGACAGGACATGGAGACCCTCATGACCTCCTCAAGCAGTGTCCACCCCCGGTGCCAGAAAGCCACCAAGTTGTTGCAATCATCAGCTGGGCCCTCTCAGGCCAAAGCTCCTAGAGGTTGCCAACCACGAGCATCTCAAGAATGCTTGACACAACAGCCTTCCACCTCCCATGCCACAGCCACTGGAGAAACACTGCGAAGAAGCACTAGATCAGGTTATAGAGCATTTATACAGGCACTAGGGGCTCACACCTGGGGTATAATTAGTGTGTAGATATTGTGTAAACCAGTTAAATTATAATCCTTTTTGAAATCTGTGTGTGGAGAAAGTGTTCCTGTAGTAGCTGGTGACCTTGAAAGTTAGTGGATACGAATATTAATGTTGGTTTTGGGATCACTTGAGGGGAGCAGAACTGGAGGAGCTGTTGGGCATGACTGTTACTACACAGGAAGAAAGATTGTTCAGCTGAAGCGCCCTTTAATAAATTGTTACTGAACAGCTCTGAATGCAGGCAACTGTTGGAGCTCTCTCACCTCTTCACCATTGTTTTATTCATTCATGGGATGTGGGCATCACTGGCAAGGCCAGCATTTATTCCCCATTCCTAATTTCCCTTGAGAAGGTGGTGGTGAGCCGCCTTCTTGAACCGCTGCAGTCCGTGAGGTGAAGGTACTCCCACAGTGCTGTTAGGGGAGTTCCAGGATTTTGACCCAGCGACGATGAAGGAACGGCAATCCAAATCCGGTGCCTAGGTCAATGCCGGGTGATCCGTCCGGTTTTATTATTATTGTTTTTCGTAGCAGTTTGTTACAACTGAGTGGCTTGCTAGGCCATTTCAGAGGGCAGTTAAGAGTCAACCACATTGCTGTGGGTCTGGAGTCACATGTAGGCCAGACCAAGTAACAAGTAAGTAATTTCTATATGAAAACAGCCTGCTCAGTAAAGGGAAACATCACATCGATACACTGAGGTGCTCTTCTGAGATTTATTGGGATATATTTTCCTCTGTTCACTAATGTTGGAAAAAATTTAGGTGTGAATATAAAAGTTTTTTTGCTAATATCAGCTTTTGGAGGGAAATTCATTGGGCAGAACTTTCAACTTTGGTAGGGGCATAAAACAGGTGGTAAAACATTATACCCCGCCTGATTTTCCATTCTGTTGAAGTCACTGGAAAGGAAATTTGGGCGGGGTGTATCGAGGCAGCCAATCCGCTACTGCCCGTTTTACGCCCCCACCAAAGTTGGTAATTCCGCCCGTTGTGTGAGCAACCTAAGGGTAAACTCTGCAACTAACCCTTCTACACTATGATGCTGCTTAGTATAAAGTAGGAACAAATGTTCATTTCCCCATTGTTGCAATCACTTATATTCACTCAAGAAATTCTTCAAATATAAAATTAACTTTTGAATTCTACTTTTTATGATATAAAAACTGAGACACAGTGTGCCACAAATTCACTTTTTGACAATAAAATATTCTTGTGGAAAATACAATGCTGGTTAGGCACCATCTCAAAAATATGCTCAGTCAGAATTTATCACTTCTTTCCTGGAGTACAGCATAATAATCAAAATGCAAATTATAACGTAACATTAGATTGCCCACACAATCCTGGGTCAGGAATTTCCTGTGAGTGGTATAGTTACTGCCTGATATTGTGACTCCACTTACCTGTCTGACAGGTAACATCATTTCGGATGGTGCCCACGCTGGATGCAATGGTTTACAATTCCTGGTGGTGGAATGGAATAGTCAGAGGGGAGTCACCTGAATTACCATTTGCTCCTGAGTTTCCTTATTTTTAAAATCAGTGTCACTTAGGGGAAAAGCAGTATTTATCACTGCATTATCTACTTACTAATAGCAAAAAAATTTTCTCATCTTTTCCCATGGCAAGCATTTTGTTTAGGCACAACAATTGAGGATGCAGTTTACATAGAAATAGGAAAATATTTTTTGTCATGTGTGGTGTTCTTTACTGCTGAACTGCATGTACCTCTTGTCCCTTTCCATGAGTGGTTTTCAGGCATTTTAAGATCTAAAATGAAGAATATTGCTGGTATAAGATTTACATATTTCATTAATGGAATCAGTGGTGACTGCAGAACAGCAACGACAAGAAAGTAATTGTGCCAGTGGTAAGCCCATAGCCCATCAGAAGCAAATATTAGCCTACATTCTTCCCATCTATGCTAATACGGTACATATGGTATGTAACAAGAAGATACCTTTGTTACTCTATAAATAAGAACAAATGTCCTGAAAATTCCTGAAATCTTTCGGCAAAAGAATGGCGTAAGAACGGAGTCACGTCTTTTTCTGCAGAGGACATTTGTGCATGACTGATTTACGTTGGTTTTACGCTGAAAAATCACAACACACAAATTTCCTCGATCTTTTGTGGCGCTCTTGAGTTACGTCCATTGAAACCCCACTTAGCTCATTAACATAGCTCCACCCCTATGCAAAAGACCAGGGGGGAAAAATTCGGTACCTTAGCGCCTCCCATTAGTGCCAGAAGATGGCACTAACAGTGTGCTAGAGCACTATCGCCAGGGCGAGGCAAATCCAACGCCGCACGCTAAATCCTGCCAGTCCGCAGCGCTGCCACTAACAGTTATTGCTGGGAGCCTCTACACCAGGTGGATCGTGACATCAGTGAGTGTGCAACGTCACTGAGCACCCGATATGCAAAATTGATTGTCGCCACCAACCTTAGTGCCTGGAGTAAATGGTGACAGGTAGAGCTGGCGTGAAGCAGCAGGAAGCCTGCTCCAGGGACGTTATTTAAAGGGATCATCAGTAATGACTCACAGCTGTCAGGTTAGTGGAGTTTCAGTGGTTTCTTGTCAGTTTCACATAGTGCAACAGTGTCATTCCGTCATTTCAACATTATTAGGTACCAGGAGTACTGTGGCAACTAAAATGTAGCTACATCTATTATTAAAAAAGTCAAACTGCCACACTCGGTTACATTAATGGGGGCTGTACTGGCAGTCGAACTCGCCCTCCAGGATCTATGGTGGAGGGAGCGGAGGCAGCGAGAAAGATTGGAACATGTGCCCAGAGGGAGGATGAGGGCCATCGAGGCTCTCAACAGGAGGCCTTACCCTCCGAGGGTATTCTGAGAGCACTTCTACATCCAATTAAGCGAGGAACAGTGTTTTAGAAGGCTCCGCTTCACCAAGGAAGTGGTCACAGAACTCTGCCACCTCCTGCAACCAGACCTCCAGCCTCAGATCAGGGTGATCACGGCTCTCTCAGTGGCAGTCAAGGTCACCGTTGCCCTCAATTTCTTTGCCAGCAGATCCTTCCAGTCTGCAACAGGGGACATAGCTAACATCTCACAGTTCGCCGTCCATCGCTGCATCTGGAGGTCACAGAGGCTCTTTACAGTAGGAGAAGGGATTACATTTCCTTCCCCATCACTAGAGAGAAGCAGGACCAGTGCGCATGTGGCTTTGCCAGGATAGCGGGATTCCCCAAGGTGCAGGGTGCCATTGACTTCACCCATTTGGCTTTGCGGGCACTGCATTACAATCCTGAGATCTTCCATAACCGCAAATAACCGTAACCGTAACCTGCTGCGACACTGTCAAAGTCCCAGTCGACGGTCGTAGACCCAGCCACGACGGGCATCAAGCTGAGACTGCATGAGGGCAGTCTGAGATTTGATGCTACCGAGCATAGACTGCATTACAGCACTAACACGTTGCATCGCTTCCGCTTGTGCAATGGAAGCTGCCAGATTGCCCTTCACACGTGGCATCTGAGAGTCTACCATCCTTTGGAGACTGGAAATGATGGGCTCCATGGTATGCGCAGAGCTTTGTGCAATGTTGGAGGTGGACTCCTCCATGCTCCTTACCATTACCGCGAGGCTCTCCGGCACCCTTGCCATTGCGCCTATTAACTCCATGTGCATGCCCATCACCCTTCTTCTAAACACCTCCCCATCGAGGTCCTCAGCAGAACTCGCACATGAACTCGACCTCCAGGGAGCTGGCCCCTGAGCTACCCTTTCCCTCTGGCATTGCTGCAGCCCACTCACCCCCAGTGCCTCACTCTGTGCAGAACCCGCTACTATACTAGCCTCTAAAAAATGTGTAGTGCCAGTATCTGAGCTGGTGCCTGCTGGTGAGACATGCTGTGACGTGGTGTGTTCTTCCTCCTCCTCTTCTCCCGCCTCACTCTCTGTGGTGCCCTCAGAGACAGGCTGCTCAGGTGCTTACTCATTATCTGAAAGCATAAAGTCACAAGAGACAGGTTAAGGTGAGGGGAGGGGGGCAGGAAGGGAGAAATGCATGCATACAGCACGATTAGCTGGAATGTGCAAAACGCTTGTGGGGTGAGGGGAAGTGAGCTGTGAGAAGACGGAGTAGGGATGAACATAACATTGTTGTCCCCAAGGGGGTCAACGTCACCGGTGGCCACAGCGTCCACCACCTTGCGCCCAATAATCTGCAGCACTCGATTCTCCAGCACCGACAGTGGTTGGGTTTCGGCTTGTCCCTTGCCTGTGCACTCCTGGTCCTTCCTGTTGTGAGCCACCTTGGCCTGCAGGAGAAAGGAAAGTGTGGGAATGAGTGTGGAGCAATGTGTCTGGGTAATGTGCCCGCCATAGCTGACTAGCTGTCATTGTGTGCAAGGTGTGAGATGTGGGTGTGAGTGTTGGTAGGTAGAGATTGTTGGTGGGTGAGTGCTGGGGGTGTGGTGCTTTAGCCAGTGTGTGCAGGCTATGGTTCAGATGCTGATGTGTAGCATTTGTTGAAGCATTGACTCATCCTGATCACCCGAGTGAGGTTGTTAAATTTCTTCCTGCACTGTGTATGGGTCCTGGGGACCACAGTGCTGCCCGAAACCTGCTGGGCAACCTCCCTCCACATGGCACGGAAGACTTGCGGCGAGGGCCTCCAGCCACTTGCTGGGTAGAGCACCGCCCTCCGTCTCTCCACTGTGAACACTAACGCCTCCAATGCTTGGTCACAGAATCTGCAGGCTCTCTCCCTGGGGCGTGGATCAGACATGAGTACAGCTGCTTCAATCCTCCGGCTCCTTCTCCTTGACCTGCTGCTGCTTGCTGAGGCAGCTGCATAGCCAGCAATGCTGAGATTTAAGTTCTGCAGCTCAATGAAGCTCCCCTTTAAGAGCTGGAAAAAGCCTGTGGCAATGATGACTTGCGATTAGACTGCACCTGATATTGGACCACCCTTTGAGTATAACCCCAATGAGCTTGGGCTTAAAGAATTGAATTAGCGGCCCAATCATTTTTTTGAACAGTGAGAATGAATTTTGCGTGCAGTCTAAAGCATTAGCGACTGGCGCTAATTCTCCAACTTTTCTAATTATACCGCCCATTCCTGGGCTATAATGAATTTCTAGCCACAGAGATTGTGAGTTTCCTACATTTATACCAGTTCAGAACAGCCCAAAATTTTAGCTACAGCAGGACTTAAAGTCACGACTGCTGGTGTTTTATAGTGATCTTTGTTTTGCAATTTTTCCTTATTAAGACCTGCAATGCATTTTTTATATATTTGAATGCTTATTTATGGCATCAGAAGCTTTTACATCAAAAAGAGAAAAGCTTCCACAATTGTATTTTGACAAACATCCTGGGGGTCGATTTTTGTCAGCAGGTTCAGGCGTTAAGGATCCTCCAAGGTGGCTTAGATGGGGTCTTGAGCTGAAACACTGGTTTAGCCTTCATTTAGCGCAAGACGCCATGTTGGTAAAGGAGTTGAAGCCTGCACTTGGAACAGCTGCCGAGAGGATCATTTAGGGGCTGATTGCCATTTAAAACGGCTGCTAGCGCCATTAACGAGGCTGCATGGCATTTTGGTGGTTAACGCTTGTCCGAACGCCCTCTCCTAACAGTGACCAGCTGACTGGGGGTAAACAAGGCGTTGATGTTGATTTCAAGTGTTACTTAGAAACATAGAAACATAGAAGATAGGAGCAGGAGTAGGCCATTAGGCCCCTCGAGCCTGCTCCGCCATTCAATGAGATCATGGCTGATCATCCAAACTCAGTACCCTGTCCCTGCCTTCTCCCCATATTCCTTGATCCCTTTAGCCTTAAGAAATATATCTAACTCCTTGAATATATTTAATGAATTGGCATCATCTGCCTTCTGTGGTAGAGAATTCCACAGGTTCACCACTTTCTGGGTGAAGAAATTCCTCCTCATCTCTGTCCTAAATGGCTTACCCCTTATCCTTAGACTGTGACCCCTGGTTCTGGACTCCCCCGCCATCGGGAACATCCTTCCTGCATCTAGTCTGCTTAGTCCTGTTAGAATTTTATAAGTTTCAATGCGATCCCCTCTCATTCTTCTAAACTCCAGTGAGTATAAGCCCAATCGACCCAATCTCTCCTCATACGTCATTCCTGCCATCCCAGGTATCAGTCTGGTGAGTCTTCGCTGCACTCCCTCCATGGCAAGAACATCCTTCCTCAGATAAGGTGACCAAAACTGCACACAATACTCAAGGTGTGGGCTCACCAAATCCCTGTACAACTGCAGCAAGACATCCTTGTTCCTGTACTCAAACCCTCTTGCTACGAAGGCCAACATACCATTTGCCTTCTTAACCACCTGCTGCACCTGCATGCTTACCTTCAGTGACTGGTGCACAAAGACACCTATGTCTCGTTGCACTTCCCCTTCCCACAATCTATTACCGTTCAGATAATAATCTGCCTTCCTGGTTTTGCCACCAAAGTGGATAACCTTGCATTTATCCACATTATACTGCATCTGCCATGCTTCTGCCCAATCACCCAACCTGTCCAAATCATGCTGGAGTTTCTCGGCATCCTCCTCACAGCAAACACGCCCACCCAGCTTTGTGTCATCTGCAAACTTGGAGATATTACATCTAGTTCCCTCATCTAGATCATTAATATATATTGTGAATAGCTGGGGTCCTAGGACCGATCCCTGCAGTACCCCACTAGTCACTGCCTTTCACTCGGAAAAGGACCCGTTTATTCCAACTCTTTGCTTCCTGTTTGCCAACCAGTTCTCTATACAAGTCAGCACCTTACCCCCAATCCCATGTGCCTTAACTTTACATGCTAATCTCTTATGCGGGGCCTTATCGAAAGCCTTCTGAAAGTCCAAATACATCACATCCACTGGTTCTCCCTTATCTATTCTACCAGTTACATCCTCAAAAAATTCCAGTGGATTAGTCAAGCAAGATTTACCTTTTGTAAATCCATGTTGACTTTATCCGATCCTGTCACTGTTTTCCAAGTGCTCTGCTATTACATCTTTTATAATGGACTCTAGCATTTTCCCACTACCGATGTCAGGCTTACTGGTCTATAATTCCCCGTTTTCTCTCTACCACCTTTTTTGAACAGTGGGGTAACATTAGCTACCCTCCAATCAATGGGAACTGTTCCAGAGTCTTTAGAATTTTGGAAGATGACCAGCAATGCATCTACTATTTCTAGGGCCAATTCCTTAAGTACCCTAGGATGTAGATTATCAGGCCCTGGGGATTTATCGGCCTTCAATCCCGTCAATTTCCCTAACACTATTTCCCTACAAATACTGATTTCATTCAGTTCCTCCCTCTCATTAGAACCTATATTCCCCGACATCTCTGGGAGGTTATTTGTGTCCTCCTGTGTGAAGACAGAACCAAAGTATGTATTTAATTGGTCCGCCATTTCTTTGTTCCCCATTATAAATTCCCCTGATTCTGACTGCAAGGGACCTACGCTTGACTTCACCAATCTTTTTCTCTTCACATATCTATAAAAGCTTCTACAGTCAGTTTTTATGTTCCCTGCAAGCTTACTCTCATACTCTATTTCCCTCTCTTAATGAATCCCTTTGTCCTCCTTTGCTGTATCCTAAACTGCTCCCAATCCTCAGGTTTACTGCTTTTTCTGGGCAATTTATATGTCCTTGGATCGTATGCTATCCCTAATTTCCCTTGTTAGCCATGGTTGTGTCACCTTTTTTGTTTTATTTTTATGCCAAACAGGGATGAACAAATTCTATAGTTCATCCATGCGATCTTTGAATGTTTGCCATTGCCTATCCACCGTCCACCCTTTGAGTAACACTCCCCAATCAATCCTACCCAACTCACGCCTCATACCATCGTAGTTTCCTTTATTTAAATTCAGGACCCTAGTCTCTGAGTCAACTACTTCACTCTCTATCTTAATGAAAAATTCTATCATATTATGATTGCTCCGCCCCAAGGGGCCTCGCACAACAAGATTGCTAATTAATCCTTTCTCATTACATAATACCCAGTCTAAGATGGCCTGGTCTCTAGTTGGTTCCTCGACATATTGGTCCAGGAAACCATCCCGTATACACTCCAGGAATTCCTCCTCCACAGTATTGTTACAAATTGGTTAGCCCAATCTATATGTAGATTAAAGTCACCCATGATAACTGCTGTGCCCTTATTGCACGCATCTCTAATTTCCCGTTTAATGCCATCCCCAACCTCCGCATTACTGTTTGGGGGTCTGTATACCACTCCCACTAATGTTTTCTGCCCCTTGGTATTTCTCAGTTCTACCAATACAGATTCCACATCATCAGAGCTAATATCCTTCCTTACAATTGTGTTAATCATCTCTTAAACCAGCAATGCTACCCCACCTCCTTTTCCTTTCTGCCTGTCTTTCCTGAATATTGAATACCCCTGGATGTTGAGTTCCCAGCCTTGGTCACCCTGGAGCCATGTTCCCGTAATCCCAATCATATCATATCCATTTCCCTCTATTTGCGCAGCTAATTCATCCACCTTATTATGAATGCTCCTCGCATTAAGACACAAAGCCTTCAGACTTGTTTTTTTAACACTCTTAGACCTTTTAGAATTATTATTTAATGTGGCCATGTTTGATTTAAACCCTTGATTTCTCTGACTGCCACCTTTGCTTTTCTTCTTCCTGTCTTTTGCTTCTATCCTTGTTTCCCTTTCCTCTGTCTCCCTGCTCAGGTTCCCAACCCCCTGCCATTTTAGTTTAAACCCTCCCCAACAGCACTAGCAAGCACTCCCCCTCGGACATCGGTCCTGGTCCTGCCCAGGTGCAAACCGTCCAGTTTGTACTGGTCCCACCTCCCCCAGAACTTAAAGGGATACTCACAATTTCATGTTAATTTGCTGCTGGAGTTGTGAAGAGGATCTCTGAAACACAGCAGGAGACTTTCTGGGACACCTTGTCAAGACTTCACCAACACTCGAGCAACATTTTTTCCGCAAATTCTCTGAGGACTTCACCTAAAAAGAGTAAGTGTTGTGCTACTCCACCTTATAGCAGTCACCAGGAGAAAGGGAGTGCTTGGTCATCGGCATCTTGGTCTGAACGAAGAATGGGAGGAGCACATGAAGCCAGGCAGAGCAGCATCAGCTGCTGCAGGAAAGAGGGACAGGAGAGCAAGGAGGGCGAGGTGGCGCCCTTTCCCTCTGTGGGTACAAGACATCCCTCCTGTTCTGGACCTCCTCCACCAGGACCACTAGTGCCTTTGTGCCTTCTCCCTCGGTCCCTGAGCCATCCTGCAACGTGCCGCTGTGTGCCAGTCAGTGCACTCCACACCTTCGGTGGAAGTGGGTGCGCGGAGCCCACATATACTGCTCCATGAAAATTGTGTCTAATCAGAACTTGAGCGCTATACCTGCAGGTGTCTGGTTTAGCACCTCCAGGCAAATTCTAATTATGGTAATAAGCAATTAGGACCAAACTTGTTTGCTAAATCCAGACTTTCAGATAGGCATGTCTTATTAGCACAGCACCCATTTACTGCCTGATTTCACTCTTTGGCCAAATTAACAACTCCCCCCCACCCGCCTCCCCATCACCCGGCTTAATGTGCATACATGATGGTTTGAGGGCTTTAAACTTTAGTTTTAAGTACATCAATAGATGAAGGACTTAAAGGAGGAAGTAAGGCCGATAAATTTGACACTTTAACATTGGCTGTTAAGGTCGGATTTGTAGAAAAAATGGCCGTCGCCTCGCTTCTGCCCACTTCCAGCACGGAACGCGGCGGCCGCCATATTGGGCAGGTCAGCAGCACTGCTTTTGTCTTCGCTCACCACAAGTATTTTAATTGCCAGGAGCATGATGTCAATCAGCGTGCAGTGCCAAATTGATGCACGCTCATCCATTTTGGACCTCGCCGACTAATAAATGCGTTAAATTTCATCTGGCATGTGTAGTGTCCGCATATCAATAACACACGGACTGCAGGAGAACGGTAATAACAGGTGTTTACTGAACAGAGGGTATGCTGGAACTGAAAGTACAGAAGCCTGCTACGGCTTTATATACAGGTGTGGTCACTGCCGGTACTACAGTATAAAAGCAGTTCTCTCTTAAAGGTACATACACAACAATTCCTCCCCTTTAAGATAAACAGTACATAACATTCATTTAACAATTAAATAATAACTAATTACAATTACAATTTTCTTTGTACTATATACATCAGCTGAAAGTAATCATTTATAAATTCAGTCTTTGAGGAGGCTTCCTGATCCTGTCTGGATAGCGCCTTTCTCGAGTATCCTGTTCTTGCGGCGGAGTCGATTCTGGCTCATTGTCATTGGTTGGTTCGTCAGCTTCCAATACCACTGATTCTGAGGTAGACGCAATCTGTACTTCGGGTTCATCACCAGGTGCGCATGCTCGTGGTATGGGTTTGACTTGTTCCTGTGACTCTAGAATCTGGTCAGCATGGCGTCTCACGATGCTCTCTCCAACGTCCACTGTGTACATTAGTGGTCCCTGCTGTGTGCATATCATTCCTGGCTGCCATTTTTCTGTTCGGTAGTCGCGGGCCAAGACTGGTTGCCCTATCTTGAAGCTCCTTGTTGGCTTCTCATTGATGTGCTGGAATTGCTTATTCTCAACATCTCGTCTTATGTTTGGTTTGAGCAAATCCAGGCGACATCGTAACCTTCGGTTAAAGAACATCATGGCTGGAGCTTGGTTGGTGACTGCATGTGTCGCATTCCGGTAAGCAAACAAGAAATTATCCACCTTGTGTTGCAGTGGTATGTTGTCGATATACATCGCCTTTATTGCTTTTTTAAAGGTTTGAACAAACCTCTCAGCCAATCCATTTGTGGCTGGATGATATGGGGCAGATGTGTAATGCTTTACCCCATTATTCCTCAAAAACCTCCGGAAATCCTCGGACACAAACTGTGGTCCATTGTCGGAGCAAATCTGTTCTGGCAAGCCATTCCTGGCGAAGATGGCCTGTAGGACTGCAATAGTTTTCTCCTTGGTGGTGGAGGACATTTTGATGACCTCTGGCCATTTCGAATGTGCATCCGTGGCGATTACAAACATTGAGTCCATAAATGGACCAGCAAAATCAATGTGTACCCGTTGCCATGGAGATGAGGGCCACTCCCATGGGTGTAGCGGGGCCTGTGGTGGAGCGTTTTGGACGTTCTGGCATCCTGTGCATCTCTTAGTCATTTCCTCGATTTCTTTATCGATTCCCAGCCACCACACAAACGCCCTGGCTAGGCTCTTCATTTTTACCCCTCCCAGATGACCCTCATGAGGCTCATTGAGCACTCTATCTCTCAACTTGGGTGGAATTACCACTCGGGATCCACACATCAAGGTCCCCCGGCACACTGACAGCTGTTCTCTCCTTGGCGAGAATGCTGGCAACAGTGAGTCACCATGTGCTGGCCATCCCTTCACCGTCAAATCATAGACCCGAGAGAGTGTCGGGTCATTTCGGGTTTCCTTCTCTATACTTGAGTTTGTAACAGGTAGACATTCGACTATGGTCGAATGGAATATCTCAACAGGGTCCACTGCAGGTGCTTCCTCCACCGTAGGCAACGGCAGGCGCGACAGCCCATCAGCGTTTCCATGCTGTTTCGTGCCCTTATACTCTATGTCGTATTGATGTGCCCCTAGAAAAAAGGGACCATCTTTGCAGCCGTTGCGCTGTCATCACCGGAACGCCCTTCTTTGGGTTAAAAATGGAGACAAGAGGCTGGTGATCAGTCAGTAAGGTGAATTTCTGCCCGTGCAGATAGTGATTGAACTTCTTCACCCCCCACACCAGGCTGAGGGCCTCCCTGTCAACCTGGGTGTAGTTACGCTCGGCTGAGGTTAACGAGCGTAACGCAAAGGCTATTGGCTTCTCTGAACCGTCAAGGAATTTGTGCGAGAGCACCACTCCAATGCCGTAGGGAGACGCATCACATGCCAACCGAATCGGTAGTGTTGGATTGTAGTGGGCCAATACTTCTTTTGAAGTGATTAGGCATTTACATTTCTGAAAGGCACACTTACACTCATCACTCCATTTCCATGCTACTCCAGTTTGCAGCAGGGCGTTCAGTGGGTGCAGAATTGTAGACAAATTTGGCAAGAACTTATGGTAGTAGTTCACCAACCCGAGGAACGACCTCAGTTGCGACACATTTTCCGGTGCTGGAGCCTTGACTACTGCCTCAATCTTGTCTGGGGACTTATGTAACCCCTCTTCATCAATCACGTGGCCACAATACGAGATTTGTTTCCTGAAAAACTCGTATTTGGGGCGGTTGGCTCGTAGCCCATATTCTTGTAATCTAGTGACACCTGCTCAAGGTTGGCAAGGTGTTCACTGTCATTTTCGCCCGTAACCAGGATGTCGTCCAAATAACACTGGGTCCCCGGGATCCCTTGCAGGACTTGTTCCACCGCCCTCTGCCAAATAGCCGGAGCTGATGCTACCCCGAATACCAGTCGGTTGTACTGGTAAAGACCTTTGTGAGTGTTTATCGTGAGGTATTTTCTAGATACTTCTTCTACCTCCATTTGTAGATACGCTTGGGCCAGATCAATCTTCATAAAGCGTTTCCCTCCAGATAGTGAGACGAAAATATCTTCTATCCGCAGAAGTAGATATTGTACTGTGTGAAGGACTGGGTTCACAGTTACCTTAAAGTCCCCACAGATGCGAACCTTCTTCGGTTCCCCAGGCGTGCTGCTCAATGATTTATTCATTACAGGAACGATGGGTGTGGCCCACTCGCTCCAGTCCACCTTGGACAGCACACCCGAACGCTCCAGACTCTCCAGCTCTGCTTCGACGGCTGGGCAGATCGCATACGGTACCGGTCTGGCCTTAAAAAATTTTGGGTTTGCGTTATCTTCAATTTTTATCGTTGCCGTTATGCCTTTTCGAGTCCCAAGTCCTTGCTGGAACACCTCTTTCGCGTCAGTTTGAATTTTTGACAGTCGTCCAGGTGTGACGTCTTCATCCTTTTTGTCAGCCACAGTTAGCGCCTGAATGGAATGCCAATCCAATTGTATTTTTCGGATTCATTCACGTCCCAATAATGGTGGTCCTCCATCTTGTATTATATATAGATACAGTTTCTGTGTTTCCTTGCCGTTGTATTTAACGGAGCCCGCAGACAAACTTATCCCTTAAGGTATCTGCCAGTCCTGCTCCGAACTGGCAGTGTTTCGATAACTTGCGTAGTTCCGTAAGATAGTCAGCATTACTCTCGTCTTTGTGCTGGTTTCTTTTATGGAACTTGAATCTTTCTGCTATCAGCAGCGGTGTAGGGTTTAGATGTTCCTGTAAGATATTGACAATCTCTTCAAAGCTTTTCTCCATTGGTTTAGCTGGGGTAATTAAATTCCATAATAGGCCGTACGTTCTCGCGCCCATCCAATTCAATAATACCGATGCCTTCTTTTCATCGACCACCTCATTTGCCTTGCAGTACACTTCAATTCTTTCCACATACGTGGTCCAGTCTTCTATTTCGTTGTCGAAAGCAGTGATGCTGCCACTCTTCGGCATCTTGGGTGGTTTAAAATGGCGCCTCCTGCACTTTTCCTTCTTCCCCAATGGATTAAAACGGCGCCTCCCGCGCTTTTCCTTCTTCCCCCTGCTGCCAATGCTGCTCCTAGCGTTCTAACTAGTAATGGCGGTGCCCCGTGGCTTTCTGCGCGTCTCTCTTTTGTTAATTAATTTTCTTAGTTTTATTCTTCTTCGATGCTGTCCACTGCGCGTCTCTTTTCCTTCCCCTTTTTTATTTTCTTTAACGCTGCCTGACTCTTGAGCACCAGCCGCGCCCTGTGCGCTCCACCCTCTCTCTCTCTTTTTCTTCCCGACGACGCTGCTCGGCCCCCTTGCAGAGCCGCTCGATCGAGCTCTAGCCCGCCGCAGTCCGGGAAGGGTCAGCGCACTACCTGCTACCAGCCCGATTTGCTGGGACACCTTGACTGGAGAACCAAGCCCAGCTCTCCTCAGCTTCCCCTGCGATTCTCTGAACTCCGATGGATCACTGGGCGGTTGCCCATGGTCGACGCCCGTTGCTCTGGCTTCGACCTCCAAGAAGCTTCTTTTCAGGGATGGATCCCCGTGAGGTGATGCAGTACTGCAAGTGAGTTTGAACCTGCTCGTCGCCACTGTAGTGTCCGCGTATCAATAACACACGGACTGCAGGAGAACGGTAATAACAGGTGTTTACTGAACAGAGGGTATGCTGGGACTGAAAGTACAGAAGCCTGCTACGGCTTTATATACAGGTGTGGTCACTGCCGGTACTACAGTATAAAAGCAGTTCTCTCTTAAAGGTACATACACAACAGCATGTGTCTGTCCATTTCAGCTGTCTGCCTATGTCCTCCTGAAAGCCTGTTACTATCCTTCTCATTGTTTACTACATTTCCGAGTTGAGTGTCATCTGCAAACTTTGAAATTATATGCTGTATACCCAAGTCCAGGTCATTAATATATATCAAAAAGAGCAGTGGTCCTAATACCAACCCCTTGGGAACAACATTGTATATTTTTATCCAGTCTGAAAAACATCAGTTCACCACTACTCTCTGCTTTCTGTCCCTTAGCCAATTTCTTATCCACACTGCCACTGTCCCTTTAATCCCATGGGCTTCAATTTTGCAGACAAGTCTATTATATGGTACATTGTCAAACGCCTTTTGAAAGCCCATATACATACAGGAAACTCTTTTTTATCTGGCACCGATGGGACCAGCGTGGTGCCGGTTGATCAAAAAGTCCGGATTACAGAGATGTATACTTACTAAGGTATGAGAGCCCCGTACATGGCCACAGGTGCAGGAGCTCCGGTTACACGGCACTTGTGCAGGAGTCCCGGTTACACGGCCACAGATCCAGGAGTCCCTGTTGCATGGCAACAGGTGCAGGAACCCCGGTTACACGGCCACAGATCCAGGAACCCTGGTTACACGGCCACTAATATAAAGTAAAACTTACCTGAACCTACTCCTGAATTTTTCCAGTTAAGAGAGATTTCCGGTTATTTAGGTGCTGGTTAAAAGAGAGTTTCCTGTAACATCAATCTCACTACCCTCATCAACCCTCTCCATTACTTCATCAAAGAACTCAATCAAGTTAGTCTAACAGGATTTGCCTTTAACAAATCAGTGCTGGCTTTCATTTATTAGCCCATACTTTTCCAAATGACAATTGATTTTGTCGAGGATTATTGTTATCTGAACGTTTCCCCACCATCGACAGTAAGCTGACTGGCCTGTAGTTATCTGTTTTGCAATCCTCCGGACCTCTGGCACCACCCCCATACCTAAGGAGGATTGGAAGATTATGGCCAGAGTCTCCGCAATTTTAACCCTTACATCCCTCAGTAACCTAGGATGCGTCCCATCTGAACTGGGTGACTTTTAAGTACCACCTTTTCTCTATTTTTATTCGCTCCAATATCGCTACTCCTTCCTCCTTTACTGCTACATTGGCAGCATCCTCTTCTCTAGTGAAGGCAAAGTGGCTTCTCTTCTCTAGTGAATGCAAAGTTTTCCGAGTGGCAGGCAGTGATTAGTGGGGTACGCAAGGATCGGTCCTAGGACCCCAGCTGTTCACAATATATATTAATGATCTGGACGAGGGAATTGGATGTAATATCTCCAAATTTGCAGACGACACAAAGCTGGGTGGGAGGGTAAGCTGTGAGGAGGATGTCGTGAAACTCCAGTACGATTTGGACAGGTTGGGTGATTGGGCAAAAACATGGCAAATGCATTATAATGTGGATAAATGTGAGGTTATCCACTTTGGTGGCAAAAACAGAAAGGCAGATTATGATTTGTATGGCAATAGATTGGGAGAAGGGGAAGTGCAAAGAGACCTGGGTGTCCTGTGCACCAGTCGCTGAAGGTAAGCATGCAGGTGTAGCAGGCGGTTAAGAAGGCAAATGGTATGTTGGCCTTCGTAGCAAGAGGGTTCGAGTACAGGAACAAGGATGTCTTGCTACAGTTGTACAGGGCCTTGGTGAGACCGCACCTTGAGTATTGTGTGCAGTTTTGGTCACCTTACCTGAGGAAGGACGTTCTTGCCATGGAGGGAGTGCAGCGAAGATTCACCAGGCTGATACCTGGGATGGCAGGAATGACGTATGAGGAGAGATTGTGTCGATTGGGCCTGTACTCACTGGAATTTAGAAGATTCAGAGGGGATCTCATCAAAACCTATAAAATTCTGTCAGGTCTGGACAGACTAGATGCAGGAAGGATGTTTCTGATGGCCGGGGAGTCCAGAACCAGGGGTCATAGTCTAAGGATAAGGGGTAAGCCATTTAGGACTGAAATGAGGAGGAATTTCTTCACCTAGAGAGTGGTGAACCTGTGGAATTCTCTGTCACAGAGGGCGGTGGAGGCCAGTTCATTAAATATATTCAAGAAAGAGTTGGATATATTTCTTGAGGCTAAAGGGATCAAGGGATATGGGGAGAAGGCAGGGACAGGGTAATGAATTTGAATGATCAGCCATGATCTCATTGAATGGCGGAGCAGGCTCGAAGGGCCGAATGGCCTACTACTGCTCCTATCTTCTATGTTTCTATGTTTCTATGCTCATTTAGTACCTCAGCCTTGCCCTCTGCCTCTACAAGAAGACTTCCTTTTTCATCCCTAATTGGTCCCTTCCTTTGACTACCCATTTACTATTTATCTATATATATAAAGCGGCTCTTCTGTCTGTCCCGATGTCTGTCTGTCCGTTCTCTATACGTTTGAAAGTTACAGAGCGTACCGACGCGCGCGCCGACTCAAAAGAAAGCTTGCGATTCCGGACCGGTCATAGGCGTATTTACGTTTCGGCCGGACAAAAATCCCGCCCGCGGTATCCCAAAAATGTTCAGCGTTCCGCTCATTAGCATCTCATTAGCGACCGTGTGACGTCGAGGTCGACCAATCGGACGGCGGGTTCCTGGCGCGTGCCGTCCTACAGTTGAGTGTCGAGTGACTCGACGATTGACCAATCCAACGCTTCGGTGACCTGACCGGTCGACCAATCGGTGCGTGTGTGGGCGGGCCTTATCCTTCTGAACCGAGGTGAGTGGCCGCCATCTTGATTTTCCACGATTTTTTCCCCCACACTTTCTGTGTGTTAGGGAACTAAGGTAAATATTTTAATAATGTGTTAGGGAATTAAATAACAATTTATTTGTGTTTTAAATTGTCTTTAGCAACAGGAGGAACTGAAGTGATCCCCTAGCCGCCGCCGTCCCCAAACCGGCGTTTTTAAAAATCAAAAAATTTCTCTCTCTCTCTCTCCCCTCTCTCTCGCCTTCTCATCTTCCCTCTCTCCCTCTCCTTCTCTCTCTCCTCTTCCCTCTCTCTCTCTCTCCTTCTCCTCTTCCCTCTCTCTCTCTCTCTCTACTTCCCCCTCTCAGGTTTCACGGAGCGCGGGCGGGCCGCCCGAAGTTTCCCGCTTGCTAACGGCCACCAGGCCGCCCTTGCCTGCTCCCCGCGGGCCGCCTCGCGCCGGCCGCACTGACCGCGCATGCGCCGGCCGCAATGATCGCGCATGCGCCGCCTGTGAGAGACCGCGCATGCGCCGCCCGCGAGAGACCGCTCTCGGCGCCGGCCGCCGCTCAGCTCAACGGGGGAGGGGGGGAGAGTGAGGGAGAGGGGAGAGTCGGGGGGGGAGAGTGTGAGGGAGAGGGGGAGGGAAGAGTGTGGGGGGGAGGGAAGAGTGTGGGGGGGGAGGGAAGATGTGGGGGGGAGGGAAGAGTGTGGGGGGGGAGGGAAGAGTGTGAGGGGGAGGGAAGAGTGTGGGGGGGAGGGAAGAGTGTGGGGGGGAAGAGTGTGGGGGGGGAAAGAGTGTGGGGGGGGAAGAGTGTGAGGGGGGAAGAGTGTGAGGGGGGAAGAGTGTGAGGGTGGGAAGAGTGTGAGGGGGGAAGAGTGTGAGGGGGGAAGAGTGAGGGGGGGAAGAGTGTGAGGGGGTGAAGAGTGAGGGGGGAAGAGTGAGGGGGGTAGAGTGATGGGGGAGAAGAGTGGGGGGAAGAGAGTGGGGGGGGGAAGAGTGAGGGGGGGAGAGTGGGGGGGAAGAGTGTGAGGGGGAAAGTGTGAGGGGGCGAAGAGTGTGGGGGGGGAAGAGTGTGTGTGGGGGGGAAGAGTGTGAGGGGGAGGAAGAGTGTGAGGGGGAGGAAGAGTGTGAGGGGGGAAGAGTGTGGGGGGGGAGTGTGAGGGAGAGGGGGGGAGAGTGTGAGGGAGGGGGGGAGAGTGTGAGGGAGAAGGGGGGAGAGTGTGAGGGAGAGTGGGGGGGGAGAGGGGGAGGGGAGAGGGGAGGGGAGGGGGGTGGGGGAGAGGGGGGAGGGAGAGGGGGTGGGGTGAGGGGGAGGGAGAGGGGGGTGGGGAGAGTGTGAGGGTGAGGGGGGGTGGGGAGTGTGTGAGGGAGAGGGGGGAGAGTGTGAGAGAGGGGTGGGGTGAGTGAGGGAGTGGGTGGGGGAGTGAGGGAGAGGGGGGAGAGTGTGAGGGAGTGGGGGGGAGGTGTGAGGGAGGGGGGGGGAGTGTGGGGGGGGGAGTGTGAGGGAGGGGGGGGTGAGTGAGGGGGGTGTGTGAGGGAGGGGGGGAGTGTGAGGGAGGGGGGGGAGTGTGGGGAGGGGGGGAGTGTGAGGGAGGGGGGGCAGTGTGAGGGGGGGAGGAGTGTGAGGGGTGTGAGGGAGGGGGGGGAGTGCTCTCTCCCCCCACCCAGTCGCTCTCTCCCCCCCCAGTCGCTCTCTCCCCCCCCCAGTCGCTCTCTCCCCCCCAGTCGCTCTCTCCCCCCCAGTCGCTCTCTCTCCCCCCAGTCGCTCTCACTCCCCCCCAGTCGCTCTCTCTCCCCCCCCAGTCGCTCTCTCTCCCCCCAGTCGCTCTCTCTCCCCCCGTCGCTCTCTCTCCCCCCCGTCGCTCTCTCTCCCCCCCAGTCACTCTCTCTCCCCCCCCAGGTCGCTCTCTCTCCCCCCCAGTCGCTCTCTCTCCCCCCCCAAGTCGCTCTCTCTCCCCCCCCAGTCGCTCTCTCTCCCCCCGTCGCTCTCTCCCCCCCCAGTCGCTCTCTCTCACCCCACAGTCGCTCTCTCTCCCCCCCCAGTCGCGCTCTCTCCCCCCCCCAGTCGCTCTCTCTCCCCCCCAGTCGCTCTCTCTCCCCCCCCAGTCGCTCTCTCTCGCCCCCCCAAGTCGCTCTCTCTCCCCCCCAGTCGCTCTCTCTCCCCCCCCAGTCGCTCTCTCTCCCCCCCCAGTCGCTCTCTCTCTCCCCCCAGTCGCTCTCTCTCCCCCCCCAGTCGCTCTCTCTCCCCCAGTCTCTCCACATCTCTCTCTCTCTCCCCCATCTCTCTCTCTCTCCC